>NC_057344.1:27555984-27859015 GCF_016509475.1 Prionailurus bengalensis | reverse complement strand
TATGCTCCTTCTATCCCTACTTCCTTGAGGGTTTTTATCAAGAAAGGATGATGTATTTTGTCAAATGTGTTCTCTGCACCTATTGAGAGGATCTTATGGTTCTTGTCCTTTCTTTTATTGATGTGATGAATCATTTTAATTGTTCTGCGGATATTGAACCAGCCCCGAATCCCAGATTTAAATCCCACTTGGTCGTGGTGAGTAACAATTTTAATGTATTGTTGGATCTGCTTGGCTGATATCTTGTTGAGGATTTTTGCATCCATGTTCACTAGGGAAATTGGTCTATAGTTCTCCTTTTTAGTGGGGTCTCTGTCTGGTTTTGGGATCAAGGTAATGCTGGCTTCATAGAATGAGTTTGGAAGTTTTCCTTCCATTTCTATTTTTTTGGAACAGCTTCAAGAGAATAGGTGTTAACTCTTCCTTTTTTTTCCCCCTAACCATGAGTCTTTATTAAATTATGGATAAGTCATTCACAATTGTAAAGAACGACCAAAGAAGATAGTAATGAAGGTTATTTAATAAAAATGTAAAGTTAGAACATACTAGAATGTAGTAACCAAGCAAGATGCTTTGGGCCTGGGTTCTGGTCGTATCGTATGGACTGTAACAGCATTCCAGCCCCAATCATGGCTGCAAAAGTTGCACCAATTTTCACCCAAGATCCTCTCATCATGAAGTTCGTAAGCACAAAAGTTCTGCTCACTGCCAGGGTGGACAAAGCTGTTAAACCAATACTTCCTGCTAAGTACATATAGGTAGAATGAATACTGTCCTTCACATACTGAGGCCAAACTACAGCCTTTTCAATAGCTCCAATCTCATTAGACATTCCCAAGCCATAGTAGCACAATGCTCCAAGACCAACAGCAGCCCCTCCAGCAATAAACCATCTTCCCATCTGATCAATTTTGAATATGTTTTCCATTGATGGTTCCACCGCTGCCTCCTTAAGTTCTTGGACAGTTTTCCCATGCCCGATCCCAACTCTTGTCTTGGTGGCATATTCCCTGATGGGTGTTAAGAGCCGTTGATGCTTCGCGGTGGAATTCTTCACAACAGGGGAGGCCTTGGTGAAAGCTGGTTGGAAAACCCTGGAAGGTAGTGTCCGGAGACATACAGGTTTTGCGGCCAGCATGGTGGTGTACCAGGTTACAAGCAGATCTGAAATGCTCAGTCCCTGGTCGCCTCAACCATGCAGTTACCCTTCCAGGCTGGCGAAACGAAAACACCTCCCTGCCCCTCCACCTGCTCCTTACTCAACTCTTCCTTAAATGTTTGGTAGAATTCCCCTGGAAAGCCATGTGGCCCTGGACTCTTGTTTTTTGGCAGATTTTTGATTACGAATTCGATTTCCTTACTGGTGATGGGTCTGTTCAAATTTTCTGTTTCTTCCTGCTTCAGTTTTGGTAGTGTATATGTTTCTAGGAATTTGTCCATTTCTTCCAGATTGCCCATTTTATTGGCATATAATTGCTCATAATATTCTCTTAGTATTGTTTTTATTTCTGCTGTGTTGGTTGTGATCTCTCCTCTTTCATTCTTGATTTTATTTCTTTGGGTCCTTTCCTTTTTCCTTTTGATCAAACTGGCTAGTGGTTTGTCGATTTTGTTGATTCTTTCAAAGAACCAGCTTCTGGTTTCATTGATCTGTTCTACTGTTTTTTGGGTTTCAACAGCATTAATAATTTCTGCTCTAATCTTTATTATTTCCTGTCTTCTGCTGGTTTGGTTTTTATTTGCTGCTCTTTTTCTAGCTCTTTAAGGCATAAGGTTAGGTTGTGTATCTGAGATGTTTCTTCCTTCTTTAGGAAGGCCTGGTTTGCGATATACTTTCCTCTTATGACCACCTTTGCTGTGTCCCAGAGGTTTTGGGTTGCGGTGTTATCATTTTCATTGGCTTCCATATACTTTTTAATTTCCTTTTTAATTGCTTGGTTAGCCCATTCATTCTTTAGTAGGATGTGCTTCAGTCTCCAAGTATTTGTTACCTTTCCAAATTTTTTCTTTTGGTTGATTTCGAGTTTCATAGCGTTGTGGTCTGAAAATATGCACGGTATGATCTCAATCTTTTTGTACTTGCTGAGGGCTGATTTGTGTTCCAGTATGTGGTCTATTCTGGAGAACATTCCATGTGCACTGGAAAAGAATGTACATTCTGCTGATTTAGGATGAAATGTTCTGAATATACCTGTGAAGTCCATCTGGTCCAGTGTCTTCAAAGCCATTGTTTCCTTGTTGATTTTTTGATGAGATGATCTTTCCATTGCTGTGAGTGGGGTGTTGAAGTCTCCTACTATTATGGTATTACTATCGATGAGTTTCTTTATATTTGTGATTAATTGATTTATATATTTGGGTGCTTTCACATTTGGCGCATAAATGTTTACAATTGTTAGGTCTTCTTGGTGGATACACCCTTGATTATGATATAATGCCCTTCTGCGTCTCTTGATACAGTCTTTATTTCAAAGTCTAGATTGTCTGATATAAATATGGCTACTCTGGCTTTCCTTTGTTGACCATTAGTATGATAGATGGTTCTCCATCCCCTTACTTTCAATCTGAAGGTGTCTTTAGGTCTCAAGTGGGTCTCTTGTAAACAGCATATAGATGGATATTGTTTTCTTATCCATTCTGTTACCCTATGTATTTTGATTGGAACATTGAGTCCATTGATGTTTAAAGTGAGTACTGAAAGATACGAATTTATTGCCATTATGTTGCTTGTAGTGTGGGAGTTTCTGGTGGTGTTCTCTGGTTGTTTCTAATCTTTGTTGATTTTGGTCTTTTTTTTTCCCCCTTCTTTTCTCCCCTCAGAGAGTTCCCCCTTAAAATTTCTTGCAGGGCTGGTTTAGTGGTCAAAAACTCCTTTAGTTTTTGTGTGTCTGGGAAACTTTTTATCTCTCCTTCTATTTTGAATGACAGCCTTGCTGGATAAAGAATTCTTGGCTGCATATTTTTCTGATTCAGCACATTGAATATATCCTGCCACTCCTTTCTGGTCTGCCAAGTTTTTGTGGATAGTTGCCACGAACCTGATCTGCTTTCTCTTGTAGGTTAAGGGCTTTTTTTCCCTTGCTGCTTTCATGATTCTCTCCTTGCCTGAGTATTTTGTGAATTTGACTATGATATACCATGTTGATGGTTGAGTTTTGTTGAATCTAATGGGAGTCCTCTGTGCTTCCTGGATTTTGATGTCTGTGTCTTTCTCCAGGTTAGGAAAGTTTTCTGCTATGATTTACTCACAAAAATTTTGTACCCCTTTTTCTCTCTCTTCATTTTCTGGCACCCCTATGATTCTGATGTTATTCCTTTTTAATGAGTCACTGAGTTCTCTTATTTTTATTTTGTGCTCATTTTGCCCTAGTCTCCTTTTTTTTCTGCTTCATTGTTCACCGTAAGTTTGTCCTCGCTGATTCTCTGCCACCATGGCATCCATTCAAAATTGCACCTCAGTTATAGCTTTTTTGATTTCATCCTGAGTAGTTTTTACTTCTCTTATCTCTGCAGAAAAGGATTGTAATCTCTTTTCAACCCCAGTTAGTATTCTTATTATTGTGATTCTAAATTCTGGTTCAGACATGCTTGTATCTGTGTTGATTAATTCCTTGGCTGTCATTTCTTCCTGTTCTTTCTTTTGGGGTGAATTCCTTTGCTTCATCATTTTGGAGGAAGTGAAGGAATTAATAAAGTAAAAAAATTAAAATTAAAAAATTAAAAACACCGAAATCAAAAAAAGAATGCTAGATCCTAGATGTGTTTTGGTCTGGTTGTTGAAAGAAACTTGATAGATTAGAGGAAAAAGGGAAAGATAAGAAAAGAAAAAAGGAAAAAGGGAAAAAAGGAAAAAAAGGAAAATGTTTGAAAATTTGAAAAAATGAATACAATAAAATATCATAAAATGAAATGATGAAACTAAAATAGAATTTAAAAAATTTACAAAAAATATAGTAGAAAAAATGAAGAAAAATCTTTTCAATAAAAATGGAAAATAAAAATAGATTTTTTTCTCTTTCTGTATTCAAGAATAAGAAAAAAAAATTGAATGAAAGGACCAGTGAACAGGAAGAAGTATGGTAGAAATTGCATCTGGTTTCCCGTGGAAGTCAAGCTGTGGAGCACTTTATAGTCCATAAACTAAGCAGGCGGAGAGTCTTGAGTTTGTCAAGAGCGCTGTTGGCCCAGTTGGGTGGGGCTTAGTGTAATGGCCCTGTTCTCCACTAGATGGCGCTGCTTAGCTTACTGGGGTGGATTGCTGTGGTGCGTGTAGGCATGTATGCGCGTGCGCGGGAGGGGCAAAAATGGCGTCACCCAGCTACCAGTCTCTGGTATCAAAACTCTGCTCTCCACAACTGGCAATCAAGCACCCCTCCTTTGTCTCCGACTTCTGTCCACTCCCCGCTTCTAAGCTTTCTGTGACCAAGCCGTCAGGTTGCCAGGCAGCACCTCCCTCCTGAGTTTTATTTCAAATGGGGCTGTGTTTCCCGACCCCTCACTTCTGAGGGACTGCCGCTTTGACCCGCTCAGATCCTCTGCGGGAGGGTCTCACTGAGCAATGGCCAGATGCCGGCTGCACCCAGGAACGTTTGAGGAACTGTGCTGCTGCCGATGCCCAGAGACGGCAGCTGGGTGCCAGCCCGCCCCAGAAAAAGATCATGCGATCATGTAGCAGCAGCGTTTCAGGGACTGTGGAAAATCACAACACGCATCTGGCGCCAGGCTTCATCCTTAACATTCTTGTTCCAACACCAGCGAATGTCGTTGTTCTCCGGGGTCCACTGACACCTTTGACTGTGGGGTGTCACAGCCTCTACCAAATGTCCTCCCAGCAGCAGAACCACCACTCCCTGTGTCGCCGGAGGACTTCACTCTGCTCCTGGGGATTCGCCCTTCCCACCAGAGCACCACCAGGTATTGAGCTGTGGAGTTTCAGACTCTGTCCTCCCCGTTTATAGAGTCTTAATGGAATTTAAACCCTCCCCTTTCTCCTTTCTCCCTTTTTAGTTCAGTCCCTGTGGCTGTTTCCACTTTTCCACTTTTTCTCCAGCTGCTTTTTTTTGGGGGGGGGGTGTTTTCCCATACTTCATGACCCTCTCCCCCCCCCCCCCCACCTCCCTCCTCTCTCTACAAGCAAAAGCACCTCCCTGCCCTCTGTGGCTTCTTGGCTTCTCTCTCCCCAGTTCATCTCTCTGTGCCGCGTACCTGCCAAGTTCAGGTTGTGCAGATTTTTGTGTTAATCCTCAAATCAGTTTTCTAGGCATGCAGGATGGTTTAGTGTTGATCTGGTGGCATTTCAGGGAGAGAGATGCAAAAAAAACTTCCATGCTGTCTGTCATCTTGACCCCTCTTCCCTAAAATCCAAATAATCTGATTAAAAAATGAGCAAAGGACCAAAATGGACATTTTGCCAAAAAACATAACCAAATGCCCAACAGGCACATGAAAAGGTGCTCAACATCACTAATCATTGGGGAAAAGCAAATAAAAAACACAATGAGATATCACCTCACACCTGTTAGGATGTCTATTATCAAAAGACATGAGAACCAGCGCTGGCAAGGATGTGGAGAAAGGGTTCCCTTATGCACTGTTGGTGGTAATGTAAACTGATACAATCACTATGGAAAAGAGTATGGAGGTTCCTCAAAAAATTAAAAATACAACTACCTTATGATCCAGAAATCCCACCTTTGGGTGTATGTCCAAAGGGGATTGAATTGTTATCTTGAAGAGACATTTATACTACCGTGTTCATTGCAGCAGTATTCATGATGGCCAAGGCATGGAAATAACCTTAGTGTCCATTAACAGGTGAATGGATAAGGAAAATGTGATCTATCTATCTATCTAGATATATAATGGAATATTATTTCACCACAAAAAAGGAAATACTGCCATTTGTGACAACATGGATGAAACTGGAGAATATTATACTAAGTGAAATAAGCCAGACAGAGAAAGACAAATACTGCATGGTATCACTAATGTGTGAAGCCTAATAAATGAATAAATAAATAAATAATAAATAAATAAATGAATGAATGAATGAATGGAAGTCAAACTTACAAAAACAGAGTAGAATGGTGGTTGCCAGGGACCCGGGGGTGAGTGAAACAGGGAGAGGCTGGTAAAAGGTACAGACTTTGAATTATAAAATGAGTAAGGTCTGAGGATCTAATGTGTAACATGGTGATTAAAGGTAATAATACTATATTATATAAGTGAAATTTGCTAAGAGAGCAGAACTTAAATGTTGCCATCAAAAAAAAAAAGGTAAATTTTTGAGATGATAGGTGTGTTAATTAACTCTGGTGGGAATACTTTCACAATGTATATCAAATAATCATATTGTACACCTAAAATATATTACAATTATTTATCACTTATAGCTCAGTATAGTTGAGGACAAAAAGGACCTAGTGTTGAATTGGGACTTGTCATATGGGAGCTCTGAGCAGAAACATGGATGTTAGAGACCAGGGATTGTCTGAAAGAGAGGAGAGATGCCAAGGACCCGAAAGAGCCCTCTTCTAGAACATTGCAGCAGTTTTGCATGTAGGCTTGTGTATTATTGTGGTATATGAACTGCTATTACAAAATTCAAAATGGATAATGACTGCAACACAGAAGTTTGTTTCTTCCTCTGTGTGGTCCCAAACAGGTGTTCCTGGTCTCCAGGAAGCTTTCTTCCAGGTGGTGACTAAGGGACACAGGCTCCTCCATCAAGGCCCTGCCACATTTAACACATGGCTCCCCACGTGCCCATGCTGGGCTCCCTGAAGCTAACGAAGGGGGAAGAAAGTGTGGAGAAGAAGCATTAGGACTTTAATGACCTCAGCCCAGAGTGGCACACACCAGTTCTGCTCCTGCTCTGCATTCGTGGAGATTGGACACTGTACCCCACTGCACACGAGGAAGCTGGAAGTGTAGCTTTGGCCCAGTGGCCATGTCCCAGTCATAACTCCACATCCACTGTGAGGAGAGGTGTGAGTTGAGGTGGAGGCTTAGCTTCCCTGCCAGAGGCTCGTGGGTGAGGTGTGAGTTGAGGTGGAGGCTTAGCTTCCCTTCTCAGAGACCACATTATAGGGTTTCTTAAAGAGATCCACTGCCAGATGCCCCTTTCATTTACTATAGCATTGGTTTAAGTTTTTCTCTTTTCAGTTTATTTAATTTTTGAGGGGGGTGGGCAGAGAGAGAGAGAGAGAGAGAGAGAGAGAGAGAGAGAGAGAGAGAGAATCCCAAGCAGACTCTGCATTGTCACTGCATCAAACTCATGAACTCATGATGCTGGGCTCGAACTCACGAACCATGAGACCGTGACCTGAGTTGAAGTCAGACAGTTAACCAACTGAGCCACCCAGGTGCCCCACTATAGCACTGGTTTAAACTGGCCAGTCTGTGGAGCAGGGCTGGTGGCAAAGGCTTGCACAGTTATACTTCTGAGTGGTTGGTGGAGGTTGGAGAGTGTGGGAATAACAGGTTGAGAACTCTCCCTCAGAGGCCTCCCCTGAACCATCTGTTTCCATTCCTTGGCTTAGCAACCCAAACTGGTCTTGTTCTGGGTCCAGATTCTCAGGTACCTGGGAACATTTCTCTGGAGTGTTGTGGGTAATTAGAATCCGTGACTTTGTAGGGCCATGGGAGCCATTTTTGTCCTCTGCTCTTTTTGCTCCTCAACCTAACCCCTTACCCCAGGGTCCTCAGGAGGGAGTAGGTAAGAGAAAGCCTGCCATGTTACATCTGAAAGGTGCCTGTGCCCCTGCAGTAGGGCATCGATGGTCCACAGGAGAACAAAGGATAAAAGATGGGCAGATAAACACGAACGGCTGTTGAAGAGGTGCTAACTATGAGTGTTATTGAAAACATTTTCAATGATGTTGAAAATAGCCTCAGGTTTTAGGAAAAAAATATTTAATTTTGCATTTACTGGGTGCCCTTTTCTTTTTTATTAGAAAAGTAATATATGGATAACAGTTTAATGCTGCTCCCTGCAGTGCTAATTTGTTACAGTGCTGTGTGTCTCTGGAATATTTTTCTAAAATGGATGTGTGTGTGTATGTATGTAAAATAATCACTTACAGAAAACACTATATAATATATATATTTAATATAAAAATTCCATTCTCTGAGTGTTATTAAAAGATGGAAGCAACATTATAAGCTTCAAAAGAAACCAAAAAAATATAACTTTGAATCAACTTTACGTAAAATTAGAGAAGATTATGAGTACCAATTCTAATTTATGGGAAGTCTCGGTAGAGTGTATCTTGTTGAGGGGAGTCTTTTGAAAATTCAAGTGTGGGTTGCTCTGTTGTCTTGGTGAGGTAAACTCCAGAAGATTGGAGTATCTTACATTTTCTTAACCACAGAGTACAGTGAACAAAGGCCTCTGTTAGATACGAGCCAGCCGGGGCAGAGGTCCTGTTTGAATTTAAAACTAGATGTGCTTTGGAGCACCTGGGTGACCCAGTCGGTTAAGCATCTGACTCTTGATTTCGGCTCAGGTCATGATCTCAAGGTTTGTGGGTTTGAGCCCCGCTTCAGGCTCTGTGCTGACAGCGTGGAATCTGCTTGGGATTCTCTCTCTCTTTCCCTCTCTCTCTGCCCTTCCCCCACTCGTGCTGTCTTGCATGTGCTCTCTCTCTTTCAGAATAAATAAATAAACATTAAAAAAACCCCAAACCAAAAACTAGATGTGCTTTGTTTCTTGTCATCATGGTTGCAGTTCCTTCCTTCATGCTTGCTGACATCCAAGGGGAAAAAGCAAATTGCTTTCTTTTTTTTTTAAATGTTTATTTATTTTGAGAGAGAGAGAGAGTGAGCAAGCACATGTGCTCATGCGCAAACGGGGGGGAGGGGCAGAGAGGCAAAGAGAGAGAGAGAGACAGAGACAGAGACAGAGAGACAGAGAATTGCAAGTAGGTTCCTCGCTGTCAGTGTAGAGCCCGACGCAAGGCTCAGTTCCACACACTGTGAGATCGTGACCTGAGCCAACATCAAGAGTCAGATGTTCAATCGACTGAGCTGCCCAGGAGCCCCCGAATGCTTTCTAAGTCATTCTATTTTGTAACTATATACTTTAAAAATTGTACTTCATGGGAAAGTAATGTTTTAACTGGAAAGCTTATGATAACCAAAGATGCTAAAAAATGTGTTGGCTGTAGAAAACTGTAGTCATTTACTTAAGCCATAAATTGTTTGTGTAGAAAATTGAATTTGCTTCCTTAAGCTGTATAGGAACTCCTCAATCCTATGTTAATTAACTCACCACGCTCATAATGAATTCACCAGTTTTATGTTAATTGACTTTCCACTAGATACACTGTGTGTATCTCTTGTTAGTCAGAAAGCAACCGATTCTAATCTAGTTTTCTCCCTGTAGGCCTGTTTGGAATAATGGGTGCCTCCTGTGAATTTGGACCCAAACCTGGTGCAGTTTAATTCTGACACAGTGCGCTGTCAGCCAATGAGAGCTAACTCTTCAGACTCTACTTTCTTCTCTATATACATCAGTTTTTATACTTAGGCCAATGGTCATTAATGCACCACTCTGCAAATATTTTCAGCCAACGGCTGCTCTATCACTCTATCTTGAGTTGAGTGTATTTTGTAACGTGTGTTGTTTACTTGCTCTCTCTGCCAATCATTTTGTGTTCGGGTGAATTGTCTTGACTCACAACAGTTGTCAAAAGTGTATTAGTGATGGTGCTGGTCTGCCATGAACTAAATGAGAGCATCATGGTGGATGTTAAAGTTTGAGTTCTGTGGTGCCTGGAGTTTATTCAAGCATATAATTGAGGAAGCAGGGGATAAGTTCAATAAGCAGTTAGAGATCGGTGGACACCCTTTTTCATTATAGTTGACAGCATAAAAATTATGATAACTTGAGAATGATTGGTGGCACTTGGAGGTCAACAGAAACTGGTCAGGTTGGAGAAAGACCCATTTTGACTTCAGAGGTTTTGAAGGGAATAATCTGTGATTGCCAGTGGACAGTTCTGGGCACACAGTCTAACCTAGATGATGCCATAACAACCTTGTGAGCTGTTAAGGATTCAATGTTCCAAATTCCAGGAATATGGTCCCCACCCCCACTACCTCTGCCAAGTAAAAGGCACATGTTATATTATTGCTCATGGTTGAAAAATTAGGTGTAGAGTGCAGGAAAAGCAAAAATACAGATCTCTATGTACTCTTTTCCAGTTCCATTCTATTACTGTTAGCCATTTCAGAAAATTTTTACACGTATGTCTACGTATACATGAATATAAATGGTGGCAAACTTCAGGCCATACCAGGTGGTAGGAAAGGTAATTAATATTTTTTTTTTCTATAACAGAAACTAATTCTATTAAAAAAATTTTTTTTTTAATTTTAGAGAGAAAGAGGAAGAGGGAGAGAGAGAATCCCAAGAAGGCTCCACACTCATCACAGAGCCTGATGCCAGGTGTGTGGGGCAGGGGCTTGATCCCACAACCCTGGGATCATGACCTGAGCCAAAATCAAGAGGCAAGATTTGGATGCTCAAATGACTGAGCCACTCATGGGCCCCGAAACTAATTCTATTTTTAAGCTACCATTGGGAGGTATGAACCTAAGTATAGACATTTCAGGGTTTACTCTTCCGTTTCCTGGAGTTGTGACTAAGCTTTGCGGGTTTGGTGGGCAGAGGAAGGTGGAGAGCCAAGGTATTGGGTGTGGACAAAGCATGTGTTCCTTGGTCACCTACCACCCTGCATCTTGCAGTTCTTGTTCCTGTTTGGTATCTAGTCACTGGCCCGCGTAGACAGCTATGGCAGCCTCTCTCATTCTGGCTTCCACAGCTCTGAGATCTGGCCTCTCAGCTACTTCTGGGTCCCTTTTGGGTAATTCAGAAACATGTGATTCTTCCCATTCCTTTGTGGGTGTTACACAAGGGGACATTTGCCATGTCTCAGGGCTACCCCACTTGGCTGTCTCTGCTCTTCTGCCCCCAAGTCATGGGGGACTCTGGCATGCTTGCCACCTCCCTGGGAGCCCCCTTCCCTGAAGTGACATCTCATTCTTCTTTGCTCTCAGGTCTCCTAGCTTCTCTGGGATTTCTGTCATAACCTGTCTGGGCCGGAGCACTGTGGGGAAGGGTAGCAGTGGCAGGGCACAGGGCCCTTTTTTTTTAGAGATCTGACAGCGTTTAGCTCACTGTTCTCAACTGGTCCGTGGAATCTTCATTTAGTCTGAGAGTAAGCAAAAATGGCACCAGCCGAGCATACATTCTTTCAAATCTGTGGTTTCTGGCATAAAACGATGTGCATCTCACAAGCTCAGCTTCTTCAAACTTAAAAGCCTTGGCTTTTGAACCCCTCAAAGCTGTTTATTATTTCTGCCAGGAGTATCAAAAGCCTATTTAAAAACTCTCAAGAGCCAGGAACTGATGTCTTTGTTCTGTGTAGAGGATTCTAACTGGTGTCTAAGCAGTGGACAGGTCACAGAGTAACAGGAAATATTGGGAGCAAAGATCATACCTCCAGTAAGATAGTATGCCATTTGTCTATCCTTTGCAAAAAATACTCATGGGGTCAATATTCATCTTTCTGCACCTTGGCGAGTTTTTGTTTAATTGTATTTTTCAGAGATACTTCCATATTAGGGTATGTAGACCAAACTCATTCTTTTGAATATCTGCTTGCAATTATTTTGTATGGCTGTGTCATAATGTGTTCAAATGGCATTTTCTTATCTCTTTTATGATATGTTTGCTTGTTATTAAAAAGAATGGTCCAGTGGGGTATCACCACCCAGGCCCCTTTCCGAAGGAGATTTAAATCCACATTGTGTCCTGAGGTCTTTTTTTTTCCCTTTCAGCATTGAGCTGATTGGTTCTTAAGAGCTTCCCCACAGAGAAGAATGCTGTGCTTCTGGGGGCATTATACCCTCTGGGCTCCCCTGGAAGGGGTTAAGCCTCTTGTGTAAACAGTTTCTGCAAAGAGTAAATTTTTGCTTGACAGTTTTGGGTGTTGGTAATTTTTCTTTTTCTTTCTTTCTTTTTTAATATTTACTTATTTTGAGAGAAAGAGAGCAGGGGAGGGAGGGAGGGAGGGAGGGAGAGGGAGAGGGAGAGAGAGAGAGAGAGAGAGAGAGAGAGAGAGAGAGAATCCCAAGTAGGTTCCATGCTGTCAGTGTAGAGCCCAACGTGGGACTTGAACCCATGAACTATGAGATCATGACCTGAGCTGAAACCAATTGTTAGACACTTAACCGACAGCCACCCAGGTGCCCCTGGGTGTTGGTATTTCTTTCTTTCTTTCTTTCTTTCTTTCTTTCTTTCTTTCTTTCTTTCTTTCTTTCTTTCTTTCTTTCTATGTTTATTTGTGAGAAAGACAGAGCATGAGTGGGAGAGGGGCAGAGAGAGAAGGAAACACAGACTCTGAAACATGCTCCAGGCTCTGAGCTGTCAGCACAGAGTGCGACACGGGGCTCGAACCCATGAACCACAGGATCATGACCTGAGGCAAAGTCAGATGCTTAACTGACTGAGTCACCCAGGTGCCCCATGGGTGTTGGTATTTCTGAAGAAAGAAACATCTGTCTCCCCAGGATGACTTTGGCCAAGTGTTAGCCTGGACCCTGGAGAAGCTCATGTATCTTATCTTGATGCTGACCCAGGGCCTGAATCTGCGGAAAAGGCTTGTGTAAAGTGGCAGCATCTCAAGGCGCCGTGCTGGACGCAGCGTTTCTCTGAACCTTCAGTGGAACATGGTGATCACCTTCTGATGGTCTTCTCTAAGACAGCCCCACTTTTGGTAGAGAGTTAGGATAACAGCCTGGTGATTGTAGTACTCCGAATAGTTGAGTCATTCCACCGTGTCCTCCGGGGGGGGGGGGGGGCTGGTGGTGGAAATAATTGGCCAAATCAACCTCAATCTGGGATAGAGGCTTTTAATATCAGACTTAGGCAACTATAGTAAGCCTTTTTGAATTCCAGATGACAAAGTCAGGTTCAATGGCAGAAATATAGAGCTCTGAAACATGCTTAACAAGATGAAAAAAAATTGGGAATTCCCTTAGGAAAAATGATTTCTGGGCTATGTTACTGACATTTTGGGTTCTAGTGATGCTGACTCTGTAGCAAGTGGGGAGATACTACCTTAACGTTGAAAAGACTTTTATTTATTTTTTATTTTTTTAATTTTTTTCAACGTTTATTTTTGGGACAGAGACAGAGCATGAATGGGGGAGGGGCAGAGAGAGAGAGAGACACAGAATCGGAAACAGGCTCCAGGCTCTGAGCCATCAGCCCAGAGCCTGACGTGGGGCTCGAACTCACGGATCGCGAGATCGTGACCAGGCTGAAGTCGGACGCTTAACCGACTGCGCCACCCAGGTGCCCCAAGACTTTTATTTTTAAATTTAAAAATGTTCCCTCATGCACGCATATAACATTTATTGGGTATATTTGTTGGATATATGCTCCGTGAGAGAGCCTATGTTAGGCCTACATGTTCCTTCACCTCACCCATCCCCGTTAGTATGCCCATAAAACCCTAATACTTCCTTATTTTTAGCCTCTTATGTCCCATCCTCCTGTCTTCCAAGCTGCTATTAACATTAATATGACACTGTTAGGTCAGGAGGGGACAAAGCATGGAGCATGCTTCCCGCTCTGCATTCCACACCTATCTCTTGCTCTCATCAGGCTATCCGAGAATCACCTCCTTGGACATGGAGGTGACACATTCTACCCCCAAATATAGGAAGGGAGATGTTGCTAACAGGGAGGGAGAGGACTTGCCCTAAGACAGTAGAGACTGATGTGTGTAGAATTCTTAGCATGGTGCGTGACCCATGATACACACTCCACATATGTTGCTGTTTGATTACTGGTTTTGTCTCTAGGTTGATGTAAGTTTGACCAGTGAGGGCAAACTCACCTCCTTACTTCCTGTTGGCTACTCTCTTAATGTGTGAAAGGTCCCAGAGGATCTTTTTCAGAAGAGAAGCTGTGTCAGAGCAGCTCAAGATTAAATTTAATGCAGCTGTTTATCAGACAAATGAGATCGAAGAGAAGGATGGCTTTGTATAAAAGGGACATGTCATATTCTCCTCTCCTTCTCCCTGACCTTTCTAGCTAAGAGAAAACCAGTTACTGTAATTACCTACAGTAGCTGAACTTTAATTCACTTAGGGGCCCCCATGTGTAATAGACTGAAAGGATCATGTACAAATAGCTCAACTTCAAATTTGGATTCGTATCTAAACTTGCGACTAAGAGATTCTGTCTCCAGATTTGCACACAGAAAACCTGCTCTACTCTTGGGTTAGTCAATAAATTAACTTTCCTTTTCCACCAATTGCTAGTTAAAGACATTCTTACCTGCTTTTATTTGCCAGTTCTCCCAATTTTTACCCAGAGTCTCTCAGCACGACCTGAGTTGGCCCTTGTTCCTACAAATGAGAAGTTCAGTAGAACTGGAAGCAGTCAGTAGCAAAATGCCAGCCTCTCTCCTTGGATGTAGGATACTGATGGCAATTAACATATGGTCTACTGTTTTTACCTGTATGAGTCTGCTCTGGCTGCCATAACAAAATATCCCAGGCTGTGTGGCTTCACCAATGAACATTTATTATTTCACAGTTCTGGAGGCTGGAAGTCCAAAATCAAGGTGCTGGCAAGGTTGATTTCTGGTGAACCTGTCTTCCTGGCTTGCAGATAGATATCTTCTTGCTGTGTCCTCATATGGCCTTTCTTCTGTGTACTCATGAGGAGAGAGTAGTCTCCGGTGTCTCTTTCTCTTCTCAGAAGGACACCAGTCCTATTGGATTAGAGTCCCACCCTTATCTCCAAATACAGTCACAGTGGGGATTAGGGCTTCAACATATGAATTTTGGGGGGCACAATTTTATAATACTACCAAAGCCTTCCAAATTTAGACTGGCATATATGTCAGTGATTTCTTTTACCAAATATATTGATTTGCTATTGCTGCATAGTAACTACTCCCAAACTCAGTGGCTTAAAACAATAATTTGTTAGCTCTCATGTGTCTGTGCATCAGCTGGGGTTTAGCTGGTCTGCTCCTCACTCTGCTTCAGGCTTTGGTAGCTGGGGAAGCTTAACGCCAGATGCCTGTCATCCTCGTCCTCAGGCTAGCAGGCTAGCCCAGGTTTGTTCTGCTTGTGGTGAAGGCAGAGTCATCACTGCACGAGGCCCAGGCCCTGCTTGTGACTCACCTACTAACATCCCATTGGCCAAAGCAAACCATATGGTCAAGCCCAAAGTCAAGGTATGGGAAAATAGGTTCTACTTTTAGAGGGCTGCTTTTAGAGTTACATAGCAAAGGGTGTGGATTCAGGGAGGGATGAAAATTGAGACTCATCACAGAACCTTACCAGTGTGTCCTTTTGGCCACAATTATTCCCATTCCTCCCCATGCAAAATATGCTCACCTTTATCTCAAACTTTCATAGATGGGAGATAGGCTGAGAAATTTGCTAAGTCAACAAAAGGAGTATATTTTCCAATGTCCTCTTCAAAAGTGTCCATGAAAATGATGGGAAAAGGAAGGACATTGCAGAAGGTAAAACCAATAGGCATGGAGAATAGTTGATGAGGAGTTACTTTAGGGAACAGAACTAGGACAAGGAAGAACCATTCTTTACTCCCAGAATGGGGAAGACCTGGTAACAATTGACCAGGGAATTTCAATGTGACTGCTCTATGCCTATAGTTCTTCACTATTTCAGAACAAAAGTGAATTGCAGTTACCCTGTTTCACCATTGTGTATTAGGAGTATTAAGGTAGGTAAATAATTTTTGAGTCCACAAGTTTCCGAATCAAGAGGAGTCACATCCAAACTTGATATAGATCATAAGATCCTAGACTTCAAGTCTGAAGCCATGGTGTGATAAGACTTTGAGGTTCTTGAGATGAGAAAAAGAAGTTTGGTGAGCTCATGTTCTGTTCTACCTCCCTCTATGTAGTTTCACTTTTGCATTTATATAGAGTGTAATGATTTTCACAAGGATTTATTGATTTTGCAAAGGAATAGATAATTCCACTTATCCTTTTGTTATTATTTGTTGATTTTATTAAATTGTGTCCAGGAGTGCCTGGGTGGCTCAGTTGGTTGAGTATCCGCCTTTTGATTTTGGCTCCAGTCATGATCCCAGGATTGTGGGGTCAAGCCCCATGTCAGGCTCTATGCTGAGGATGGAGTTTGCTTAATATTCTCTCTCTTTCTCCCTTGCTCCCTCCCTTTCTCCCTCTCTCTCCCCCTCTGATTCTCTCCCCCACTTGTGTGCTCTTTCACACTCTAAAAATAAAAGTTAAAAAATTAAATTGTGTCTATATAATTAAGACTGTAAACTTTTATGGAATATTGTTGAGCTTTTTCAGACATTGAACATGGTCAGTGTTTAAACATTATCTTACACAAAGTCGCTTATATTCTGTGCATACATATGAGGACATATACATGCATATTATTTAATTGATTATTAAAGTCATCAACTTGTTTAAAAAAAGAAAAAGCAGTGTTGGTAAAAAGTACTACTTAACATTGCAGGAAACTGCATCTATCTTAAGTATATTTTTTCTATTATGTGAGTACACAAGGGATTCTTTTTCTAGAGTCCCATCCTTTGGTATCTGTGTTGGGGAAGAATTGTAAGCAATAGCAATACTGTCCCTAGTCTACACTTGCCTGATGCCCAAACAGGTAATTTGCTGATTAAAAAAAATTGTTGAATTTTGTTTTTAAAATATCAGTCTCAACTAAGGAGTGATACCTTATTTTTTAAAAATGGTTGCTATGAAATATTTCTTAAAAAAAATTTAATTCCAGAATAGTTAATATCCAGTGTTCTATTAGTTTCAGGTGTACAATAATCTTAGCTTTTCCATAAAGTATTAGGACAGGGTCTCATCAATCTCTTATTGATCCCAGGGTAAACACTATATCCTGATTTTCCTTTGGAATTAGGATTGTGAGAAGATGAGTAGCCAGAGAAAACTCTAGGGGGACGTGGTTGGGTGATAATATCCTGCTGCAAAAGTGATGTTGGGTACTGTCCTGATAATAATAGCTAATATTTTTGAGCATGAACCATGTGTTGAAGTTCTAAGCATTTCACACATTAGCTTAGCAACTCTATGAGGCAGGTCCTATTTTGCCCCAATGTTTCAGGTAGGGAAAACAGAACACAGAGATTAAAAAAAAAACTTATCTAAGGTCTCTGAGCTAATAAGTGACAGAGTTGGGATTTGAATCCAGGCAGATTGATTTTAGATTCACAAGTTAAAAAAATTTTTTACTTATTTGAGAGAGAGAGAGAGAGAAAGAGGGAGAGAAAAGCATGGAGCCTGATGTGGGGCTCAAACTCAGGAACTGTGAGATCATGACCTGAGCCGAAACCAAGAATCAGACACTTAACTGACTGAGCCACCCAGGCGCCCCAGATTCACACTTTTAACCATGATGCTATTTTGTGCTGATGATTCAGGAAAATTCCCTGCATCTGAAATAGATTCACTATAAGAAACAGAGGACAATTTTAGAAAATAACTTCTCCGTTTTTACAAAAATACATGAGGGAACATTTCCTCTGAGAATCAGGAGTAGGCTCTTATGGGAAGATAATGTGGAAAATCCACAGCAAGAAAATTCTGCCATAAAATTACATATAAGAGCTAAAAGGTGTCAGGGTGGAGGGAGTGAATAGAATACCTGAAGCCGTGAAAAATGGACTTCTTATAGTAGAGGGCAAATTTGAGAACTAGTTCAAAGACATAGCTTCAAAGAATAAAAGATTGAAAACGGTAAGCTAAAAGTTGGATGGCGTGTCACAGAGATCCAAATTCTTGGAATAATAATTGTTTCTGAAAGGGGAAAAACAACAAAAAGACAATAGCGTAATCAGAAATAAAGCAGAAAAATATCTTTATCCAATGAGAAGTTTTAGTTTAAAAATGAACAAAATTGACGACAAGAGATCATATTAATTATCTGTTGCTGTATAACATACTATTCCCATATTTAGCAGTTGAAAACAACAAACATTCATTATCTCACTTAGTTTCTTAAGGTCAGGAATCTGGGAGTGACTCAGCTGGTTGATTCTAGGATTAGTCAAGCTGTCAATCGGAGCAGCAGTCATCTGGAGGTAAAGTTCTAAATTGATAATCAAATTATTCAACAAGCATACTGGCAAAATCTTAAGAGTGAGCAAGGGAAAGAGTCAAACATACATAGATGATAAACATAAACAATAATTTGGAAATAATTTTGAAAGAAATAATCCACATGGTTAAGAATAAAAAAAAATGATGAGGTTTATGTAATTGGAAAATAAGTAATAAAAACACAGACTAATGAAGCCTGGAAGGTGTAGAGAAAGAAAGAAACAATGTGCTGATGGTATAATAGCTGATTTACATTGCTCTGCTTTTTATGTATCAATTTATTGTTAGGATTTTTGGACTGTAAGTGACAGAAACAACTCAGATAAATTTAAGCAAAGGAATTTACTGGTTTAACAGAAGAGTTCAAAGTATGGATCTGGCTCTACTTATGGCTGAGTTTGGGGGGGCTTCAGTGTTGTCATCTGGACTCAATCCTCTGTTTTTGTCTCTGTCTCTCTCTTGCTCTTTATTGTTTTCCTTCAGTTAACACAAAGGTACCCTCTACCTTTGTGATTCCAAAGATAGCCAACACCTAGGCTCCAGGCCAGCTCAAGGTGTACATCTTTAGAACTAGTGATGTCGGAGGCAAGACGGCACCTCTTTCTCTGTAACACCATCCAAAGGCAGGGGGATGAGTCATCGCAGCCTGGGTTATCTGCTCTTTCGAGAGGAGAGTGGGTCAAGAGAGGGTACTCAAAAGTTAAAAATGAGGGGAAGGCAAATAAAGGGGGCAATGGTCCCTACGAATAATGATACCAACTTTTCCTGGTTTTACTACAAGCCAGGTACATGCCACTTATATTATTTCAGTAAAACCTCACAATATATTTTTGAGGTAGTATTATCCTCATTTTACAGGGGAGGAAATTAAGGCTAAGGTTTTGCAACCAGTGAATTACAGATACTCATTTCAAACTCATGTCTGTCTAACTCTAGAGTGTGAACTTAAGAAGGAAGAGGGGAAGTCACTCAATTCTGCCATCTAAGCAGGAGCAAACATCTTGGTGTATCTCTCTCCAGATCTCTCTTAATTATGGCTTTCTATTGCTAGTCTTTTTATAATTGTTAGGCTTTACTACTAGATTGAACTGGACAGTCAAAGTGGGATTGTTTTTAATGTAAATAGCAATATTTCTGTAAATTCAAAGAATTTCCTTTCGTCTTTTTGTTAGGGATTTTTCCCCCTTTTAAAAAGCTTTTTTTCTAATAAAGTTTTTTTTAAACTGAGATAAGCTCATTTTCACCTGTTAATCTTTGCTTATGCCAATGTGTTTTTTGTTAATAATTTTTAGTATGAAATATACATAAAAAGAGAATATAACAAAATGGTTTAAAGAATAGTAATGAACACTTATATACCCATAATACATATTAAAAAGAATGTTTTCAGAATCCTTGAAGCTATATATCCTTCTCTTCAGAGATAACCATGAACTTGACTTTGGGTTAATATTTCTGTTGTTTTTCTTTCTAGTTTCACTACATATTACATTAATTGTGTGACTGTGGAAAGTCCCTTGACTGCTCTGGGCTTTAGTTCCCTCATTTGTAAATTGGGCATAATGAGAGTATCTACCTCATAGAATTGTTACAAAGGTTAAATGAGTTCATGTAATATACTCAGATTAGTGCTTGGCACAGAGTACCCACTAAATAAAATAACTGGCTATTATTATGATTAATTCTTTAAATTATTTTTAAAGTTTATTTACCCATTTTGAGAGAGAGAGAGAGAGAGAGAGAGAGAGAGAAGAGAAGAGAAGAGAAGAGAAGAGACAGATAGACAAGGGGCAGAGAGAGAGGAAGAGAATGCCAGGCAGGCTCTGTACTGTCAGTGTATGCAGAGCCTGACGTGATGCTTAAACCCATGAAATGAGAGATCGTGACCTGAGCCGAGATCAAGAGTGTACTGAACCATCCAGGCAACCCTGATATGATTAATTCTTAAACAATATACTATTTATATGTTTGTTTTGCTTGTTTTTGAGCTTTATAAAAATGGAATCCTACTGTACATATTCTCCTGTGATGTGCTTTTCTGGCTCAATTCTGTTTTTAAGAGATTTATACATACTGATATAAATAAACAGTTCTTTGTTTTTGCTGCTTTGTAGAATTCCATTGTGTAAATACACCCCCATTTATTTATCTGTTAATATTTGGGATGTTTATTCATTTTCTTGCCATTATACACTATGCCTTTATGTATAGTCTTATACACATTTCCTAGTATACACATGCTACAGTTTCTCTAGGTAATATGCTTCAGAATGTAATTACAGGATTATAGAATATGTACATTTCTCTATCTTCCATGACTCTATCTTTCTTTTATTTTCCAGCTCTTTGTCTGTCTATGATGCATTATGGATAATTCCTTCAAAACAACTATAGCAGATACTGTCAATATCCCATCTCTATATATCCCCTTACTGTTACCACATCAGTGCATGTGTGCCTGGCTTCTAACTGCCAATATCTGAATTTCTTTGCTCTGTTTTTCAGAACCCACTTTGCCATTCATGTGGCAGGTCAGACATGTCTGACTATGTCTTCATGGGAACAATCATTGATAGACTCATGAATACCCCAGTTTCCTTCTCATTGGGTGAAATAACTCTGAGGTATGTGTTCTAGGTTGACTTCCAGAGCACTGTTAGTGGTAGTAAGTTCCAGCTGTCCACAGTGGTAAACTGGCTTGATGATATATCCTTTTTTTTCCTTTATTTTTTTTAAGTTTATTATTTATTTTGAGAGAGACAGAGACAGTGCAAGTGGGGGAGGGTCAGAGAGAGAGGGGGAGAGAGAGAGAACCCCAAGAAGTCTTCATGCTGTCAGCACAAAGCACCATGTGGGGCTCGAAATTATGAAACCACGAGATCATGACCTGAGCCTAAACTAAGGGTCAGATGCTTAAGTGACAGAGCCACCCAAGTGCCCCAGTGATATGTCCTTAGTTGGTTGCTTTGCCTTCTCTGTTTCATTTACTTATGTCTTTACTGGTGTTTCTTTCATCTCTTATATAAATTATTTGCATTTAAATCCTTGTTACTCAGGGTTGACTTCAAGGGGAACTCTAATTAAGATATGTCTTCCAGTTCACTAATTCTCTCTTCAGCTGGTCTAGTCTGCTGTTTAACTTTTCATTAAGTTTCTAATTTTAATTATTTTATTTTAATTTCTAGAAGTTTTATTTGTTTTCTTTGTAAATCTGCTTCACCAACTTTGATAGTCTCTGATTCCCTTTAATCTTTCAATTTCTCCTTATCTATCTCTTTTTAAAATTGAACATTCGTATTTTATAGTGCATATTTGATAATTCCAACATTATCATTCTGATAATGTTTTCTTTGCCATTCTTTGTGGTTTGTTGTTTCTGCCAACTCTTACTCATGCTGGTTTCTTTCCTGTTATTTTTAGTGACTTTTGATTGGCTGAGGACACTACCTACCTGAGACTACTTTAAATTCTGTTTTTGGCTTGAGGTTTTCTGAGTTATACAGGTTGTTTGCATTCTGACTCCAAACTCTCGTAAGTGTAGATTTATCCCTAAGAATTCTTAGGGGTGAATTCTCCCTTTTTTCTTTTCCCTTCCCTTCCCTTCCCTCTTCCCTTCCCTTCCCTCTTCCCTTCCCTTCTCTTCTTTCTTTCCTTCCTTCCTTTCTTCTTTCCTTCTTCCCTCCCTCCCCTCTCTCCTCCTTCCTCCTCTCCTCTCCTCTCCTTTCCTTTCCTTTCCTTTCCTTTCCTTTCCTTTCCTTTCCTTTCCTCCCTTTTTTCCTTCCCTCCCTTCCTTCTTTTCTTCTTTCTTTCTTCCTTTTTTCCTTCCTTCCTCCCTTCCTCCTTTCCTCCCTCCCTCCCCCACTTCCTTCATTCTTTCCTTTCCTTTCCTTTCCTTTCCTTTCCTTTCCTTTCCTTTCCTTTCCTTTCCTCCCTCTTTTTCCTCCCTCCCTTCCTTCTTTTCTTCTTTCTTTTGTCCTTTTTTCCTTCCTTCCTCCCTTCCTCCCTCCCTCCTCCACTTCCTTCCTTCCTTCCTTCCTTCCTTCCTTCCTTCCTTCCTTCCTTCCTTCCTTCTTCAGCTTCACCTAGAGCCAAGATTGAGATAATAAAGTATCCTATTGACATGCACTATGGGTGGTTCTTTCTAAGTCATCCACTTAGAAAAGGATGTTTGCCCTCATGGGTTCCTGTTTTAAAATATGAATATCTTTAATTCAACTTCCCACCCTGGTAATCTTAGACCCCAAAAGTAGTCCCTAGATTCACAACTATTTACTTTGCTGATTTGAGTTTCCTTGCTTTTCTGGCCTCCAGAGAATAGTATTACTTTCTTGCTAGCTCATTCATGTGTTTAAAAAGTGTTTTTTTTTGTTTCATTTTATTATTTTTTATGGATTCAACCATTTTTAGTATACTGTGCTGGCAGAATTTTCTCCAAACACTTGATTCACAATGTTGCCATTTAAAGCAACATGGTTTTTGGGGCGCCTGGGTGGCGCAGTCGGTTAAGCATCCGACTTCAGCCAGGTCACGATCTCACGGTCCGTGAGTTCGAGCCCCGCGTCAGGCTCTGGGCTGATGGCTCGGAGCCTGGAGCCTGTTTCCGATTCTGTGTCTCCCTCTCTCTCTGCCCCTCCCCCGTTCATACTCTGTCTCTCTCTGTCGCAAAAATAAATAAAAACGTTGAAAAAAAAATTTAAAGCAACATGGTTTTTAGGGCTTCTTTAATTTCCCCCCACTTTACCCATTTATCCAAGATGTATACATCTATCCAAGATGTATACAGCTCAGTCCCTCTTTCTCTCTCTCTCTCTCTTAAATATGGGACATTTTTATTTTGAAGCCTATATTTGACAGTTCCAATAACAATTTCTTCAACAAATACTGATTGATACTGACCATGTGTTAGGGCTTCAGTGTGAATGGATCAGACGAAATCACCACCCTTGTGGTGCTCACATCCCAGAGGAGAGTGTAAGCTCAGGACTTCACTACTAGTATCCCATTGTTTCTAATGGGCACCTTTGTGATGTATAGTGTAAGCAGTTATGCAAGGTTGAGAAGTGTAGTAGGCAGTGTTTTGTATTTGGTTGCTGATATCTGCAAGTCAAAATAGGGAGAAATTGTGGTTTATTGATTTTTCTATTTGGTAAGGTAAATGATTGTATCTAGGTCTGAAGATGCAAGGTAGACAGCAGATACATGTGGCTAAGCTGATTTTTGTGTATATAGAGGGGAAGAAGGATTAGGACTTTCATTTATGAAGCCTTATGTAAGTTGCTTTAGATATATGTTCTCATTTAATTCTAACCCCCTTCCAAAGAATTTCTATGTGGTAGATATTATCTTTATTTTTTTCCTAATATTTTTTTCCTAATGTTTTTTTCCGAATATTTTTTTTCCATTCTTCAATATAAATATATTTTATTTGCCGGGCACATCATTCCTCAGCCTAAAGAAGACATTTTCTATCCTTCCCTATAATTAAGTGTAGCTATCACTAAGCTCTGACCAGTGGAGTTTAGAGTGGATGTTAAGTAGTAGCTTATGGGAAACTTCCCCAAGATGCAGCTGGTATACCTTTTACTCTTGCTTCTTAACCATTCTTCCATCCTGCTGCCTAGGATGTATATCCTGTTTAGAACCATGATGGTGAGGCTACACTCTAAAACAAATTGAGAATGGAAGGAGTTATGTCCCTGAGGACTTTTCAGCGTGGTCTCCATACCAGCCTTGGGCTGCATATCTCTGGAACTCCTATACTAGAGAAGAATAAACTAACATCCTAATTAAGGTCTACTGCTATCTATTAAAAAAATTTCCTCCTAAAGTTTGAACAGAGTAGTGCTTTACATTTATGTAACAATGGCTAAGTGCATGATATTTGGTATAAGGGCACTGCTGTGTTATATATACCAAGCCAAATTACTTAGTTGGTTTTTAGGGCTCCTTTAATTTCCCCCCACTTTACCCATCTATCCAAGGTCCCCCCTTCCCCCCCCCCCCCCCCCCCACTGTTGGTATCATACAGTTCTTCATTTAGGCTGGCCTCCCTACATCCCCTCATTCACACTGGTCTGATTTACACTTCTAGCCTCACGAAAAAAAAATCATTGAAAGACTGAAGAATATTTCAAGCAAGCGCGCGAGAGAGTTAGAGCTAGAGCTTGGATTTAAAGATGAACAGGAAATAAACATGAATGGAGAGGGGAAACAGGAGAAAAGACAAGGCAGTTCTATCAATTTCCCATCCAGGGTGGGTCCCTAGGCAGTCTATTATGTCTTTCAGTAGTTAAATTTTATGTGTTAGGGAGGCCACTTTAAAGTGATGAAAGACTGTGAATGGGTCCCTCCTTAACAGTAATGAAACCTTTCAAGACTTAAATTTGTCTTCATTAAGCCATTTCAAAGGTTATGAAGACAGTACAGATTATTACTATAGGATATCCTTAAGTTTGCCCTTAAAATTAATTTCTTGCTAAAACGGACAACAGAGCAGTGCTAATATGAATTGCTGATTTAAAAATAAAATAGTTTTTTCATACCTTACTTCATTTGTATCTATCATTCTTGTTTTTGGCTTTAAATATTACTATAGACATTGGTAACTGAGGCTTTGGCTAGCTTTTTGAAATGTAGGGAATTATGGGGCACCTCGGTGTCTCAGTTGGTTGAGTGTCCAACTTCAGCTCAGGTTATGATCTTACGGTTTGTGGGTTCAAGTCCTGTGTCGGGTTTGAGCTGACAGTGTGGAGCCTGCTTTGTATTCTCTGTCTCCCTCTCTGCCCCTCCCCCACTCACTCTCTTGCTCTCAAAAATAAATAAACATTAAAAATATGTTTAAAAATGTTAATCTGAACAAAGTGATAATGGTTTCTTGCTTGCAGGACTTTTCACAGTCCTTGATATGGTGACATTATGAGTCTTTAAGAGAAGAGTAGAATAGGCAGCCTTCCCAAACTTTGGTTCCAAGACCTGTTGTTAAGTGAGCATCTCACAAAAAAGAGTGCTCTGTGGAAAACCCTTGGGTCACACCGAAACAGGTGACATAGAAGTCGTGGGCTGTGTTGTCATGAGGATTCAGGGGCTGTGTGACCGTGCTATCAATAATCTGACCTGTGAGACTGCCATTATGAGGCACAGAATCATTTCACTTTTCAGCCCAAATAATCCATACATATCTTAGTCCAAGGACTAAGGTTATTTTATAGATAAAGGAACTGAGGCCCAGGGAGGTTAAGGAGCTTGGTCAGGGTTGTGCCCTCATTAGCGGGGAGCTGATACTAGCCCTCAGTCCTCTGATTCTCAGAGCCGACTGTACTGCCTCAGTAGGTGTGCTGGACTGTAGGGAACACTGTAATTTCAGCTAGTGGAACAGACATTGGTGAGTGAGCAGTGGGGATGGGCTGGTTCAATGTTTACAAGTTTATGGGGATATCTCCATTCCTTTGATCATGTCTTGGGGGACATAGCACAAATTTCTCACCATTCTGGTCGCTTGGGTCTAGCTGAACTCCAGTTTGTCAATTTCCTGTTAAATCAGGGAACCCAGATCTAGTCCTGATTTTTCAAGTCTGCTTTGACCATTGCAGTGTGCACTGGGATACCTTTATTCTTACTTTGATCGCTATTGATAAACTATTCTTGAGTTAATGAAGACCAAGAACAAGATAATTATTTTTCTAGGATCCATACATCACTCTGGCTAATATTAAGCTTGTGGTTAACTCTAGTTCTGTTTGATGTGACTTACTGTCAAGTTTTCTCCTAAGTTTAAATTAATCAAGTAAGATTAATTTTTTCAGGCCTAAAAGTAGGTCTTTACATTAACCCTGTTTTATTTCATCTTGGTAGTTTTGGCTCAGTAATTTTGACTGTCAGGATTAATTTTGCTCATTTATTCTTGACTCATTTATTCTTCCAGTTCTTTCTTCTAGTGTGGTGATAATTGCAGTATGCAATTGTAGTATGCAGGCTTCTGATTTCTTTATTTCTCAACCCAATTATGCTTCTTTGTAAGAGGGAGGAGTGGAAACTGAGGAGCATTTATTTACTCCCTATTATTTGCAAGGTACTATGCCAGGAACATTATGCATATTTTATTATTTAATCCTCGTTAATAATTGTATATGATCATAACTTCCTCTTCTGTAAAAGGAGAATGAAAGTTCTCATCTCAAACAATTTTGGAGAATGAGTGAGATAATTTAGGTTATACACTGACTACAATGTCTGGCAGATAGTAGGCACTTGGTATTATTAGTTGTCTTCTGTCCCTCTTCCTTCATCTTCTCTTTGGACAGATAGGGATCAGGACAGAAGTCTGTGATATTCCGTTAAGGAGCCATCTCTTGATGCCACAGAACCACCAGTCCACTCCTACTAGTATTGTTAGTCAATTTTCATACCATGTGAATATTATTTACGGCCACATTACAAATTACTCCCAGACTTGGCAGCTTAAAATGAGACATGTCTATTTTTTCCCCCATACTTTCTGTGGGTCATGAATCTAAGCACAGCTTACCCAGGTCCTGTGCTTTAGGATTTCTTACAAAGCTGCAATCAAGGTGTTGACGAGGGTATATTCTAAAAAAAATTTTTTTTAACATTTATTTATTTTTCAGACAGAGAGCATGAATGGGGGAGGGTCAGAGAGAGAGGGAGACACAGAATCTGAAACAGGCTCCAGGCGGTCAGCACAGAGCCCGATGCGGGGCTCAAACTCACGACCGTGAGATCATGACCTGAGCTGAAGTCAGACGCCTAACTGACTGAGCCACCCAGGCGCCCCAGGGTATGTTCTAATCTGAAAGGTTGGCTGGGAAGGAATCTTTTTCAAACTTACTCATGTGACATGAATCAGTTCCTGGAAGGTTGTTGGATTAAGGGCCTCAGTTTGTTTGTTTGTTTCTTTCCTTTTCTTTTCTTTTTAATCTTTATTTATTTTTAATTTTTTTAATGTTTATTTATTTTGGAGAGAGAGAGAGAGACAGAGCGTGAGCAGGGAAGGGGCAGAGAGAAAGACACACACACAGAATCCAATCAGGCTCCAGGCTCCGAGCTGTCAGCACAGAGTCTGACGTGGGACTTGAATTCACAAACCATGAGATCATGACCTGAGCCAAAGTTGGATGCTTAACCAACTGAGCCACCCAGGTGCCCCAAGGGCCTGTTTCTTGTTGGCCTTCTCGTGGAGGCCACCCGCAGTTCTTGGTTATGTGCACCCCTTCAGCTTGCTTCACCAGAACAAGCATATGGGAAGAATTAGAGAGTGTGAAGAAGACAGAAGTCCTAGTACCACCCTGAAACTCTGGCACACAGGACCCTTGCCCTGGGTCTTGGCTTTAAAGGGCTCCATGCTGGTCCTTCTTTGGTCCTTCTCCTGCTCCTGGAGTGAGGAGTCCTTGAGATCAAGAGGATATAACCACCTGAAACTTATATTTCTTACTTCTAGAACACATTTCTGGTATATGAGACTTCGGAATTTCCTGCCCAAGTGGTCTCAGGTCAACTTCCAAGGCTTGAGGACTCTTTCCTGGGTCTTTTCTTGCTGGGGTGGAGGATGCTGACTTTGCATGCACACTTGGGCCAAGGGATGGCTCAAGTGTTGACTGTTTTAAGGCTAGATGGAGCTTTCACATGTGGCCTGGATTGTCTCCGTGTGTGCCCTGGGTTCCTTGTGGTGCAGGAAGGAATTGGAGATGGAAAAGAAGGGAGAGTGGGCCACTTTCAGGCATGGATTTCTGTGAATCTGAGGATTTTGGATTTAAGTATATTTGTTCAGGCAGAAGTATAGATGTTTTCACTAATGATGTTAGTTTGATATGTAACTTTTAGACATTTAGATATATGATATATGTGGGCTTCCATTTGTACTCTTGGCCAAGGATCTGCAAATATTAGGGATGAGCTTGGTTCCACAACTGCATTAATAGTGCTGCTGCTTTAACATTTATGTCTGTGTGGGCTCATTGAGTCTAGATGAAGTGTTTGCAATTAAAAAAATGTTTATTTATTTTGAGAGAGAGAGAGCAAGTATGAGTGGGGGAAGGGAGAGAGAAAATCCTAAGCAGTCTCTGCCCTGTCAGTGCAGAGCCGGACCCCTGGACTGGAACTCATGAACTGTGAGATCAAGACCTGAGCTGAAATGAAGAGTCAGACACTTAACTCACTGAACCACCCAGGTGCCCCTGAAGTGTTTGCAATTAAAAAAAAAAAAGAAAATCAAGAAATAAAGCTGTATTTATAGATAAATGAAGTCTTATCTGGGACCTCAGTATATAAATATAGAGATACAGGATTATTCTGGCTGCCACAAGAATAAAAGCTCAGAACTCTGTTGACTCAGGGAGTTCCATCCCCACCCTGATCCCTCCCTCAGAGTGGCCTTGAGGCATAGCTTTGAACTCCAGGACTTCACAGACAGATTCAGTTTGAAAATTATGGCTTTATATTAGCTTCTTACACTGGTGTTGGGTGCACGTGTGTTCTGTGAACCTGCCTTGAAACGGTACTACATAATCAAACAAGTTTGGGAAAAGCAAGGCACTGTTAGACCTCTTTAACAGTCACAGGGCACAGCAAAGTGAAATTTCTTTCCCCCTCCCTAGCTTGTTCAGAAATAATGACATACAACATTGTGTAAATTTCAGGTATACAACGTGATGATTTGATATACACATATATTGTGATAACCACACAAGGTTATCACAATAACCACAGTAAGTGATGACCACAATAAGGTTAGTTAACACATCCATCACCTCACATAATTATCTATTTTTTTTATTGTGGTGAGAACTTTTTTTATTTTTTATTTTTTTATTTTTAATTTTTTTTAAATATGAAATTTATTGTCAAATTGTTTCCATACAACACCCAGTGCATCCCAACAGGTGCCCTCCTCAATACCCATCATCCACCCTCCCCTCCCTCCCACCCCCTGTCAACCCTCAGTTTGTTCTCAGTTTTTTAAGAGTCTGTGGTGAGAACTTTTAAGATCTATTCTCTTAGCAACTTTCAAGTATACAATACAGTGTTGTTAACTAGAGTCATCATGCTGTAATTTGGATTTCCAGGACTTACTCATCTTGCAAGTGGACTTTGCACCCTATGACCACCTTCACCATCAATCTACTCTGTTTCTAGGAGTTTGTTTATAAGATATAATATAATATAATATAATCATAAGGTATTTGTCTTTTTCTGTGTGACTTATTTCACTTAGCAAAATGCCCTCAAGGTTCATTCATGTTATCAAAATAGTAGGATTTCCTTCCTTTTTAAAATATTTCATTGGAGATCATGTACAACAGAGTGATTTGATATATGTATTTATTGCAAAATTACCACATTAAGGTTAGTTAACACATGTATCACCTGACATAGTTATCTTTTTTTTGTGGTGAGAACTTTTAAGATCTATTCACTTAGCAACTTTCAGATATACATATATATATTTTATTTATATATATATAGATAGACTTTATCCATTTTATTATATTTTATCTCTATACATTTATATCTATATGTTTATATCTATTATATATTTATATGTATTTTATTTATCCACTTCATTATATTTTATCTATATATATTTATATCTATTATATATTTATATCTTTTATATATTTATCTATCTATATTTTATTTTATCCATTTTATTTATCTGTTCATCCATCAACAGTTTGGTTGTTTCCATATCTTGTCTATTGTGAACAATGTTGCAGTGAACATGCAGTTATTGCTTGGAGATAATGATTTTGTTTCCTTTGGATATATACCTGGAAATGAGATTGCTGGAACATATGGTAAATCTATTTTTAATTTTTTGTGGAACCTCTATACTGTTTTTCATAGTAACTGTACTAATTTACATTCCTACCTAGAGTGTACAATTCCACATATTATCTCTCGTCTTTTTGATATTAGCATTCTAACAGGTATGGGGTAGTATCTCATTGTGGTTTGGATTTGCATTTCCCTGATGATTAGTGATATTGAACTCCTTTTTATGTACTTGTTGGTTTTTTGTATATCTTCTCTAGAAAAATGTCTGTTGAGGTCCTTTGCCCATTTTAAAATCAGATTATTATTTTTGCTGTTGAGTTATAGGAGTTCCTTCTGTATTTTGGATATTATCTTCTTATCAGACATGTGGTCTGCAAAAATTTTCTCCCATTCCCAAGGTTGTCTTGTGATTTTGTTTCTTTTGTTGTGCAGGAGCTTTTTAGTTTTGTGTGGACCCATTTGTTTATTTTTGCTTTTGTTACCTGTGCTTTTGTTGTCAAATCCTAAAAAATCATTGCTGAGGGAGACACAGAATCTGAAGCAGGCTCCAGTCTCTGAGCTGTCAGCACAGAGCCTGATGTGGGGTTTGAACTCATGAGCTGTGAGATCATGACCTGAGCTGAAGTCAGTTGCTCAACCGACTGAGCCACCCAGGTGCCCCGGTATCATACTGTTTTGATTGCAACAGCATTTAGTATAGCTTGAAATCAGGTGATGCCTCTGCTTTGTTCTTCTTTCTCAGGATTGCTTTAGCTATTGGGGACTTTTGTAGTTCCATACAAATTTTATGATGTTTGTTTCTGTTTCTGTGAAAAATGCCATTGGAATTTTAGTATGGATTACATTGTATCTATAGATGGCATTTTAACAACACTAATTCTTCTGGTTCATGAACACAGGATTATCTTTCTATTCATTTGTGTCTTTCATCAAAGTCTTGTAGCTTCTTGTGTAGAGATCTTTTACTTCCTTGGTTAAATATATTCCTAGGTATTTTATTCTTTTTGATGTTGTTGTAAATGAGATTGTTTCCTTAATTTCTCTAATAGTTCATTATTCATATAAAGAAGTACCAATTGATTTTTGTATATTGATTTTGGATCCTGCAACTTTGCTAAATTCATTCATTAGTTCTAACAGTCTTTTGAGTTGAGTCTTTAGGGTTTTCTATATATAATATGCCATCTGTAAACAGAGACAGTTTTACTTCCTATCTGATTTGGATGATTTTGATTTCTTTTTCTTGCCTAACTGCTCTGGCTAGGACTTCCAATACTATGTTGAATAAAATGGCAAGTGTGAGGATGCTTGTCTTGTTCCTGATTTTAGAGGAAAAGCTTACAACCTCTCAGTGAGTATAATGTTAGCTGTGGTCTGGCCAAATATGGTCTTTATTATGTTGAGTTACATTTATTCTGTAACCAATTTGTTGAGAATTTTTATTATGAAAGAATGTTGAATTTTGTCAATACTTTTTCTGTATCTATTGAGGTGATAATATGACTTTTATATTTTTATTAATATGATGTATCACATTGATTGATTTGCATATGTTGAACCGTCTTTTCATCCTAGAGCTGAATCCCACTTAATCATGGTGTATGATCCTTTTAATGTGCTGTTTTAATTCCGTTTACTATTATTTTGTTGAGAATTTTTACATCTATATTCATCAGAGATATTGGTCTATAGTTTTCTAACCTGGCTTTGGTGTCAGGGTAATCCTGGACTCATAAAATGAGTTTGAGAGTATTCCCTCTTCAATTTTTTGGTAGAGTTTGAGAAGGATTGGTGTTGAGTCTTTTCTAAATATCTGATAGAACTTACCAGTGAAACCATCTGGACCTGGGCTTTTCTTTTTTGGGAGGCTTTTGGTTACTGATATAATCTTCCTAACTTGTTATTGGTCTGTTTAGATTTCGTATTTCTTCATGATTCAGTCTTGGCAGCTTGTGTGTTTCTAGGAATTTATCAGTTTCTTCTAGGTTGGTATGTAATTGTTCATGATAGTTTCTTATGGTCCTTTGTATGTCTGTGTCATCTGGTGTAATGCCTCCTCTTTCATTTATAATTTTATTTATTTGAGCCCTTTCTCATTTTGTCTTTCTTAGCCTTGTTAAAGATTTGTCAGTTTATTTTTCAAAGAGCTAGCTCCTAGTTTTATTAATATTTCCTATTTCTTTTTTTTTATTTATTTCTGCCCTAATGTTTATTATTTATTTCTTTATGCTAACTTTGGGATTAGCTTGTTCTTCTTTTTCTGGTTCCTTGAGGTGCAATGTTAGGTTGTTTATGTGAGATCTTTCTTTTTTCTTGATCTATACATTTATAACTATAGCTATAAACTTTCCTCTTAGAACTTCTTTTGCTGTACCCCATAAGTTTTGATATGCATTGCCATTTTCATTTGTCTCATTCAGTTCAGTTTGGGGTACTGGATAGGTCAGTTGGTAGCACCTGCTGGCAGGTGGGCTTATTATTAGGATCTCTAGACAGGCAAGGCCACTGCCTAAGCTCTGAGGTTGGGAAAGGAAGGTGTTGCTGGCTGGGCTGTATGGTTGGGTAAGCCTGTTGGCTGGGCTCCATGTTCAAGGTGGGGCCCTGGGTGGGCTTCTTGGTCAGCTGGGGCTACTAGCCGTTTTGTGGTCAGGTAGGGACATGAGCTGGGCTCTGTAATCATCTCTGGGCAGGCAGAGTTGCAGGCTGTGTTCACTGTCACGGCAGTGCCACTGACTGGCCTGCACAGTTGTACAGGATTGTGGGCTAGTGCTCCACAATTGTTCCTGGCAAGGTGGCCTCAGGCTGTGCTCTGTGATCAGGTGGGGCCACAGGCTATACCTTGAAGTTGGGCTGGGCTGCTGGCTGAGCTTTACAGTCAGGTAGGCTGTTGGCTGTGCTCTGCTGTTGGGAGAGGTTGCTGGTTGGGCTATCCAGTTGGGCAGGCCCTCCAACTATCCTGCAGTTGGGTGGGTCTGGAGACTGTGCTTCACAGTTGAGCAGGATCACTGTCTAGAACTCTCTTGTTGGGTGGAGCTGCAGATTAGCTCCATGATTAGACACCATCATTGGCTGGGCTCCCTGAGTAGGCAAGACTACAGGTTGTGTTCAGCAATTGAGTGGAGATGTACTCTCAGCCATGCTGTTGTAGGTGGGGCTCTGAGGCTGCTCAGGATGACTGCTCAGGCTTCCTTGTTATGTGGGGCCGGAGGCTATGCTCAACAGTTATGCAGGGCTGCTAGCATGGCTCTCTGCCTGGGTGGGCTGTAAGCTGTGCTCCATGGCTTCCAGGTACCTGTGGCCATGCTTCCTGGAGGGATGGGATTGGAGGTTATGCTCAGCAATTGGGTGAGGGCGTCAGGGCCTCAGCATTGGGTCCACGTTGGTATAGCCCTGTTAGCTTGGGATCCACATTTGGCAGCACTGGCAGTCAAACTCCCTGGATAGACGGAGCCACTGGCTCAGGTGTCTAGATAGGCAGAACCACTGGCAGGTGTCTTTGCTTGGGCACTGCTGCAAGCCAAAACGCCGTCCACCAAGATTTAAATGCTGGTTGCTATAAGGCCCGTCCTCTGCTTCATCTCTGTTTAATCCCAAGTGGTCAAACTCTGCAGCTTTTCCCAGCAATCCCTGTGAGGTAAGACTGAGTAGACCTCCTGGGGAGCATTCTGAAATGCTGGGGAGGGTGGATGTCTGCTTTGGGTTCTCTTTTTCCTACTGAAGAAACTATAGGCTCAGGGGTGCCTTCCTGGTGTGGCACTGTGCTGGCCTGGGGGTTGGTTAATGAGTTCAAAGTGAAGCCACTTTTCTTACTCTTTTAATGAGGTCTTTCCTAGTCTCTCTGCCCCAAGGGGTACTTCAGCCTCACCCACCAGGTTTTCAGATTTTACAGTGATGTCTGTCTATGGATAGTTGCTAGTTGGTCATATTGTAAGGAAGCCTCAAGTTGGGAATGACCTGTCATTGTCTAGATCCAGGAAAGTGAAATTTCTGCAGGAAAGGGACTGGTTTACCTTGTTTCATCTAGACTTTCTCAAGCACATCTTACTAGAAAACTCTTTTCACCCAGAGGCCCTTCTAATATCCATGTTATCCACTTTGAGAAATGTTGTCAAAGACAATTCCCTAATGTAAAACAGAGCTAGAACACCATGAAGTCTCCTCACTTGTGTTTTCTCTATAAAAATTCAGTCAGTAATTATAAATGATTCATATAAAATTTATATTTAAAAGAATATAGTCTTTATGGAAATATTGTGATAAATTTCTCATTACATTAAAACTATTTATTGTCACTATCTTAATTTTTTATTATGTATTTTAATAATGTATTTAAAATTGAAATTTGCTCAAAGGAGAAATGTTTAACTGTCACTCATTTATTCAAGGTGTAAAAGGCCCTAAGCCTTATTCACAACTCCTGACTTATTCTTGTCACTATCTTCTGTTGCTACACTTAAATGTCTTTGTTGCAAATTCTTTTTTTTTTTTTTTAATTTACATCCAGATTAGCATATAGTGCAACAATGGTTTCAGGAGTAGATTCCTTAGGGCCCCTTACCCATTTAGCCCATACCCTCTAGTAACCCTCTGTTTGTCTCCATATTTATGATTCTCTTATGTTTTTTCCCCCTCCCTGTTTTTTATATTATTTTTGTTTCCCTTCCCATATGTTCATCTGTTTTGTCTCTTAAAGTCCTCATATAAGTGAAGTCATATGATATTTATCTTTCTCTGACTGACTAATTTCACTTAGCATAATACCCTCCAGTTCCATCCATGTAGTTGCAAATGGCTAGGTTTCATTCTTTTTGATTGCCGAGTAATACTCCATTGTATATACTCATGTATATACATCATCTTTATCCATTCATCCATCGATGGATATTTGGGCTGTTTCCATACTTTGGCTATTGTTGATAGTGCTGTTATAAACATTGGGGTGCATGTGTCCCTTCAAAACAGCACACCTGTATCCCTTTGATAAATACCTAGTAGTGCAATTGCTGGGTCATAGGGTAGTTCTGTTTTTAGCTTTTTGAGGAACCTCCATGCTGTTTTCCAGACTGGCTGCACCAGCTTATATTCCCATCTTTGCTGCAGATTCTAATGGCAATAGCAAAAGATTCTAATCTTATGTTCGGATACTCTCAGGCTGCCAACATTTCTGGCTATTTTTTTGGATGTATGAGAACTAATTTTCCATCCAAACAGCTGCTGTCTTTTTCCTTCAACTTGGCATTAATTTGGAAGGTAGAGTTATGAGCGCATACGTGTTTAGATTGGCTGTGGGCTGGGTCGCTCATGATGATCTCTTTCAGACAAGATTCTTAGTCACTTGAATCCTTGTCAGACCTGCAGCAGTGTTATTCATTAATTTCATTTAATACTTCCTTCCATCAAACACGATGGGATACTTGTGTTCCAGCTGTTCTCTTGTGCTAATGTCAACTTGAGTATTTGATTTTTAATTTCACCAATGCGTTGTGCACAGACTGCCTTCTTTTCTCTCTCAGATTAAATTTTTATTTTTTAACATTTATTCATTTTTGAGAGACAGAGAGAGACAGAGCATGAGCGGGGAAGAGGCAGAGAGAGGGAGACACAGAATCTGAAACAGGCTCCAGGCTCCGAGCTATCAGCACAGAGCCCCAAGCGGGGCTCAAACTCACGAACTGCGAGATCCTGACCTGAGTGGAAGTCGGACGCCTAACCAACTGAGCCACCCAGGCGCCCCTTCTCTCTCAGGTTTTAAAAGGATTGTAGACGAATCAGGAAAGACAAGTATAGTTTTGTGGGTTTTTTTTGGTCTTTTTATTTTTAGTAAATTCCCAGGAATATGACACTGTGGGTAATCATCAGTTCTGCAAGTGATCTGGCCTGGCTCCTGCAGATGCCTTTGGCCCATTCCTACCATCGCTGGTGCCCCTCCCTGTGGATTCTCTGTGGATATTGCAACATGTGTTGCCATGGGAACCCCCGGGGCACTCACGCATGTGCAACCTGGAAATCTTGGGGTATTAACACTGGCAGGGTGAGCTCTGATCAACGGGCATTGGGTAGATAAAATTTCTTCTCTCTACTGACAGTTCTAAAACATATTTCATATGGCTTGTCAGGTAGTCCTTTAGGACCAAAAACCAGTTGTCAACAGTGGAGGCCAACTTGATGACAGATATTTATAATGGCTCTTCCTCCTGGCCTGCTTTGCTGACACTGTCACTCATACCTTTTTCTTGGAATCACATACCTTTTAAATACTGACACAGGAGTGTTTGTCTCAAGCTTTGCTTTCAGGAGAACGCATGTTAAGATAGTGACTAAGTTATAGTTTTGGTTACCGTATTTCACAAAAATATGGGTTAATGAAAACAGTAATTATTTTATGAATCGGAACTTGTTTCTGAAATAAGTTTAGAGAGCTATAAACATTGAATCAAATTTATTTATACAATTCTCCTTTTGAAGAAGAATTATTTATACAATTCTCCTTTTGAATTCTCAAAACTGTATCCCTTAGCTCTTTCTTACATGCCTCATCTTTAAGAGCATTCTAAGTAAGTATTTAAAGAAATTTGGTAAAATTCAGATTCAGTGAGTGACTCTAGCACATGGATCCTGGTACTCAACTCACTGGGCACCATCATTTTCTCATGGCACTTGTTTTCCAGTATATGGTAATACCGTCTACTGATCTGCATAAATTATAGGCAGATATATCAACATTGATTCTCTTTGGCTGGGCTTTTGTTTTTTATATCTCACAGAAATAGTAAAAGAGGCTAAAAAATAAATGAACACTGCAATAAAGATGAAGAAGGTGAGGGTAAAAAAATACACCAAATACATGTCATAGGTCCTGGGCAGTGACTCTAAGGGTGTTTCAGTTGTATGTGTGCTTCCTTTTGCCAAAGCAAAAGTGTAAATAGCATAAGTAATGATAGTCATAGTGTCCATAACATACAATTTTACCTTCTTTCAAGGAGATTCATCTGCTTTCCACCAAGATTTGAGAAAAATTTTCTGGACGTTCCACAGAAAGATGAGTGTTATATGATCAGTCAATTAATAGTCTGCTATACTGGAAGGAAGAACTTTATAGGACTGTTTCTTTTAGCCAGCATCTTCCAGTGTTGCCTAGTCAGCTTTCTGATGGTCACATTGAGTAAATGGAGGGCCACTCATCTTTGAAGCCATCTTCCACAAATATGGTTTTTCCCAAATGAACTTTTAAAAATAATGTTTATTTATTTTTGAGATAGAGAGAGAGAGAGTGAGAGGAGAGAGAGAGAGAGAGAGAGAGAGAGAGAGAGAGAGATTGAGATTGAGACAGAGGGGGGAACAGAGGATCTGAAGCAGGCTCTGTGCTAACAGCAGAGAGCCTAAGGTGGTGCTTGAACTCATGAACTGTGGGATCGTGACCTGAGCCAAAGTTGGACACTTAACCGACAGAGCCACCCAGGCACCCCTCCCTAATGAATGTTTGATGAGAATTGGGCTAGTCTGGAGTTTTCCCTGGGAGTACACTTTAGGTCTAATAGGACACAATATCACTTAAATATACATTTCTTAATATGATAATGTTTCAGGTTTTGGGGTGAAACATGAGTGATTTGTCCAGCAATGAAACAGGACCACATTGTCTGAACAACAGAGAGTTCTTTATCCCTTTTGGTATCTCTCACATTCAGACAGATTGCACCTCTATGACATGATGAGCTTGCTCTTGCGATTAGTTGAATATTCTATGTCTCCATTTTTGTGACATATCTGTGGGGATCTGGTTGTCCAACAGGCTCTGCACTCAAAATATTTCCTCACTCTCTCTTGGGGGCTCGGGTAGTTTGGTTGGTGGATCCTTCCTGATGCCATGGCAGTTGTCGGAGGAAGGTTAGTTGTTGGGTGGAAATCTGTGTTCTGACACTCCACTACCAAGGGCAGCCTACAGGAGTGGGTGTGGTACAGGAAGTGTGGAGACATAGGCTACACTCCTGGGTGGCTGATGATTTCCATTTTATCAGGAGTGTCACGATCATTTCTCACAATATCTGTGTGAGGGTAGATGATGTCAGCCCTGTTTTACAGATAAGTAGCTGACAGATACTTACATTGAAGACTTCTGAAGTCTTACTTCTCGTTGAGGAAAATATTTAAAAAAATTTTTTAGTTTATTTATTTATTTTGAGAGAGAGAGAGAGAGAGAGAGAGCATGGGAGGGGCAGAGAGAGAGAGGGAGAGAGAGAATCCCAGGCAGGCTCCACACCATCAGCATAGAGCCTGATGCGGGGCTCAAACCCACAAACTGCAAGATTATGACCTGAGCTGAAACCAAGAGTTAGACGCTCAACTGACTGGGTCACCCAGGTGCCCCCTTTTTTTTTTTTTTTTTTTAATTTTCCAAGATAGCCCTTTTCTTCACCTTTTAAAAGATTTTTATTTTTTAATGTTTATTTATTTTTGAGAGAGAGAGCATGAGCAGGGGAGGAGCAGAGAGAGAGACACACAGAACCGAAGCAGGCTCCAGGCTCTGAGCTGTCAGCACAGACCTCCATGCGAGTCTCAAACTCATGAACTGTGAGATCATGACCTGGATCAAAGTTGGATGCTTGACCAACTGAGCCATCCAGGCACCCCCTTTTTCTTCACTTGTATCTGTGGTTTCAAACTTCCAAAGCTAACTCAAATCTCGTTTTCTGTAAAGTTTTTTATGACCTCTTCTGATTGAGCAAAATTTTCTTCCTTCAGGCTCCAGGGGTGCTTCATGCAAACCTTTATTTTAGTTTGTAGTGCGTTGTAGTTATTTGCTATTGTGAGCTCTTTAAGGTCAGGGGCCAAGCCTTTTTCATCTCTGTAAGCCTGTTGTCTTGTATGATATTTGAACATAGAGTTCCTTAATGTGACTTTGCCCTAGTGATTAATTTATTCTGGAACTTTTCTTGTGTTGTAAGGGATTACCATATATATGAGATCCCGTTATAGAAACCAATAGTTATTTTTTGGTAGACAATAAAAACCAGATTTGATCTTTAACCTTCTAGGAAACCAAGAAACTCCATTGCTCACATGAGAACCCTAGAGGAATACTAATGAGTCATGTGTTGGCAATGGGAAAGGTAGACAATTCCATAGTGGTCTTCCTTTGTCCCGACCAATACCTTAAAAGCAGATATTAATAAAATGAAAATATTGTGTTTCTAAAGAGTTTTGCTTTTTTGTGCTGGATCATTGCATACAGTTAATGGAAGTCATGAAGAGCTGTGATACCTGCAGAATAGTCCCTGTGCAGACACTAAATGGACCTTAATACAAGCTGTATTCTGGCTGTTGACTGATTGGTTCCAAACAGTAATGATTACTTTTATTGAATATTGAAGCTATTTACCCTAAGTCTTTGATTTGGAGTAGCTGTGTCTATCTCTGCCAACTGAGTAGAGTAATAGAGGACTACTATGGCCTGAGAGTTTATGGTAATCTTAGTAAGGGGAGAATGGTTATGATCTTTCAGATGGAGAAATTTGGGTGGATTAAGTGACTAGTCATTGTTAGAAAATAAAAGCCTGAGGTGAGAGAAGCAATTTTGATAAAGGAAGATGGAAAAAGGCATTATAGCTCAGTTGTACCTATTTTAGCCTGTTACCTTGAGTTCTGAGACTGCTGGAAATAATCAAAGAGATTCTCAAAATCAGGGCCATGTTTTGCTCATCTTTGTATCCCTGAGATTAAGCAGAGATTATCAAGCAGATGGTAGACATTGTGAAAGATATATGGAATGCCACAGTGGAAGGTCTTGGGCTTTGGATCAAATAGACCCATGTTTAGATCTTGTTCCTACCACTTATCATCTGTGTGTTCTTGGGAAAATACTTAACCTACCTGATCTTCAGTTACCTTGTATATAGAAATGAGGATAGCACATACGGCATAGGTTTTGTCAAAATTGAATGAGATCTAATCTGTAATGTGCCAAAATAGAAAGAAATGCTCAATAAATGATAATATATTTGATTAGTAAGTTTTTGATGAGTAAATAGAGGTCAGTGCCTCAGTTTTTCCTTATGTAAAATATATTCTTCATATTTTTTTATGAAGGATAAAATAATAATAAAAATGTCTGCATAGGATCTAAAATAGCTCAAATTTGAAGAACAAAGAGTAAGATGCAAGGAATCACTATACCTAATTTTAATACATATTAAATATGTCTTATAATCAAGGCAGCATGATATTTGTGAAAAGACATATAGATCAATGGAGTAGAATAAAGAATCCAGACTTAGACTCACACAAATATGCCCAACTAATTTTTAAATTATTAAAAATTTGATTTTGGTATGGTAAAAAACACATAAAATTTACTATCTTAACCATTTTTAAGTGTATAGTTCAGTAGTGTGAAATATATGCATGTTGTGCAACAGATCCCCAGAACTTTTTTTGCCCAACTAATTTTTGACAAAGATGCAAAAACAATTCATTGGAGGAGTTTCAGCCTTTTTTCAACCAATGATACTAAAGCAATTGGACGTTCATAGGCAAAAAAATGAACTTGACCTAACCTTCACACCTTACAATTAACACAAAATGGATTATGGACTTAAATGTAAAATGTTAAGCTATCAAATTTTCAGTTAAAAAACAGGGGAGGTGGGTGCCAAGGTGGCCCAGTCAGTTAAACGTCTGGCTCTGGATTTTGGCTCAGGTCATGATCTCATGGTTTGTGGGACTGAACCCCAAAGTGGTCTCTGCACTGACAGTGAGGAGCCTGCTTGGGAGTCTCTCTCTCCCTCTCTCTATGCACCTCCCCCCGACATGTGCACGTGCTCTCTCTCTCTCTCTAAATAAATAAATATTTTAAAGAAACATAGGGGAGAGGCACCTGGGTGGCTCAGTTGGTTGGGTGTCTGGCTCTTGATTCAGCTCAGGTCATGATCTCACAGTTTGTGAGCTAGAGCCCTGCATCAGGCTCCACACTGACAATGCAGAGCCTACTTGGAATTCTCTCTCTCGTCTCTCTTCCCCTCCCCCACTCATTCTTTCTCTCTCTCTCTCTCAAAATAAATAAGTTAATTTGAAAAAATAGAGGAAACTCTTTGGGACATAAGACTGGGTGAGGATTTCAATTACTTAACACCAAAAGCATGATCCATAAAGGAAAAGAAACACTGATAAATTGACTTCGTAAGAATGAAAAACTTTGAATGACCCTCTGAAGAGAATTAAAAGCTAAAAGCTGGGGAAAATATCGGTAAACAGCATATGTAGCAAAGACTAGTATCTAGAATATACATAAAGATCCTCAAATGTCAACTGTAAAAACACACACAATCCAATAGAAAATGGGCAAAAGACATGAACAGACATTTCATTGAAGAGCACATGGCAAATAAGCACATGAAAAATATGCTTAGCACCATTAGTCATTAGGAAATGCAAATTAAAACCACAGGGAGGTATTACTACATACCTATTAGAATGGCAAAATAAAGAGTAGTGCCAAGGGGCACCTACATGGCTTAGTCGGTCAAGCGTCCAACTTTGGCTCAGGTCGTGGGTTTGAGCCTCGTGTTAGGCTCTGTGCTGACAGCTCAGAGCCTGGAACCTGCTTCAGATTCTGTGTCACCCTCTCCCTCTGCTCCTCCCCCGATCACACTCTTGTCTCTGTCTCTCTAAAATAAATAAATGTTAAAAAAAAAAAGGTAGTGCCAAGACCAAAGGTGGATGAGGGTGCAGAGAAACTGCATTGCTCACACATTGCAGATAGTGATATAAAATGGATAGCCACTCTAGAAAAGCATATGGCAGTTTCTTCCAAAACTATACATGCATTTACCATATGGCTCAGCAATTGCACTCTTGGGTATTTATCCCAGAGAAAGGAAAACTTATGTTCACATGCAAACAAATGTTTATAGCAGCTTTATTTGTAATAGCTCCCAAACTGGAACCAACTCATAGGTCCTTTAATGGGTGAATGGTTAAGCAAACTGTGGCACATCCATATCATGGAGTGGTACTTAGCAATAAAAAGGAATGTACCATTGATGCACTCGACAACTTGGATGAATCTTAAGGGAATTATGCTGAGTGAAAAAAAGCCAATCTCAAAATGTTAAACACTATATGATTCCATTTATATAATATTCCTTAAAATGACAAAGTAATAGAGTGGGAAAACAGATTACATGTTGCCAGGAGTTAGGCAGAGGGGAGGAGGTGTGGTGATTGCAATTATAGAATGGTAGCATAAGTGATTCTTATTATGGAACTCTTCTCAACCTTGACTGTGATGTTGTCCACAAATCTACACATTTGGTAAGACTGCATGTATTACACAGAGATATAAACACAAACGTGTACATGAACAACCAGTGAGATCTGAATAAAGTCAGTGGATTCTATCAATTTCAACTTCCTGGCCGTGATCATGTACTATAACTAAGATGCAGCCTTTTGGGGGGCACCTGGGTGGCTCAGTGGGTTAAGTGTCCAACTGTTGACTTCAGCTCAGGTCATGAGCTCTAACAGTTCATGAGATCAAGCCCCACATTAGGCTTGATGCTGACAGCAAGGAGCCTGCTTGGGATTCTCTGTCTCCTTCTGTCCCTGCTCCTCCCTCTCTCATACTCTCTCTCTCTCAAAAATAAATAAATAAACATTAAGAAAATAATATGCAACCTTTTGGGGAAACCAGGTGGAAGGGCTATGGGATCTCTCTGTGTCATTTCTTAGACTTGCAACTGGAATCTACAATGATCTCAAAACAAAAAGTTAAAAAAAAAAAAAGATCTGAGCTGGATTGTAAAGTCCACTAAAAATAAAATGCAGATGTAGTGGGATCCCATCTTGTCTGAGGCTTCATAACCAATAAGCAGTCGGGTTTTAAGGTTGCAGTGTTTGAGATGACTAAAGAATTCACTGTCTGGTTGGGAAGAAATATGCATCTTCTAGAGCAGTACTGTCCAACAGACCTTTCTGTGATGGTGGAAATGTTCTCTGTCTGCGCTGTCAATATTGTAGTCATCATTGACCGGTGGCCAATGTAATTGAGAAACTGAATTTTAAATTTTATTTAATTTTAAGTAATTAAAGCTTGAATTTACATGTGGCTACTGCTACTGTGTTAGAGGGTGTAACTATAGAGAAATGGTGGATTCTGAAAATAGGAGGAAGTTTTTAGAGCACAGGAAGCTCAAGGGAGTTAACCCAAATCATGTTTTCTCATTGAAACACAGAAAGTTTAGATCGGAAGAAAAAATTTTCAGTTGAAATTTTGGAAGTCATTGAGTCAGGTGGCTTTAAAGAAAAATGAACCTGGAGTGGAGAGGTAGACACAAGAGACATTACTTTTCCTGTGACCTAGAGCAGTGGCTTTCCCCTGGGGTTGGGCATAATGGTGAACTATAGGAGACCTGAAAGCCATATGAACATAAATGACATAGAAGCAGTTCTGGACAACACTGAATAGCATATACCTTTGAATTCCCCAACTGGTATATCACATGTGTCCTGAGATTCTTTAGTCCTACAGGGTTAAAGAGTATGGTGCATAGAAAGGATTCTGGTCTGCCAGCCACCCCAATCTGAATTCTAGGTGCTCTTGGCTCCAGCCCTAACCATGAGATGCTGGGTCCCTCTGTGGGCCTCAATAAGAGAATTTCACTAGTGACTTATATGTTTCTTTATAATTCTCTGGTTTTATTTTTTATTTTTATTTATTTAGCATGCACACTTTAATCCACCAAATCTGAGAATACTCTGTTTGGGTAAGGCTTCAGTGGGTGAGGTGCTGAAGAATGGATATGAATTTTAGACGTGGAGATGTTCCTCCCCACCCCATTCCTTCTTGAAGTGATGAAAGTGGAATTTATATTAATAGTAAAACAATCAGAAGAGAAATCTTCTGTTTGGGGTCTTATCTGGATTGTGATACCATGAATAAATTATTTGATTATATTTTAAAATTATAAGGTTAGGGGCACCTGGATGGCTCAGTTGGTTAAGTGTCTGACTTCAGCTCAGGTCACGATCTCATCGGGTTCCATGATGACAGTGCAGAGCCTATTCTGGATTCTGTGCCTTCCTCTATCTCTGCCCCTCCCTGACTTCCTCTCTCTCAAAAATAAATAAACATTGCGGGGGGGACCCAAGATGGTGGAATAGCATGGAAGTTTTTTGTGTATCTTGCGTCCATGAAATACAGCTAGACCAACACTAAGCCATCCTGCACACCTAGAAAAACTGATCTGAGGATTAAGACAACAATCTGCACAAACTGAACCACAGAATTCAGCAGGAATTCACCTCAAAAGAAAGTGCAAACAAACAATAGCCAGGGATTTAACCAACACAGATACAAGCAAGATGTCTGAACCAGGATTTAGAATCATGATAAAAAAGAATACTAGCTGGAGTAAAAAATAGATTATAATCCCTTCCTGTGGAGATAAAAGAGGTAGAAACTAGTCAGGATGAAATAAAAAATGATATAACTGAGCTGCAATCATGGATGGATGCTGCAGTGGCAAGGATGGATGAGGCAGAACAGAGAACCAGTGATATAGAGGACAGACTTATGAAGAATAATGAAGCAGAAAAAAAGAGGGAGATTAAGGCAAAAGAGCATGGTTTAACAATTAGAGAAATCAGTGACTCATTAAAAAGGAGCAACATCAGAATCATAGGGGTCCCAGAAGAGGAAGAGAGAGAGATAGGGGTAGAAGGGTTATGTAAGCAAACCATAGCGGAAAACTTTCCTAACCTGGAGAAAGACACAGACATCAAAATCCAGGAATGACAGAGGACTCCCATTAGATTCAACAAAAACCGACCATCAACAAGACATATCATGGTCACATTCACAAAATACTCAGGCAAGGAGAGAATCATGAAAGCAGCAAGGGAAAAAAAAGTCCTTAACCTATAAGGGAAGACAGATCAGGTTTGCAGTAGACCTATCCACAGAAACTGGGCAGGCCAGAAAGGAGTGGCAGGACATATTCAATGTGCTGAATCAGAAAAATATGCAGCCAAGAATTCTTTATCCACCAAGGCTGTCATTCAAAATAGAAGGAGACAGGAATCCTGGGAAGATGGCGGTGTAGGAGGACGCTGGGCTCACTGCGTGTCCTGCTGATCACTTAGATTCCACCTACACCTGCCTAAATAACCCAGAAAACCACCAGAAGACTAGCAGAACGGAGTCTCCGGAGCCAAGCGCAGACGAGAGGCCCATGGAAGAGGGTAGGATGGGCGGAGAGGTGGTGTGCACTCCATGGACTGGCGGGAGGGAGCCGGGGCGGAGGGGTGGCCCGCTGGCCAAGCAGAGCCCCCGAGTCTGGCTTGCAAAAACAGAGGGGCCAGACGGAGTGTGTTCCGACAGCAAGCGGGACTTGACATCTGGAAGGTTATAAGCTAACAGCTCTGCTCGGAGAACGGGAGGGCTGGAGGACAACGGGAGGGAGAGTTGTTGAGCCCCAGATGACAGAGCTTAGCTTGGCGGGGAACAAAGGTGCTCGCCAGCGCCATCTCCCTTGCCCATCCCCCAGCCAAAATCCCAAAGGAAACCAGTTCCTGCCAGGGAATTGCTTGCACCTTGCAAACACCCAAAGCTGTGCTTCTGCAGATCCATCCCTCAGGTGGGTCTGACTCCCTCCCGGTGCTGCAGGGCCCCTCCCGAAGTGGATCTCTGAAGGAAAAGCAAGCTGAGCCTACCCCTCCCGCCCCTGTGCAACTTGCCGATCTGCCCCAGCTAATACACCAGATCCCCAGCACCACAAGCCTGGCAGTGTGCAAGTAGCCCAGATGGGCCATGGCATCCCACAGTGAATCCCACCCCTAGGAGAGGGGAAGAGAAGGCACACACCAGTCTGACTGTGGCCCCAGTGGTGGGCTGAGGACAGACATCAGATCTGACTGCGGCCCCACCCACCAACACAAGTTATTCAAGACAGCACAGGGGAAGTGCCCCGCAGTCCCGCACCACTCTAGGGACTATCCAAAATGACGAAACGGAAGAATTCGCCTCAGAAAAACGTCCAGGAAATAACAATAGCTAACGAACTGATCAAAAATGATTTAAACAATATAACAGAAAGTGAATTTAGAATAATAGTCATAAAGTTAATCACTGGGCTTGAAAACAGTATAAAGGACAGCAGAGAATCTCTTGCTACAGAGATCAAGGGACTAAGGAACAGCCAGGAGGAGCTAAAAAATGCTATCAATGAACTGCAAAATAAAATGGAGACAACCACAGCTCGGATTGAAGAAGCAGAGGAGAGAATAGGTGAACTAGAAGATAAAATTATGGAAAAAGAAGAAGCTGAGAAAAAGAGAGATAAAAAAATCCAGGAGTATGAGGGGAAAATTAGAGAACTAAGTGATGCACTAAAGAGAAATAATATATGCATAATTGGTATTCCAGAGGAGGAAGAGAGAGGGAAAGGTGCTGAAGATGTACTTGAAGAAATCATAGCTGAGAACTTCCCGTATCTGGGGAAGGAAAAAGGCATTGAAATCCAAGAGGAACAGAGAACTCCCTTCAGACGGAACTTGAATTGATCTTCTGCATGACATATCATAGTGAAACTGGCAAAATAGAAGGATAAAGAGAAAATTCTGAAACCAGCTAGAGATAAACATGCTCTTACATATAAAGGGAGACCTATAAGACTTGTGACTGATCTCTCTACTGAAACTTGGCAGGCCAGAAAGGAATGGCAGGAGATCTTCCATGTGATGAACAGAAAAAATATGCAGCCGAGAATCCTTTATCCATCAAGTCTGTCATTTAGAATAGAAGGAGAGATAAAGGTCTTCCCAAACAAACAAAAACTGAAGGAATTCGTCACCACTAAACCAGCCCTACAAGAGATCCTAAGGGGGATCCTGTGAGACAAAGTACCAGAGACACCGCTACAAGCATGAAACCTATGGACATCACAATGACTCTAAACCCATATCTTTCTATAATAACACTAAATGTAAATGGACTAAATGCGCCAACCAAAAGACATAGGGTATCAGAATGGATAAAAAAACAAGACCCATCTATTTGCTGTCTACAAGAGACTTATTTTAGACCTGAGGACACCTTCATATTGAGAGTGAGGGGATGGAGAACTATTTATCATGCTACTGGAAGTCAAAAGAAAGCTGGAGTAGCCATACTTATATCAGACAAACTAGACGTTAAATTAAAGGCTGTAACAAGAGATGAAGAAGGGCATTATATAATAATCACAGGGTCTATCCATCAGGAAGAGCTAACAATTATAAATGTCTGTGCTGAATATGGGAGCCCCCAAATATATAAAACAATTACTCACAAACATAAGCAACCTTATTGATAAGAATGTGGTAATTGCAGGGGACTTTAACACTCCGCTTACAGAAATGGATAGATCATCTAGACACATGGTCAATAAAGAAACAAGGGCCCTGGGGGCGCCTGGGTGGTGCAGTCGGTTAAGCGTCCGACTTCAGCCAGGTCACGATCTCGCGGCCCGTGAGTTCGAGCCCCGCGTCAGGCTCTGGGCTGATGGCTCAGAGCCTGGAGCCTGTTTCCGATTCTGTGTCTCCCTCTCTCTCTGACCCTCCCCCGTTCATGCTCTGTCTCTCTCTGTCCCAAAAATAAATAAAAAACGTTGAAAAAATATTAAAAAAAAAAAAAGAAACAAGGGCCCTGAATGATACATTGGATCAGATGGACTTGACAGATGTATTTAGAACTCTGCATCCCAAAGCAACAGAATATACTTTCTTCTCGAGTGCACATGGAACATTCTCCAAGATAGATCACATACTGGGTCACAAAACAGCCCTTCATAAGTATACAAGAATTGAAATCATACCATGCATACTTTCAGACCACAATGCTATGAGGCTTGAAATCAACCACAGGAAAAAGTCTGGAAAACCTCCAAAAGCATGGAGGTTAAAGAACACCCTACTAAAGAATGAATGGGTCAAGCAGGCAATTAGAGAAGAAATTAAAAAATATATTGAAACAAATGAAAATGAAAATACAACAATCCAAACGCTTTGGGATGCAGCGAAGGCAGTCCTGAGAGGAAAATACATTGCAATCCAGGCCTATCTCAAGAAACAAGAAAAATCCCAAATACAAAATCTAACAGCACACCTAAAGGAAATAGAAGCAGAACAGCAAAGACAGCCTAAATCCAGCAGAAGAAGAGAAATAATAAAGATCAGAGCAGAAATAAACAATATAGAATCTAAAAAAACTGTAGAGCAGATCAATGAAACCAAGAGTTGGTTTTTTGAAAAAACAAACAAAATTGATAAACCTCTAGCCAGGCTTCTCAAAAAGAAAAGGGAGATGACACAAATAGATAAAATCATGAATGAAAATGGAATTATTACAACCAATCTCTCAGAGATACAAGCAATTATCAGGGAATACTATGAAAAATTATATGCCAACAAACTGGACAACCTGGAAGAAATGGACAAATTCCTAAACACCCACACGCTTCCAAAAGTCAATCAGGAGGAAATAGCAAGCTTGAACAGACCCATAACCAGCGAAGTAATTGAATCAGTCATCAAAAATCTCCCAACAAATAAGAGTCCAGGACCAGATGGCTTCCCAGGGGAGTTCTACCAGACGTTTAAAGCAGAGATAAGACCTATCCTTCCCAAGTTATTCCAAAAAATAGAAAGGAAAGGAAAACTTCCAGACTCATTCTATGAAGCCAGTATTACTTTGATTCCTAAACCAGACAGAGACTCAGTAAAAAAGAGAACTACAGGCCAATATCCCTGATGAATATGGATGCAAAAATTCTCAATAAGATACTAGCAAATCAAATTCAACAGCATAGAAAAATAATTATTCACCATGATCAAGTGGGATTCATTCCTAGGCTGCAGGGCTGGTTCAACTTTTGCAAATCAATCAATGTGATACATCACATTAATAAAAGAAAAGATAAGAACCATATGATCCTGTCAATTGATGCAGAAAAGGCCAATCAAAATTCAGCAACCTTTCTTAATAAAAACCCTCGAGAAAGTCGGGATAGAAGGAACATACTTAAAGATCATAAAAGCCATTTATGAAAGGCCCACAGCTAACATCATCCTCAATGGGGGAAAACAGAGCTTTTTCCCTGAGATCAGGAACACGACAGGGATGTCCACTCTCACCGCTGTTGTTTAACATAGTGTTGGAAGTTCTAGCATCAGCAATCAGACAACAAAAGGAAATCAAAGGCATCAAAATTGGCAAAGATGAAGTTAAGCTTTCACTTTTTGCAGATGACATGATATTATACATGGAAAATCCGATAGGCTCCACCAGAAGTCTGCTAGAACTGATACATGAATTTAGGAAAGTTGCAGGATACAAAATTAATGTACAGAAATCAGTTGCATTCTTATACACTAATAATGAAGCAACGAAAGACAAATACATAAAGAAACAGATCCCATTCACAATTGCACCAAGAAGCATAAAATACCTAGGAATAAACCTAACCAAAGATGTAAACGATCTGTATGCTTAAAACTATAGAAAGCTTATGAAGGAAATTGAAGAAGATATAAAGAAATGGAAAAACATTCCGTGCTCATGGATTGGAAGAATAAATATTGTCAAAATGTCAATACTACCTAAAGCTATCTACACATTCAATGCAATCCCAATCAAAATTGCACCAGCATTCTTCTCGAAACTAGAACAAGCAATCCTAAAATTCCTATGGAACCACAAAAGGCCCCGAATAGCCAAAGTAATTTTGAAGAAGAAGACCAAAGCAGGAGGCATCACAATCCCAGACTATAGCCTCTACTACAAAGCTGTCATCATCAAGACAGCATGGTATTGGCACAAAAACAGACACATAGATCAATGGAATAGAATAGAAACCCCAGAACTAGACCCACAAACGTATGGCCATCTAATCTTTGACAAAGCAGGAAAGAATATCCAATGGAAAAAAGACAGTGTCTTTAACAAATGGTGCTGAGAGAACTGGACAGCAACATGCAGAAGATTGAAACTAGACCACCTTCTCACACCATTCACAAAAATAAACTCAAAATGGATAAAGGACCTGAATGTGAGACAGGAAACCATCAAAACCCTAGAGGAGAAAGCAGGAAAAGACCTCTCTGACCTCAGCCGTAGCAATTTCTTACTTGACACATCCCCAAAGGCAAGGGAATTAAAAGCAAAAATGAACTACTGGGACCTTATGAAGATAAAAAGCTTCTGCACAGCAAAGGAAACAACCTACAAAACTAAAAGGCAATCAATGGAATGGGAAAAGATATTTGCAAATGACATATCGGACAAAGGGCTAGTATCCAAAATCTATAAAGAGCTCACTAAACTCCACACCCGAAAAACAAATAACCCAGTGAAGAAATGGGCAGAAAACATGAATAGACACTTCTCTAAAGAAGACATCCGGATGGCCAACAGGCACATGAAAAGATGCTCAACATCGCTCCTCATCAGGGAGATACAAATCAAAACCACACTCAGATATCACCTCACGCCAGTCAGAGTGGCCAAAATGAACAAATCAGGAGACTATAGATGCTGGAGAGGATGTGGAGAAACAGGATCCCTCTTGCACTGTTGGTGGGAATGCAAATTGGTGCAGCCACTCTGGAAAACAGTGTGGCGCTTGCTCAGAAAATTAAAAATAGACCTACCCTATGACCCAGCAAGAGCACTGCTAGGAATTTACCCAAGGGATACAGGAGTACTAATGCATAGGGGCACTTGTAACCCAATGTTTATAGCAGCACTCTCAACAATAGCCAAATTATGGAAGGAGCCTAAATGTCCATCAACTGATGAATGATAAAGAAATTGTGGTTTATATACACAACGGAGTACTATGTGGCAATGAGAAAGAATGAAATATGGCCCTTTGTAGCAACGTGGATGGAACTGGAGAGTGTTATGTTAAGTGCAAGAAGCCATACAGAGAAAGATACCATATGTTTTCACTCTTATGTGGATCCTGAGAAACTTAACAGGAACCCATGGGGGAGGGGAAGGAAAAAAAAAGAGGTTAGAGTGGGAGAGAGCCAAGCATAAGAGACTGTTAAAAACTGAGAACAAACTGAGGGTTGATGGGGGGTGGGAGGGAGGGGAGGGTGGGTAATGGGTATTGAGGAGGGCACCTTTTGGGATGAGCACTGGGTGTTGTATGGAAACCAATTTGACAATAAACTTCATATATTGAAAAAAAAATAACAAAATAGAAGGAGACATAAAAAGTTTCCCAGACAAACCAAAATTAAAAGAGTTTGTGACCACTAAACCAGCCCTGTAAGAAATTTTAAGGGGGACTCTCTGAGGGGAGAAAAGATGAAAATACAAATAAATAATAAAATAAAGACCAAAAGCAACAAAGATTAGAAAGGACCAGAGAATACCACCAGAAACTCCAACTCTATAAGAAATATAATGGCAATAAATTCCTGTCTTTCAGTACTCACTCTAAATGTCAATGGACTCAATGGTCCAATCAAAAGACATAGGGTAACAGAATGGATAAGAAAACAAGATGCATCTATATGCTGTTTACAAGAGACCCACTTGAGACCTAAAGACACCTTCAGATTGAAAGTAAGGGGATGGAGAACCATCTATCATACTAATGGTCAACAAAGAAGGCCAGAGTAGCCATACTTATATCAGACAATCTAGACTTTAAAATAAAGACTTTATCAAGAAATACAGAAGGGCATTATATCATAATCAAGGGTCTATCCACCAAGAAGACCTAACAATTATAAACATTTATGCACCAAATGTGAAAGCACCCAAATATATAAATCAATTAATCACAAACATAAAGAAACTCATCAATAGCAATACCATAATAGTAGGAGACTTCAACACCCCACTCACAGCAATGGAAAGATCACCTCATCAAAAAATCAACAAAGAAACAATGGCTTTGAAGACACACTGGACCAGATGGACTTCACAGGTATATTCAGAACATTTCATCCTAAATCAGCAGAATGTACATTCTTTTCCAGTGCACATGGAATGTTCTCCAGAATAGACCACATACTGGAACACAAATCAGCCCTCAGCAAGTACAAAAAGATTGAGATCATACCGTGCATATTTTCAGACCACAACGCTATGAAACTTGAAATCAACCAAAAGAAAAAATTTGGAAAGGTAACAAATACTTGGAGACTGAAGCACATCCTACTAAAGAATGAATGGGCTAACCAAGCAATTAAAAAGGAAATTAAAAAGTATATGGAAGCCAATGAAAATGATAACACCACAACCCAAAACCTCTGGACACAGCAAAGGTGGTCATAAGAGGAAAGTATATAGCAATCCAGGCCTTCCTAAAGAAGGAAGAAAGATCTCAGATACACAACCTAACCTTATGCCTTAAAGAGCTGGAAAAAGAACAGCAAATAAAACACCAAACCAGCAGAAGACAGGAAATAATAAAGATTAGAGCATAAGTTAATGCTTCGAAACCCAAAAAACAGTAGAACAGATCAATGAAACCAGAAGCTGGTTCTTTGAAAGAATTAACAAAATCGACAAACCACTAGCCAGTTTGATCAAAAGGAAAAAGGAAAGGACCCAAAGAAATAAAATCAAGAATGAAAGAGGAGAGATCACAACCAACACAGCAGAAATAAAAACAATACTAAGAGAATATTATGAGCAATTATATGCCAATAAAATGGGCAATCTGGAAGAAATGGACAAATTCCTAGAAACATATACACTACCAAAACTGAAGCAGGAAGAAACAGAATATTTGAACAGACCCATCACCAGTAAGGAAATCGAATTAGTAATCAAAAATCTGTCAAAAAACAAGAGTCCAGGGCCAGATGGCTTTCCAGGGGAATTCTACCAACATTTAAGGAAGAGTTAACACCTATTCTCTTGAAACTGTTTAAAAAAAATAGAAATGGAAGGAAAACTTCGAAATTCATTCTCTGAAGCTAGCATTACCTTGATTCCAAAACCAGACAGAGACCCCACTAAAAAGGAGAACTGTAGACCAATTTCCCTGATGAACATGGATGCAAAAATCCGCAAGGTATCAGTCAAACGATCCAAAAATACACTAAAAATGTTATTCACCATGACCAAGTGGGATGCAGGGCTGGTTCAATATCCACAAAACAATTAACGTGATGCATTACATCAATAAAAGAAAGGACAAGAATGATAGGATCCTCTCAATAGATGCAGAGAAAGCATTTGACAAAATACAGCATCCTTTCTTGATAAAAACCCTCAAGAAAGTAGGGATAGAAGGAGCATACCTCGAGATCATAAAAGCCATATATGAACAACCTAACGTTAATATCCTCCTCAATGGGGAAAAACTGAGAGCTTTCCCCCTAAGGAGAAACAATACAGGGATGTCCACTCTCGCCACTGTTATTCAACATGGTATTGGAAGTCTCAGCCTTTGCAATCAGACAACACAAAGAAATAAAAGACATGCAAATCTGCCAAGAGGAGGTCACACTTTTACTCTTCGCAGATGACACGATACTCTATATGGAAAACCCAAAAGATTCCACCAAAAAACTGCTAGAACCGATTAATGAATTCAGCAAAGTTGTAGGATGTAAAATCAATGCACAGAAATTGGTTGCATTCCTATATACCAACAGTGAAGCAACAGAAAGAGATTCAAGGAATCGATCCCATTTACAATTGCACTAAACCCATAAAGTACCCAGGAATAAATCTAACCAGAGAGGTGAAAAATCTATACACTGAAAACTATAGAAAGTTTATGAAAGAAATTGAAGAAGACAGAAAAAATTGGAAAAAGATTCCATGCTCCTGGATAGGAAGAATAAATATTGTTAAAATGTCAATCCTACCCAAAGCAATCTATATATTCAATGCAATACCTATCAAAATAACACAGGCATTCTTCACAGAGCTAGAACAAATAATCCTAAAATTTGTATGGAACCAGAAAAGACGCCAAATAGCCAAAGCAATCTTGAAAAAGAAAACCAAAGCAGGAGGCATCACAATCTCAGACTTCAAGCTATACTACAAAGCTGTAATCATCAAGACAGTATGGTACTGGCACAAGAACAGACACTCAGATCAATGGAACAGAATAGAGAACCCAGAAATGGACCCACAAACGTATGGCCAACCAATCTTTGACAAAGCAGGAAAGAATATCCAATGGAGTAAAGACAGTCTCTTCAGCAAGTGGTGCTGGGAAAACTGGACAGCGACATGCAGAAGAATAAACCTGACCACTTTCTTACCCCAGACACAAAAATAAACTCAAAATGGATGAAAAACCTCAATGTAAGACAGGAAGCCATCAAAATCCTTGAGGAGAAAGTAGGCAAAAACCTCTTTGATCTTGGTCACAGCAACTTCTTACTCAACACGTCTCTGGAGGCAAGGGAAACAAAAGCAAAAATGAACTACTGGGACCTCACAAAAATAAAAAGCTTCTGTACAGCGAAGGAAACAATCATCAAAACTAAAAGGCAACTGACAGAATGGGAGAAGATATTTGCAAATGACATATCAGATAAAGGGTTAGTATCCAAAATCTATAAAGAACTTATCAAACTCAACACCCAAATAACAAATAACCCAGTGAAGAAATGGGCAAAAGACATGAATAGACACTTCTCCAAAGAAGACATCCAGATGGCAAACAGACACATGAAAAATTGCTCAACATCACTCATCATCAGGGAAATACAAATCAAAACCACCATGAGATACCACCTTACACCTGTCAGAATGGCTAATATTAACAACTCAAGCAGCAACAGATGTTGGCGAGGATGCAGAGAAACAGGATCTCTGTTGCGTTGTTGGTGGGAATGCAAAGTGGTACAGCCACTGTGGAAAATGGTATGGGGGTTCCTCAGAACACAAAAAATAGAACTACCCTATGACCCAGCAATTGCACGACTAGGTATTTATCCAAGGGATACAGGTATGCTGTTTCGAAGGGACATATGCACCCCCATGTTATAGCAGCACTATCAACAATAGGAATAATATGGAAAGAGCCCAAATGTCCACCAATGGATGAATGGACAATGAAGATGTGGTATATATATACACAGTGGAGTATTACTCGGTAATCAAAAAAGAATGAAATCTTGCCATTTGCAACTACATGAATGGAACTGGAGGGTATTATGCTAAGTGAAATTAGTCAGAGAAAGACAGATATCATATGACTTCACTCATATGAGGACTTTAAGAGACAAAACAGATGAACATAAGGGAAGGAAACAAAAATAATATAAAAACAGGGAGGGGGACAAACAGAAGAGACTCTTAAATATGGAGAACAAACAGAGGGTTACTGGAAGGGTCGTGGGAGGGGGGATGGGCTAAATGGGTAAGGGGCATTAAGGAACCTACTCCTGAAATCGTTGTTCCATTATATGCTAACTAAGTTGGATGTAAAATAAAAAAAAAATAAAGTTAATAAAAAAAATAAATAAATATTAAAAAATAAAATTATAAGGTTGGAAAAACCCAATGATCCAGAGATGATTTATTGTAAAAGATGAATTTTTCCCCAAGTACCTTTGAGGGTCTTGGCTTCACAGAGAAGTGTTAAGCTTAATTGAAAGCTTGCATATGCAGGACATATTTAGGTTTCTTAGGCTAAGAAACTCTGTTCCTGTCTCTCTAAATGCCTAAGGGGTACCTCTAAACAGGTTCCAACATGGTCTCTAAGACTTGAAGTCACCAGGAGATATCTTATAATTTGTCTGGGTTTGAAGGTGACATTTCTGGGATCTGGTTTTCAAAGGAGAATGATTTGAAAAGAGAATGAGTGCCTAGGCCTCTTTTCCCCAAGGGTCCGGAGCCCTTAATTGTCAGTTTCCTGTGAAGGGCACAGTGGGACTGAGGCTTTTCTTATTGAAGGTGCACTCAAGGCCCCCAGCCTCCAGGCTGACTTGTTCAAGGTCCCTCTACTCTCTAATTAGACTTCCTCCCTTGAGTTAGAAGTCTGGGCCCTTAACAAATAAGATGGTGAGCAGATGGAGAAGACTGAACTCTTTGATGGAATTAAGACCCAGAGATCCCTAAGGAGAGGTTTGGTGAGGGAGACTTTGGTTGTTACTCAGGAGGAGTGAGGCAGATTTCAGTTGGAAAATTTCATGGCTAAAAATCCTTACTCAATGGGAGACTGTAAACATGACAATCTGTTCTAGATAAACAGAGCAGGGAGCAAGTTGATTTAACATGCACTGCTTGATTTGCATATCTACCTCTAGTTCGGTGGCCCCAGGAGCTGGATGCCTGGATAGTTGAGGGTCTTCATATTAGTGTAATATCATGTATAGTTTCATTTAGAATTTAGGGTTTTATTTTAGACTTTGGCCAAGACAACTTGTAGGTTCAATATAACATGGGAGGCCAAACTTTTACCCTCTTCAGCCCTCTTCCCACAAAAGTGGGTGCCTTTACAGAGAATTAACTGCCCTGATTAGCAAAGGACACGTAGGATTTGGCCTTATGTCTCCAGCTGTGTTTGTTTTTTGGGGAGCAAGCAAACTAAACCAATGCCCCAGTCAGCTGAGACACTGCTGCACTGTCATTTCCTATCTTGGACTCTGAAGATCTCTTTCTTTTGGCTTGAATTGCATATATATGTGTACATGTGCATGTGTGTGTGCGTGTGCACGTGCCCCTGTGTGTGTGTGTATTGGTGGAAGACAGAGACTGAGAGGAGATCTCTCTGTTTTGTTCTCTAAGTTTGCTGGCTTATATCCTGATCTATTAATTTCTTTAGGCCAGTTTTTCTCTTGGCCAGTATATTGTCCCTGTTCAGTAATCAATCTTTCTTGTTTTTCAATTTTAGAGAGAGAGAGAGCAGGGGAGAGGAGTAGAAGGGCAGAGAGAGAGAGAGAGAGAGAGAGAGAGAGAGAGAGAGAGAGAATGTTAAGCAGACTTCACACTCAGCACGGAGTCCAACATGGGGCACAATCCCACGACCCCGGGATCATGACCTGAGTCAAAACCAAGAGCCAGACGCTCAAGTGACTGAGCCACCCAAGCACCCATTTTTTTCAGTAATCAATCTTTACATGACACAGGGGATAAAGCTATGTTATGAAGGAATCCGGTTGTTTAATGTTGTAGAAGCCTTTTTAAGATCTGATTTGCTTTCATTAAGTTATTTTAGAGGTTATGAAGAAAGTATAGATTATTTCTTTTGGGATAACCTCAAGTTATGTTCTAATAATGAATTTCTATGCTGAAATGAATTTCTATGCAGCAGTGATGTGACATTATGAATTGTGGGTCTATGCACATTTTCCACTGGTTATTCTTTTACATAACAGTCCTGCATTCTTTATTGTGTCATTGAAATGAAGCCATGTGAAATGTAGGGGCCACATGTCCAGCTCAAGCCATTAATTTTTATTGCCATTGACTTTCTTAATTAATTGCCATTTTAAGAAGTGAATTTTCTAATGTCCATTTTTAATCTTACAGAGAATGGTGGATGGAGTTTTAGGGAAATTTGCTCAGTTCTTTGGGAGATATCCAAATGCAAAAGCAGAAAAAAGTGTTTGTCAGCCATTCAAAAACTTATTCAGATCCTCTGTTGTACTCAGAAACCTTGAAAATAGATCAATTTACATATGACATTTATTATAGCTATTTATAGTTTGATTTACAAAATATGCTCAGCGTGCAAACTTGGTGGGTGCATACTAAAAGAATAAATACTTAAAGGATTTTTTAACTAAAGTTTAAGCTGAGCTTAAACTCTTGCTTAGCCAGAGTTGAAATGTGTGTGTTCTTGGATATGTCTTGTCTATAAAATAGATAAATGAATATGCCTTTATTAAAATAAAGTACATATCAAAGGATTAAAATATAGGTTTTTACCTTGAATTCTATTACTTCCATCATGGAATTCTAATTTGGAGTAAATAATATCCGGCATCTTAGGAAATACAAGAGAAGTATAAGACATGACCTCTTTGTAGGATTTCTACAGTTTAGTTAGGGAGATATGACTAGCATGTGTGAAGCCATTGTCACTGTCAGCAAGACAGTATGTAATTAGATGGTACCTAATGATGTATGGATTGTAATTACCAAAGAACGTCAGAGAAAAAAGGGAAGAATGTGGATTAGAATAATCAGGGAAGAGTTAGTGTGCAGTTGTTCCAATGTGAACAACTAAAAAGTCAAGCTTTTTAGATTCATTTGGGCCTTCAAAAAAATAAAACCTATTCCATATTTCTTTTGGTTGAATCCCTTTCTAGAACTCTATTTAGGTGTATGTTCATCCTTCTCATTTTGTCCTCTGTCTCTTAACCTCTGCCTGATATTTTCATCCTTTTTGTGTGTGTCTTTGAGATTCATGTTGAGTAATTTCCTCAGATCTATCTTTGTGTACATCAATTCTGGATTTTTCTATGTTGACTCTGCTATTTAATGCATTTGCTGAATTTTTATAATTTCAATGGCTATATGCATGTGTATATATATATATATATATATATATATATATATATATATATATACATACATATATTTTATTCCTAGAAATTCCTAGAAATTTTACTTATTTATATTCAGTGTGTCTTCTTTCTGATTTTTCTTTCCTGATTGTAATTTTTAAACAGTATACTGCTCTTAAGCTTTTATCATATCTTTTTATGTCTTTAATCATTTAAAAATTTACTTCTTTATTTTTTGTCTGTAACCATTTTAAACATAATTATTTGCTAGTTTTATTCAGATTATTTGTATGAATTTATAGAAGACCTAACCCTGTAGATTTGCAATGCCTTTATAAAATGTTGCTCATGTATTTCCAGTTATTGAGCTTAAGTGTATCTTCATTGGTAATTTATCTGTGGGACTCCTATGTGGCCAGGATTGGGGACACAGCCTTTCAGAGTTGTTTGACATTAGTATTCCAGGGTATTGATGACCTGGGACATATTTTTATATTGATTTCTTGGATTGAGGGTTAGCACATCATGTGGCTAGTATGTGGCCTAGACTCAGATATATACATTTGTAGGAGAGGATATTTTTTCCACTCAAGGTTAGCCTGAAACAGACAACTTTTTTTTCAGCTGTCTCTGTGCTTCTGGTTGATTTGTTTCTTCCCTTAATGCACCTTTCATGAAAGTGGATCTTTCAAAGGTCCTAACTTGGGGCAGAAGTTGAATTCTAACTCCATCATTGATAAAAATATCAAAACCCCTAGGGTACCTGAAACAAGTGTTCCCCCTTCCTCCAGCCCTGCAGAGTGATGCCAATTGGACAGCTTCCCTTTCTGGTTTTCAGGAACTTCTTGTTCCCGGCAACTGAGAATTTTATTTTCTTACTAGCTCACCTACACTTTTAAAGAATGCTTCTAATATTTTATGCAGCATCGTAGAAGAAAGATTTTCAGGATTTTTTTTCCCTCTCAGAAGCAGAAATCCTTAATTCCTTACTAATTCTCCTCATAAGGAGTATTCCAAATCTTGTTAACCTCTTGAGCTTCATGACTGCAGTTATTCCTTTGCTTTCTAACATTATCAGTGAATCTCTCTTTTTGGGGCATCTTTCTGTCTGACTGAAATAAAGCACAGATGTCCTCCATTTGGAAAAAATTTTCAGTTGACTGCCCTTTCTTTTCCTGCTAATTCTTTTCACAGTTGAAGCCATTGATAGAGTTCTATCAATATATTGTGAGTTGTATTGTTGATTATGATTATGATTATCAACATTATCAATGTATTATGATATGTCCTTCATCTCTAGTGCAGTACTGTTCTCTCCACGGACACCAATGACAGCTACATGCTACACTCAGCAGGCTTTTCTCTTCCACCAGATCTCATGCTATTTTGCTTCTCTGAGGTTTCATGTTGACCATCTCCTGCCTAAAAAATTTTTTTAAATTTCTTTGAGCCTCTTGCCATAATTCTAATTCTCCTCTGTCCTCCTCTTACCTGTCTAGCTCCTCTTCTCTGACTTCTTCCTTGAATTCTTCCCATCCATTGAATGGGGGGGCAATTTCTCCTCTCTGTTCTACAGTCTTCTTTTTCTACATGACCTCCATTCTCATGTCACTTCTTTACAGATGACTCACAAATCTCTAACTTTAGTGTAAAATTCTGGTTTTTCAGTTGTCTCTTGGATACTTTGAATGTCCTGCTGACATGTCAAAATCTTTGCATTTAAAACCAAACTCATGCTCTCCCCATCCCCAATAACCCGTTCTTGGGATTTTCCTAATTCTGTCTGTGTTGCCATTGTTTTTGTCTCTAGAGCTTACAAAATGATTAGAGAATTCTTTCGTTCCGTAAAAGTTTTCTTTCCACTTTCTCTCTGATTTATCTCTTATTTGCAATCTTATTGTGTCTCTTCCTGCTTGTATTGCATGTTCTATTTGTCTTCTAAGTGGTTTATCTACCCATAGATTCACTTTTCTATAATCCATTCCACCCACCAGGTTGAGATTTGCCTATTTAACTCACCAATGCCATGTCATTAGCCAGCTTAAAAACTTTAAATGACTACCAGATACTAACAGGATTCACCCCAAACTCCTTATTCTGGTAGGAAAACAAAACAAAACAAAATGCCTAGAGAATCCAGAGCTGTTGGTTTTGGTCTGACTTTTACTCTATGACTAATTTGTTTTGTGAACATGATGAAATCACTGGTCACCCGGTAAAAGGTCTCTTTCCTCTAAAGTGAAATACTAGCAGAAGAAAAATAACCAAAGGAGAATTTTGCAAAACAGGAGAACCAAATGGCCAATAAAAGGTGAATAGACGCTCAATCACAATGAGATATGACTACATACCATCAGAATAGATCACATAAAAAAGACAGACAATACCATATTTTGACAAGGATGTCCGTGCAACAACAGGAGGGGTTTTTATATACTGCTGGTCCAAGCAATTTTATTCCTAGGTATATACTCATCAGAAATATTTGCATGTATTCACCAAAGGGCGTGTATAAGCATGTTCACAGCAATACTATTCAAATTAGCCAAAAACTTGAAATTATCCTCAAGTCATAGGATGGGTAAATAAATTGTGACACACTCACAAGTGGAAGAGTATTTAGCAGCAAGAATGAAAAACGTGGATGAATCTCCTAAACGTGATCACAGGAGCCAGACGCATAAGAGCACCTGCCATATGATTTCATTTCTAGAATGTGAAAGCCAGGGAAGACTCATCTGTGCTGTGGTTACCTTTGGGGGGAGGATACCCAGTGAAGGAGCATGGGTTGGTTGTGGTATTTGTAAGTTTCTTCCTTTGGTCTTGGGCTGGATATATGGATGTGTTCAGTTTGGGCAAGTTTATTGTGTTGCATACCAATGCTATGTGTACTTCTGGTATGTATATTATGCTTTACTAAAACGTTTTCTTTCTGTATTATTTTTAACGTTTATTTTTTGAGAGACAGAGAGACAGAGCATGAGTGGGGGAGGAGCAGAGAGAGGGGGAGGGGCAGAGAGAGGGGGAGGGGCAGAGAGAGAGGGAGACACAGAATCCGAAGCAGACTCCAGGCTCTGAGCTGTCAGCACAGAACCCCATGCAGGGCTTGAACCCACGAACTGCGAGATCATGACCTGAGCTGAAGTCCGAAGCTTGACTGGGTGAGCCACCCAGGTGCCCCAAATAAAAGGTTTTAAAATGATCACTCAGGGGAGCTATAAACAATGGGTGCAGTGAGGTAAATAGCCTCCCCAGGTCTGCTCCCCAAATAATATGAAATAACTTTCTATCTGCAAAAATTCTATGAAAACCACTTGTCAACGTGAACGTAAATAATGTTGAAACTGTAAAGTAACTGTGAGTAAAAAGGGAAAAGTCAACAAGTATCAGTGCTGTGGCCCATGTGTTCCCTTCTCACCCCGTGGGGTTCAGTGGCAAGCAAAGGCAGGCGGAGAGAAACTGTGAGACACACAGGAGGGACCCGAGTGGAGAGGCCTGTGCGTGAATTGGAGTGACCACCAGAAAGATTGTATTTACCCTAAGTCAGAAAATCCTAAAAAGGTAACCGGGTAGATCAGAACATGACAGCAGAGAAAGGATTTCAAAGTATTCAGGACTTAAAGGACCAGATAGACTAAAAAGAAGAGGACCAGATATATAATTTAAAGGGACAAACTCTATTTTTAAAAAAAGTTTATTTATTTTGAAAGAGAGAGAGCAAGCAGGGGAGGGGCAGAGACAGAGAGAGAGAATCCCAAGCAGGCTCCACGCTGTCAGTGCAGGGGTGACATGGGGCTCGATCCCACCAACGTGAGATCATGACCTGAGCTGAGATCAAGAGTTGGCAGTAACGGGCTGACCCACCCAGGAGCCCCCAGACTATCTATCTATCTATCTATCTATCTATCTATCTATCTATCTATATTAAAAAAAATTTTTTTTAATGTTTATTTATTTCTGAGAGAGACAGACACAGAATGTGAGTGGGTTAGGGGCAGAGACAGAGGGAGACACAGAATCCGAAACAGCCTCCAGGCTCTGAGCTGTCAGCACAGAGCATGACGTGGGGCTTGAACTCATAAGCCGGCAGATCAGGACCTGAGCTGAAGTCTGAGCTCAATCGACTGAGCCACCCAGGCCACCCCCAACCCTGACTATATTTTAAAGGAAAAACCTGATTTAAAAGGATAGTCTTCTGGGGAAAAAAAATCTTCTAGGGGAGAAAGAGGCAAAAAAGAAGGAAGAATCACCTTTGGGAATTCAAGTGGTAAGTGGGAAAAGAAGAAAAAGGGAGAAATTTTGTGTCCTATAAGACAAAAGAGAATAAAAACACTGGAAGCCGAGCTCGGTTCAGCTGCACATATGCTAAAATTGGAACGATATGGAGAAGATTAGCGCGGCCCCTGCGCGAGGATGACACACAAATTCGTGAAGCGTTCCAGATTTTAAAAAAACAACAAAAAACTGGAAGCCTTGCAGGCTCTTCCCCCACCACTAAAACAGTCCAACAAAACCCCACTGAAGTACCTGGACGTTTGTAAGCCGAAAAGGAATTAAACTAGGAATCTTCTAAAATGCGGAAATATCACCAAAATGAACAAAAAGAAAGTGAAATTTACAGAGGAATATGTCAGATAATCAGGAAATGAATTTGCATGCAAATCAACTGAGGGAAATTCCCCTCCTGGAAAACAGCCATGAAGCAGAAGAAAATTGTCAGTCTATACTCTCATAATGAATGAAATCTACTGAAAAAAGCATTTGAGGATATGAGAAAACCTCTTTAAATCTGAAACCCAAAAACTAAAAGCAGAAATGGACCAAAAAAAAAAAAAAAAAAAAAAAAAAGGAAAAGGAAAGGAGAGAGAGAGAGAAGCACCTGGGTGGATTAGTCAGTTAAGTATCCAACTTTGGCTCAGGTCATGATCTCACCGTTGGTGAGTTTGAGACCCACATCAGGCTCTGTGCTGATAGCTCAGAGCCTGGAGCCTGTTTTAGATTCTGTGTCTCCCTCTCTCTCTGACCCCTCCCCCATTTGTGTTTTTTTCTCTCTCTTTCTCTGTCAGAAATAAATAAGCATTTAAAAAAAAAAAGAGAGAGTGAGAGAGAGAGAGGAAAGAAAAAGTTAATTGAACTCAGGGAAGAAATGGAAGAAAAAGAGAAAGTTATCTCAGAAATGAAGAATAAAGTATAACATGCACAAAGGAGAATGGACCAAATGAGCATTTAATTAAAGGTAGGAAAACAACCAAAGGGATGGTAATAAGTAAACAAAAAAGTAAAAAGGCTCAGAAGGTAGTAGAAAAGAAAGACAGGTAAAGAAAGAATAATATTCATGTTATCTGAGTTCCTGAGGAAGAAAATAAAAACAATGGAACAGATCTAATATTTAAAATTATAATCCAAGGAAATTTCCAGAAGTAGAAAAAGATCTAACTCAACACATGGAAGGGCTCATCTGTCAAACTTAACCCAGAACTATCAATTCTCAGACATAGCCTGGTCCAACTAATAGTTCTCAGAAATAAAGATAAAATCCTCAAGGTGTCTCTCTAGACAAAAAGATCAAATTACTTACAAAGACAAAAGAATTAAACTAGCATTAGACTTTCAAAACCAACATATGAAGCAAGGCAACAATGGATATTTTTGTATTCCTACATACATCTCCTTAAGCTTTGTGCTGGGATGCAGTTAAAGTTGCTTAGAAACACTTTGATCCTTTCCAATCTTGCTTTTATGATTTGCTAGGTGGTTCTGGAGCAGTGTTCCTACTACTGAGATAAGACCTTCCTAGAGTTTGTCCCTAGGGGGTGGGAAGTGGGGATTAGGGGGTGGGAGAGGGGTGGTGGTGGTAGGGGTGGAGGTGTTTGTCAGGCTTGGCTGGTGCGGACAGGTTCTCCCCTCTGCTCTGTGTGAGCACTTCCTCCCCTAATCCTGTGGATAATCCTTTCCCTTGTCTTGGGCAGTTCTTCATTAGCCATGCACTGATCAGTATTCTGTTGAACTCTTGGGAGGACCCTCTGCAGATTTCTGCAGTTCTCTGTGCAGCCCTCTCTGCTCTAGCATTCTATCTGATGAACTCTAGCTGCTTTGATTCCCCCAGACTCTTAGTCCTGTCTCAACTCAGAATATTCTCTGGCTCTGCCTCAATCCCATTTCCCCATGCCATGGCCTGGAAATCCTCCCAAGGCAGTAAGCCCGACAATTGTAGGGCTCACCTCATTTGTTTCCTGTTTCTTGGAGATGGCTGTCATTCCTTGCTTGATGTTCAGCGTCTTGAAAACTGTTGTTTCTTGTATTGTTCCAATGTTAATTTTCTGGCTTTGGGGATTATACTATGGCTATGTCAGATGTTATCAGGGAAAGCTAGGCGAAGGGTACACAGACATTTTATGTACTACTCTTGTAACTTTCTGTAGGTCTAAATTCAAAATAAGTTAGATATTTAAAAATGAGGGTTTTCACTTCATACTTTTTTTAAGGAAACCCAAAAATATTTAATTACTACATCTTTTGTTGATGTTGTGTAGCTTCTTGTAGCACAATAGGACATGACCAAAAGTAAACAAACATGCTCTACTCAGTCAGGAAGTCTGGCTGCCTAAAGAAATTGACTTTTTAAATGCCAGCTGGGCTTTTCACCCAAAAGGGCCTGTTTTCAAGCAAACTGAAAGTACCCGTTCACTTACTATTTCTAAAGTTATTTAAAGCATTCTTTTTATTTTTAACTATTGCATATTGGTCTTCCATTAAGTCACATAATTGAGCATTATGTTTTAAAATTTTTGGCTCTGCTCATGCATTCAGAAAAATGCCATTCTTAATATAATTTTCTCCTCTGCATGTTCTGTCTGTACCTTCTCACCTTAAGGCCCAACTCAAACATCACCTGTCCTATGGAGTCTTAAACCCCAGTTGGAAGACATGTAACTTCATGTAAACACGAGAAGCACTTTGCTTCTATTATTATGTGGAATGTCAGACTGCAATTTTAATCAGTATAAGGGGTTCATAAATGAATGATATCTGTAGTCACTTCCTTTATACATGCTTGGACTGAACCCTGACTGAGTCTTGAGGATGGATTAGATTTGGAAGGCTAGAAAGAAGGAAAGAAGACATTTTGGGTAAGAATATTATCATGGGCAGAGGCATGATACAGAAATAAGCATGGAAGAAGCAGGAATAAGGAATGTTGAGGAGAGGACTTCTATTGTGTTGTATTCCCATCTCTTTAAAAAGAATATTATAAAGGACATTCTGATTTGGAACAGGAGCAAGAGAGGTTTTGGATTTATTAGCTATGTAACCTTGGAAAGCCACTTAGCTATCTCTGGGCCTCAATGTTCTCATCTGTAAAACACAAATAATAGAACATACTTTGTATGATATTTTTGAAAAACAATGTTTAAAATATATGGTAAAGTACTTTGGCAACCAAAAGATGATGCATGATTTTTCTTAACTTCTGGTTTTATATCTAGAATAAAATGTCTGCAAAATGATTTGCTTTAAAAATGAGTAAGCTATTGAGTCTTCTTTGAAGATATTTTCTTGGAGTATCTGTAGTAAAGTGCTTTCCAAAGACTAAAATTCTCTTTCCTCTGCTCCTTTTCTTCTTTAGTAAATGAAGAGCTAAGAAATCACTCTAGAATAATTGACATTGACCACTCCCCTGACTGAGGACAATGAATATAAGCATCTTGAAAATACTTAGTGTTTCTCTTGGAACAGTAATTCAACTTTGGTTCATAGAATGTAGTCTTTTTTTGGAAGGATGGGTGAGGCCTCCCCAAGAATTATCAAATGTAGGGTATGACAAACAGCACCCATATTCAGGGAATGCAATAGAGCTCTTCATGTTTTAAGGATTAAAAAAAATCTGCCAATACTTATGGTAAATCCTTGGGGATCAAGCTGGAAAATATAGGTCCTGGAATTAGATGGCACACCAAGAAGGTTGTGGATGTGGATCACAAGAGTTGAACATGTAGAGCCATACCTCTGTGGCCCAAAGATGGGGCCTCTGGCCTATTCAGCAGTCAGACTGTGGGGTTGTTTTCTGTTAAAGAGCTGTGCCATGTGCCTTATGCTGGAATTTGGATTAGAGAGAAATCATCACTAAGTAGATTAACATCCTCAGTGACCATGAAGAGTCAGTCAGTCTTCAGCAGTGACACTGTGGCAGCAAGAAGCAATGGTGTCAGTATATTGGACTGTTCCAACTCTTTTCTTGCCTGACTCTGTGGCTAGACTATTTCCTCCAACCCCAAAAGTTTTGGGATGGCATGAATCCAGTGATGTGCTGATAAATATTTAACAACTGGCTCTGTGGGAAGAAAAAGCCCCTATTCAGAGCATTACCAATCTTTGTGGTGTAAATACTCCCACCATGGAGGATTTCAAGGTACCAATGTGGTGTCACTGCACATACAGTTGGGAAAGGATGTGATTGATAGTACCCTACCCCATGCAGTTGAAAATCCGCATAAAACTTTTGGCTCTCCCAAAACTTGATTACTAGTAGCCTACTGTTGACTGGAAGCCTTAATGATAATACAAACCGTTCATTTATACATATTTTGTATGTTGAATGTATTATATCCTGTATTCTTATAGTCAAGTAAGCTAGAGAAAAGAAAACGTAAGTAAGAACATCACTAGGAAGAAAAAAACATTTATGGTACTGTATTGCGTTTATTGGAAAAACCCCACATGTAAGTGGATCTGTGTGGTTCAAACCTGTGTTGTTCAAGGCCCAGTTGTAATTTATTTATTAGTTTACATAATTTCATTTTGGATAATAGCTATATTTGATGACAACTTTGGAAACTTAACAGTTAGCCTTCGTGAGCTGATGAGACCTAGCTCCAGCACATCGCTGGATAAATCCATGAGGATTTGGGATGGAAGAGGCCTCAAAGTTAAGATAATGGGCTTGAGATAAAAGTGGAAAAATGACAGGTATAATTTCTTTTGTATCTTGGGTTTATAGTCATATAGGTTATACAGTACTGGATCCCAAATACCCCCAACCTGAGACAAAATAGTGAGTGGTTTTGAAGAATATAATGACCCCAGAAGTCTAGATGTGCTTTTTCTTAAGCTCTGAATGTTCAGAGTCCCTGAGCATTTAGACAGAGTTGGATTGCCTCCCTCAATGGAATGAGGTCTCTTTATTATCAGAGTTCCTAATCTGTTTATTCAGACTGTTTTTCTATGAAGGAGACATGGCAGTGCATATTTTTGTTATGGCTAATGTCATTGCTTCCTTAGGACAGTGGCCAGCGAGATAAATTAGCTGACTTGACTGAGCTGGAGCCAGTGAAGTATCCGCTCAAACCCATGTGGTTCTGTTTTTTCCTTCTTTCATTTGCTCAACAAAGATCTACAGCCCCTACTATGTGCCAGGCATTGTATTAGTATCAGGAATATAAAACGAGTAAGATGTGAATTGTGCCTTAAAGGTGCTGGCAGTATCCCATGAATCTCTATGCATCTTGCATGGGAATGAGCACCCCAGGGAAGCAGGTGTGAAGTAATGGAAAAGTTTTCATAGTGAGGGATCTTGGTTTGGGTTGCCGTTGTGGTCCTCTTAGAGTACTGTGTTTTTAACTTTAAGATTGAAATGTCCTACTGTCTTCAATATCAAACTTCCCCTTACTCTATCACAGCGACTCTTCTTAAAATGCTCCCCTTTCACCCCTGCTGAAATATTTGGAGCAAGTATGAATTAAGCTTGTAGAGATTAGCCGACCAGGCCATAGAGAAGTGAGGCAAAGGGGAAGGAGGCCAATGATGAGGGCTCAGTCTGGAGCAGAGAGCCAAGTCTGGGAAAGGCAGACTGAGACCAGGTGGTGTTTGGGGGCCTTGGGTAGTTATGGACCATAGGAGGGTGCTGGAGGGGTGCGAGGTGTATGGGTGAAAGGATAGAGAGACTGGTAATAAATTTGCCCATTTCTCATTGTTGTCTAACCCAGGTTCTGCTTTTGGTTAATCAAGGCAGTATGGCGTGCTCATTAAGATCTGCTTTGAAACTTAGGAGATGTGTTCAAAACCTTGAGTTTTTATTAATAGAGTTCATGACCTCTGCCAAATTATGAACCCCTTTGAACCTTAATTTCTTCATCCATAAAATGGGAGCAATAACAGCAGGGTACGGATTACTGTAAATTAAATGAGAGTGCCTCTAAAATGTGCCTAGTATGGTGCCTAATTCGCATTATAAACTCAATGAATATTTGTTTCATTTCTTTCTAGACATCTAAAAGGGCAAACATTGAGGCATAGAAAGTATGCTTGAACCCTCCAGCTACATAGATAGTAGCATCTAGCAGCTATCCATATAAGTAATTATATGGCTGAGATCAACTGTTCAGTTGGCTAGCATTGCTGCTCAGTCAAGTGGCTATTAGCAGAAGTGAGTTATCTGCCATTGCTTCCACTGAAAAGGACATCTTGATTATGGCGCCCTGTGAGTTTCCTGATTAAAAATATCTAAGTGATAATTTTCATTAACCTGCTCCACTGTTATCGTGGGTATAAGATGTAGGGAAACAGATTTAGACTGAATATAACACAGCAGAGATTTTCTAATTATTACTGTTCTGAAAGTACAGTACTTTCAGAAGTACAGTACTTTCTGAAGTACAGTACTTTCTAATTAGTACTGTTCTGAATGTACTGGAATAAGTTCAGAGTCCTGATTGTGTTCAAGAAGTTGGGTTTTCACTTATCCCAAATGGAACAGAAATTTCATCCAAATTGCTTTTCAACTACGATGTTTCTTAGATGGGTAATTTGGTGTTTATTAAATCCACTGGAGGAGAGTCTAGCTATCTGTTGAAAAGGTCTTCCTGTCAAGTAAAAATTACTATAAATAGCCAATTTTCAGCCAGCAAGTAATATTTTTAGAATGCTTACAAAGAATCTAGGTTGTTATCTTTGAAATGTGTGAACTTGGTAAGAAAAAAACATTTCTTCAAGTGTTAAGAAAAATTTCTGATGTTTCAATAACTTAGCTATGGTTAAACACTTTTGACTTGGCTTCTGATTTATTTCACTTCTGGGGTCACCTAGAAAGTAGGAATAAGATGCTTTCGTTCTCTATAAAAGTTCTACAGTGTCCAGTATGAGGAATCAGGAAAGGATAGTGGGAAGGAAGATAGTGGACTGCGGATCAGGAGTTTTGAAATTCTGTCTTGGCTCAGTCTTTGGCAAGTCATTTAATGTGGCTATCTCATTTGTAAATATTACCTACTTCTAACTAATAGTGAATATTGTCCCACTATCTTACTCAATAGGATCTCTGTGTGATCAAATGGGCAAATCTATATGGAAAAACTCTCTAAATTGGCTTGAGCTGTACAAATGGTGGTTTTGCCATTACTTCGGCTTCACAATTCAATAAATTAGCAACTAAACAAAGATTACCTTTCAATCATGCCCCAGGCAGATGGTTTGGTTTTATCCCTTCTATTTTCTTGATTTATATCTCTTTCTTTCTTTCTTTCTTTCTTTCTTTCTTTCTTTCTTTCTTTCTTTCTTTCTTTCTTTCTTTCTTTTCTTTCTTAATTAAAAACATTTTTTTTAAACATTTATTTATTATTGAGAGACAGAGAGAGACAGAGTGTGAGCAGGGGAGGGGCAGAGAGAGAGAGGGAGACACGGAATCCGAAGCAGGCTCCAGGCTCTGAGCTATTGGCACAGAGTCCGACGCAGGGCTCGAACTCACAAACCGCGAGATCATGACCTGAGCCGAAGTCCGATGCTTAACCAACTGAGCCACCCAGGCATCCCCTTATTGATTTATATTCTTATCTTTACTATTTATTTCCTTCTGCTTGCTTTGGGTGTAATTTGTGCTTTCTCTAGTTCATAAGGGTAACACTTAGGTCATTGATTTAAGACTCTTCCTCTTTTCTAATATAAATATTTAATGCTATGGATTTTCTTCTACAACATTGATTTACCTGCATCCCATTAATTTTGACATGTTGTGTTATCATTTTCTTTCAATATGAATATTTTCTAATTGCTCTTCTGTTTTATTACTTAAAAGTGTGTTAATTTTCAAACACTTAGGGGGTTTCCAGATACCCCTTAACTTAGGGGGTTTCTGTTATTGATTTCTTGTTTACTTTCATTGTAGTCATAGAACACACCTTTCATTTATTTCAGTTCTTTTAAATTTGTTGAGATTCTTTTTAATAACTGAGAATATAGTCTCTTTTGGGGAATTCTTTACATACACTTGAAAAGAATATGTTATTTTCTGTTTAGTGGAGTATTACATAATGTCCATTAGGTCAAGTTGGCTTATGATAGTATTAAGATTTTCTAAATCTATTCTAATGTGTTATACATTTGTTCAATCAATTACTGATCGAAGAGTGTTGAACTTTCCAATTTCAGTGTCAAATTGTGGATTTGCCTATTTTTTGTTTGTTTCATTTTTAGTTTTTGCTTCATGTATTTTGAAAGTCTTATGTTAGGGGCATGTTCTTTTAGGATTGTTAAGTGTTCTTGGTGGGTTGTCTCCTTTTGTCCTTATGTATTATCATTCTTCATATTTTATAATATTCCTTATTTTGGAGTCTGCCTTGTCTGACCCAGCTTTCTTTTGATTTGATTTACCTTCTACTTTTAACCTATCTTTTTATATAAAATTTATATAGAAAGTGGGTTTTTGTAGATTGCATATAGGTAGGTCTTGCTATTTTCCAGATTTGATAATCTCTTCTTTCTAAGAGAGGCAGTTAGACACCCTATCATTTAATGTGATTATTGATATGTTTGGATTTAAATGAACTGTTTTGCTAATACTTTTCTATTTGCCCTCTGTTTTTGTTCCCTGTTTTCTTTTACTTTCTGTTTTATTTTGGATTGAGTGCTTTTTTATGAATCCATTATTGGGTTATTAGTTACACCTCTTTGTTGTTTTTCAGTGGTGACATAGAGTTTTGAAAACACATATTATCCTTTTTTTTTTAACCTTTTATTTTATTTTTGAGACAGAGAGAGACAGAGCATGAACAGGGGAGGGTCAGAGAGAGGGAGACACAGAATCTGAAACAGGCTCCAGGCTCTGAGCTGTCAGCACAGAGCCCGACGCAGGGCTCGAACCAACAGACCGCGAGATCATGACCTGAGTTGAAGTCAGACGCTTAACCGACTAAGCCACCCAGGTGCCCTGAAAACACATATTATCTTTTTATGGTCTACCACTTTTGTTTTTTCTTTAAAAATTTATTTAGTTTTAAGTAACCTCTACCACGTATTATCTTATTATGGTCTACCTTTGTTTGATTTTTCTTAAAAACTTTTTTAAAAAATTTGTTTAGTTTTAAGTAACCTCTACACCCATTGTGGGCCTTGAACTCACCACCTCAAGATCAAGAGTCACATGCTCTACTGCTGAGCCAGCAAGGTGCCCCTTTCCGGTCTACCTTTAAATAACATTATGCCACTTCCCATTTAGTATAAGAACCTACAGTAGTATACTTTTGTTTTTTCTCTCCCTTCCTTTGTGTTATTTTTGTCATATGTTTTATTTGTACATATACTATAAACTCCATGATATATTGGTATAATCAATTTTAACAAAAATGAGAAATAACCACTTTTACATATGCTCTGGTTTTACCAATTCCATTGCTCTCCATTTCATTTTGTAGATCCACATTTCCATCTTTTTTAAATGTTTGTTTATTTTTTGAGAGAGGGCGAGAGTGAGAGCATGTGTGAGTCAGGGAGGGGCAGAAAGAGATAGGGAGAGAGAGAATCCCAAGTAGGCTCTGTGCTGTCAGTGCAGAGTCTGACATGGGGCTTGATCTCATGAACTAAACTGTGAGATCATGACCTGACACGAAATCAAGAGTCAGAGGCTTATCTGACCGAGCCACCCAGGTGCCCCTCACATTTCCACCTTTTATCATTCTCCATCCTCCTGCAGAAATTCCTTTAACTCTTCTTCTTAATTTGATTAGTTAGTTTATTTATTTATTTAATTTTTAATTTTTAGAGAGAGAGAGAGAGAGCATGAGTGGGGGAGAGGGGCAGAGGGAGAGAGAGAGAATCTTAAGCAGGCTCCATGCTCAGCGTGGAGCCCCACATGGGGCTCAATCTCACCACCTGGGATGACGACCTGAGCTGAAATCAAGAGTTGGATGCTCAACTGATTGAGCCACTCAGGTTTCCCTTTTAACTCTTCTTTTAATGCAGGTCTTCCTGTAATGGATTCTCCCAGATTTTATTTTTTCAGAAGTGTTTTTATTTTGCCTTAATTTGTAAAAAGATATTTTTGCTAGGTTTTGAATTCCAGGTCAACATTTTTCTTTTGGCATTTAAAAAATGTCACTCCATTGTCTTCTCTCTTACATAATTTCTGATCAGAAGACCACTGTAAATTTTATCTTTGTATTTTTGTATGTAACATTTCTTTTTTCTCTAGATGCCTCCAAGATTTTCTCTTTATCTTTGATTTCAGCAATTTGAGTATAATGGGTCTAGGGATGTGTGTGTGTGTGTGTGTGTGTGTGTGTGTGTGTGTGTACTTATCTTGCTTGTGTTTCTCTGAGATTCTTAGATCTGGTGTTGTCTTTCATTAATTCTGAAATGTTATCTGCTATAGTCTCTTCAAAACCTTCTGCTGTATTTCTTTCTTTTCCTTCTGGAATTTCAAATATATGTACATTAGACTGTTTGATATCTTACCACAAGTTTTTAATGCTCTGTTATGTTTTTTTCCTTGATTGTGTTTTAAAATGTTTTTATCTAATTTAAAATTACTTATTTTTGAGAGAGAGAGATCGAGAAGGAACAAGTGGGGGAAGGGCAGAGAGAGAGGGAGAGAGGATCCCAAGCAGGCTCCACACTGTCAGCACAGAATCTGATATGGGGCTTGAACTCACAAACCATGAGATCATGACCTGCGCCAAAATCAAGAGTCAGATACTTAACTGACTGAGCCACCCAGATGCCCTTGCTTGATTGTGTTCTAATTTGGATACTTTCTTTTGACTTATCTTCAAATTTACTTACACTTTACTAAGCTATGTCCCATTCCAAGAATTTTTTTAATTTTCAAATTTATTTTGAAATTTTTATTCCAGGTATTTTAAATTTCAGATTTACTGAAGGTAACAACAATAACAAAGTCTAAACTCAACTCACATCATGCTTTTTATTTCTAGCTTTTCCACTTGACTCTTTTTTATAGTTTTTATTGCTTTGCTGAGATTTTCCATCTCTTTATGCATGTATTCCTTTATTTTACTAGATTATTTAACATATTAATCCTGGTTATTTTTAAGGGGCTGTCTGATAGTGCAAGCATCCAGATCACCCCTGGGCCTTGTTCTATTGATTGCTTTATCCCTTGATAGTGTTTTGCTTTGTCTTGTTATTTTGTGTGTCTCATTATTTTTTGACTGAGTGCCAGATATTATGTGTAGAATGAGGAGTCTGAGGTAAATAGTAATTATGTTTTGAATGAGCATGGGTCTTCTCATTTCATGGTGCTAGTTTGGAGGCTTGAATTTGTATTGTCAGTAGATAAGTAGATGCGTTTAGGCTTGTTGTCACTGTAGTTAACTCCAGTAAACCATAGACTTCAAATTCCTTCAGTGGTGGACTGCTTTTACCTTGTGCTTACCATGGGACCTGGCATACTGAGGGTTTTTCTCAGTGTTTATGCTTCACATTCAACTTTTAGCAGGCCCTGAACATTCGCATCATAGATAAGATCTTTTTTCACACTCTTGCCATTTTGCCTTCGGATATAGACTGTCATTTGGTGTGAGGTTTGTGGTGGTGGCCACAGGGAGTTTCTTCATTCTCTTGGTTCAGCTTTAGTCTTCGGTGGGTCCTGTGTCCTTGGGCCCCAGTGGTGGGCACTTTCTCAGTATTTCTGTCCCTTTTCCCATTGCAACCAAGCCAAGCTCTGTCTTATAGGTGTGGGAGCCCTTGTGTGAGACATATTTCCCCCACTGCCTTCAGTGGTAAGAGAACACTGCTTTGTATGGGTGCAGGATCCTTGGCTTGAGAGGGTTTCTTATCCCTCCCACAGGAGCAGAGAGCTTTTAGTTCCTTTTCTCTTGAGAGGCAGGGTTCTTTGCCAGGGTTCTGAGAGTGGGAGTGTTTCCTGCCTCCCAGCAGCTTTAGGGTTTGTTTCTCATGGAATAAGAGCCTATTAAATGGGTGAGACTATATGCTTGTACCGCTGCAGTGGCAGATGTTCAGAACTAGAACACTGGCACCACTGAAGGCCACTCACTCAGGTTTCCTGTTCTTCCCCGAATCTTCCTCAAGAGTGCCTGAGAAAGGTTCATGAAAGTGAACTGGTGAGTGAGTACAGATTCTGCTTGTATGTGCAGTTCCAGGAATTCAATACTGTTTCATTAACTCACACTTGACCTTTAAGAATTTGTTAAAAATTTAGCTCTTTCTTTCTTTCTTTCTTTCTTTCTTTCTTTCTTTCTTTCTTTCTTTCTTCTTTTTTTTTTTTTTAACTACTTTATGGCAGCTGCCTTTTCCTTTCTTGCTCTGCCAAAAGAGAAACAGCTTGTGAATTCTATCTCTCCTTCGAGGGGTCTATTAGTCATTGGAATTTCATTCACTTGGTTGCTTTGTGTTGTCAGCTCTCTGATGGGCTCAAGGGAAGTTACAATTGTATATGGCTTATTTGGCTTTTTTTCATTGTTAGGGTGGGATCAATGTTCTCATGTGGCTTTCTATATTCTAGTGAAAGTGGAACTCCAGGAGAATTTAGCACAGGAAATATTTGTACGAATATTTATGCATATAATGCATCTAGATTATATGAAAGTATGAGGGCTAATACGGCAGTCTGGGGATAGTAATCATAGAGCACTGTTACCACCCTGATATGGGTTGAATTGTGTCTCTCAAAAAATATGTTGGAGTCCTAATCCTGGGTTCCTATCAATGTAGTCTTATTTGGAAAGATAATCATTGCAGATGTAACCAAGTCAAGACGAGGTCACTAAGGTGGGCCCTAATCCAATATGACTGGCGTTCTTGTTAAAAATGAGAAGAGATGGAAAGAGACACAGGGAGAACACTGTATGAGCACAAAGAGAGAATGAAGTGATAGATACAACTGCAAACCAAAGAACACCAAGGATTGCCAGCAAACACCAGAAGCTAGAAAGGGACAAGGAAGGATCCTTCAGGGAGATCATGGTCCAGCTAACACCTTCATTTCAAATTTCTAGTCTCTAGGACTATAAGTCAAATTTTGTTCTTTTAAGCCACTCAATTTATGGTAGTTTGTTATGGCAGTTCTAGGAAACTAATACACACCCTTAGGCCTGAAGGGGCAAGGAGGGACATAAAAAGCTGTGTGGTGCTATAACACCACACAGGGTGACACCCACGTAGAATGGATCCAAGAAATAAACACCCTGACCTCTTTCTCTTCTGTCACTTCATCCCTGGGGCTCCTTTTGACTAAACTCTACTGGAAGCCAGAGGGCTAGGGAGCTGGTTTAGGTAGTCCATATAAGTCAGCCTCCTAGGGTAGACAGTAGAGTCGGGAAATCAAGGTGGGAGATATGAGGACTAAAGAAAGACAGCCTGTCCAGGAGAGCTTTGTATGACAGACATTGAAACTTTATAAATTTGTTTCAGGTAGATGGCGTGGGGTTATTGGAAAGATCACAGAGTTATAACAAGGTTATAACAGGTTTTGTCCCATCTCCACTGTGACTCACTGTGGCCTTGAATATTTCACTTAACCTTTCTGATCCTCTCTTTTCTCATCCATAGGAGGGGGTTAGACCAGATGACCTTTGTGGTCCCTTTTCAGTTTTGTGTTGTGTTTATGGAATGAATAATCTTACATCAGACAAAAAGATGTCTAAGATAAATTTTCCGAGATTTATAACTTGAAGCTTTTGTGATTTTGAGCTATATTCAGTGATGAAACGACCATTGTTGTTGATGATAATTTTACCTTTATTTGACTTGTCTTTAAAATTAAGAAAAAAAATGTTTTCATGTCTACCATCTCTTTTTAATGTAGCAAGCAGTTCTGTGAAAATTTTGTTGCTTTGGGGCTAAAATTCTTTGTGTGTGTGTGTGTTTCTAAGAGAAAAGTTGTATTTTTTATTAACGCCATTTGCTTTTGTCAAGGAACTTACCACTTTATCACTTATTATGATTATTATCATCATCATTATTTGCAGCCTTTTCAATTACACTTTCATCAGAGAGAGGGGGAGGGAGAGAGAGAGAAAAAGAGAGAGAGAGAGAGAGAGAGAGAGAAAGAGAGAGAGAGAGAGAGAGAGAGAGAGAGGGTTTGACCTTCTGTATTCTCTCAGCACTAAGGAGCCAAAGAGTTGCTTATTGATTTTCTTTTGGCCTTCGAAGTCAAAGGTGAAATATGCTTTCAACTCTCTATTCTTCCACATGGGCTACAGAATTCTTGGTATGGTGATGTCCCTGGGGGCCTTGGTATCATTGATCCAGATGCTAGACTTGGCTTTGAGCAAGCATGAAGGCTAATGATCTAGTATTGTTATACATCACAGACAAACCAGACGGAATTAGTTTTCAGATTTCTCTGCAAGGTGAGATTTTTTTTTCCCTTGGGTGAGGCCCAATTCAATTCATAGCTCATTCACAAAGGCTTCTTATCACACAAATCCACTGTTGTCATTTTTTTTTCTGCTCTCAAAATATTCTCAGTTAACACTTCATCACAGAAGACCTCTGGAGTCAACTTATTTCTCGAGGCAAGAACCAGGAAAGCTTCTAATATGGTGACATGGGGAAGGATACACTTGTTTAGGGACACACAAAACGACCAAATGATAGACACACACTTACAAGAATATATGCCTATGTTCTTTTTTTCCATATGTATAAGAGGACTGTAACACATGGATATAAAGTGGATGACTGAGTAGTCAGAAATAACTCTGTAGGGGGTTGCCTGGGTGGCTCAGTTGGTTAAGCCTCTGACTCTTGGTTTTGGCTCAGGTCACGATCTCATGGTCCCTGAGTTCGAGCCCTGTGTCAGACTCTGCATTGACAGTGTGAAGCCTGCTTGGAATTTTCTGTCTCCCTCTCTCTCTGCTTGTCCTCTGCTCGCGCTCTCTCTCTCTCTCTCTCTCTCTCTCAAAATAAAGAAATAAACATCAAAAAATTATATTAAAAAGAAATAACTTTGTAGGAAGCAGTAGAGTAGGAGACATTGGCACAGGATGAGGGAGAGAGTGAGAGTAAGGATGAAACAAAGAGAATGAGGAAAGGTAGTACTGGCTTTTTTCTTTTAAATGTTTATTTATTTAAGTGTGCCTGGGTGGCTCAATTGGTTAAGTGTCTGACTTCGGCTCAGGTCAAGATCTCCTGGCTGGTGAGTTCCAGCCCCGTGTTGGGCTCTGTGCTGACAGCTCAGAGTCTGGAGTCTGCCTCAGATTCTGTCTCTGTCTTTTTCTGCCCCTCCCCCACTCACACATGCTCTCTCTCTCTCTCATACAAATAAATGTTAAAAAAAATTAAAAAAATGTTTATTTATTTTTGAAAGAGAGAATGAGAGTGGGGGAGGGGCAGAGAGAGAGGGAGATGGAGAATCTGAAGTAGGCTTTGCACTGTCAATGCACAGCCTGATGTGGGGCTCAAATTCATGAACCATGAGGTCAGGACCTGAGCTGAAGTCAGAGCTTAACTGACTGAGCCACCCAGGTGCCCCCTGGTATTGTTTTCTGTACATTCACTTTTCTTAACTTAGCCTGACTCTTAGGAGCTTGGTGATGGCTCCTCTGATACGGAGTAGTGTATGTCAGTGCAAAGGAGGCAATGAAGCAGAGGGAAACACGAGATTCAGGTAAACCATCTCATGGCAGTAGAGAGAGAGAGCCTGTCCATTGGTGAAAGTTTTGTGTTTGCCTCCACAAAGAGTATTTGGAATGTCAGGAGAAAGTTTATGGCCATATCACCCCAAATGTGTCCAGTCTCTGGAATGTCAGGAGAAGGAAGGAAGTCCCAATAAGCTGGGATTCATGCACCAAGGGGGTCTTTGCATAGAAATCTATTTCCATGTTCTTGTTTCTTTTGTAATCCAATGTTTTTAAGAACACTATCCTGTCAAAGAGGCAGAAAGATTAAGAATCCCTGAATCAGGAAAATAACTGAATAAAGATGTACCTAGGTGACTGATGTCAGTGCATTTACTAGATCCCATGCCAGCAGATAAACTGAGTCCTCAATCAACAAGCTGCACATGATTCAAGGTCACCATGTAGACAAAGTAAAAAGCCAGTAAAGGTTAAAGTGGCCCTGGCACACTCAATATGTGATATATGTACAATATAAATTTTTTGTTACTTGAACTTGGTTTGGTTTCTTGGTTCTACTTGGTAAAGCTTGGTACCTACTTCCTTTCTCACACCAAAATAAGTGCAAGAAAGATCAAATGTTGAAATCTAAAAATACGGATTTATACAAACACTAGAATAAAGATTTTATGAATTTAAAAATGAATGGGTATGGCTCTTCTAGACATGATATGAAACTTAGAACCACAAAGAAAATAATAAAAAGATTTGCCTGTATAAAAATAAAAAAATTCTACTTGAAAAAAACATTGTAAGTAAAGGCAAAAGAGAACAGCCTGGGGGGTGGTGGGGAACAACAGTAGCACTTGTAACAAAAGGACTCATTTTCCATGATACCCAAAGAGCTCCTAAAAACAGAAAAGACAATGACTATAAATTCAGAGAAAAAAGGGCATACACCATAAAGAGGGAGGTCGCATAAAAAGAATGAAGGGAGACACATGCTCACTGAAGGTGAAATATAAAATCAATGGACAGATGATCATTTTATCCCCACTGGATTGGCAAAGATGAAAACATTTGATAATCTCCTCAGCTGGTGAAGATATATGCAAACAGATATCCGTGTACGCTGTTGTTTGTGGGAGAACATACTGGCACAAGTGTTTGAAGATAAATTTGGCACTATCTATAAAAACCTAGAATGCTCACTTCCTTTGACTCACCATCTCTACTTTTATGAATTTATTTCATCGATAAACTCACATAAATATGCAAAGTTATATGTACAGGATGTTCCTTGCTGTTTTCTAATAATAACAGCATCAAATACACAGACACTAAGAAATAGCCTAAATGCCCATCAAAAGGTGGCAGTGTGCATTCATTATGGTACATTATTAATACTGTGGTTTATAGCTATGAAAATGAAGCAGAGGTGTATATATTAATATGGAAAGCTGTCTAATATATATAAAGTTGCAGAATAGTATATATAGAGTGATCCTATTTGTGTTAAAAAAATTACTCAGAATATTTCCAACATATGAAGCTGTGGGCATTGATTATCCCAGTGGTGTAGACTGGTGGGTTGAGATGCTGCATGGGAGGAGGGTGGGGGAAGATTGGAGAATTGCAGAATCTCCCCACCCACTCCCACTTTCTCTACTGTTTGATTTTTAAATTTTAAATTTATAAAATATTTTGAGAAACATTCATAAATTTTTTAATTTGAGAGAGAGAGAGAGAGAGAGAGAGAGAGAGAGAGAGAGAGAGAGAGAGAGAATCTTAAGCAGGCTCCACGTCTAGCATGGAGACAGACACGGGGCTCAATCTCACAAACCATGAGATCATGACCTGAGCCCAACTCAAGAGTTGGATGTTTAACCCATTGAGTCACCCAGGTGCCCCGATAAATGTTTTGTAAGAAGGGATTACTTACCAAGAAAACAACAAATGCCTGTTTCATAGATTAGATATTTCCATTTATGTGATGTTGAGAGGTTGGAGAAGGACCTATTAAGGTAAGATTGGTGGTTCACCAAGATCCCCCTTACTGCTTGCATTTTTGGAGAAGGATAGACTGGTCTTTTTTTTTTTTTTTTTTTTTTTAATTTTTTTTTTTTTCAACGTTTTTTATTTATTTTTGGGACAGAGAGAGACAGAGCATGTACGGGGGAGGGGCAGAGAGAGAGGGAGACACAGAATCGGAAACAGGCTCCAGGCTCTGAGCCACCAGCCCAGAGCCCGACGCGGGGCTCGAACTCCCGGACCGCGAGATCGTGACCTGGCTGAAGTCGGACGCTTAACCGACTGCGCCACCCAGGTGCCCCAGGATAGACTGGTCTTTAAGACAGCAGTCTCTTGATGTCACTGAGGCTACGATAGAATCTCAGTTCTACTGTTTATTAGCTTTGTCACCTGGACAAATCACTTCACCCTTCTGGGAGAAAAATAATAGAGTCTGCCCTGAATGATGCATATAAAACAGATAGCAAAGTAAATTGTATTATTTGGGTTAATTCAGTGGAAAACTGCAAAGAATTTGTTGTATGTTTTAATTTTCAAGGTGTTTTTACTAGCATTATCTTATTTGATTCCCCTAACAGTTTAGTGAAGTAGGTATAGAATGTATTCATCCTTCTTGTTTTACAGGTAAAAATAGAATACAGAAAGGGTCTTGTCTGAGTTATGGAGGTAATAATAGGAACATATTGAGGACTCCTGACTCCTATTTTAGACCCTTTCCAGTACATCTCAAAGCCTGTAGAGCATTACTGGGCAGCATTAAATAAAGAGAATGAGAAATTTCATGTGGTTAGAAGCCAGTACAGCCTTCATAGGGTATGGGTGGGATGGTCTCCTATAGAGGCCGTTACCAATTTCCCCTCAGCTTTGTGTGTTGTGGGAAATCAGATAAATGAACACCTTGAATAGGAAACAGGTAGGCATCTTGCATCTTGTTTCACTTTGCCATTCTGTGACTTTCCCAGATGGAGGTTGTTTCCTTCTGGATTCGGGGGCGTTTGATTTGACTATGTCTGTGTCAAATGGAAGCTGCCATGTCCCAAGCACCAATATCCACCCTGGGCTCAGACACATATTTCTTTGGCTTAGGGTTATCGACTAGTTTGGGACTAAGGGCAGTGCTATAGACTGTATGTTTCTGTCCCCTCCAAATTTCTATGTTGAAATCTAACCCCAGTGTGATGGTATTAGAGGGTAGGGCCCTTATTAGGTGGTCAGGTCACAAGGATGGAGTCCTCATAAATGAGTTTAATGCCCTTATAAAAGAGAACCCAGAGAGTTCCCTTGTTCTTCCACAATGTGAGGTTGTAATGAAAAGATGGCGGTCCATGAACCAGGAAGCATGCCCTCACTAGATAACTGAATCTGCTGGCAACTTGATCCTGGACTTCCCAACCATCAGAACTGTGAGAAATAAACTTGTTTTGTTGGATAAATCACTCATCCTATGGCACTTTTGTTATAGCAGCCCAAACTAAGGCAGCATAAGAGAACTTTAGAATTAGTTTTTTGGAGATAAGATTGTAGCCAAAGGAGTATGTATAGAATTGGGGAAAATGTTAGTGACTTTTAGGCGGTGATAATATTTGTGTTACCTAGGGAAAAAAAGAGTAAGAATTTGGGGATGTATCATTCTTTAATTAGAGTCTTTGAGACAGACCTACCTGAATCTTCCTGAGCAGAGGAAAAAAATCCTCTATTTTCAGAGTGAAAGGAAAGAAGAAAAGGCTGAATTAGCTTCTCATTCCGTCTAAACATCCTTTCAGTAGTTTTTGTCAAGCATCTGCAAGTTGACATAACGTTGAGCCGTTCAATCTGGTTCTAAATTGTTCTGTTAAATGCCAGACAACTTTTGTCACAGAAGCTGTCCCCCCTCCTTCAGAATGATTGTCTATAATTAAGGAGGAAACCAGAAAATAATGATAGGGTTCTCTTTTGCTTTTCTAATAGCTTTCTTATTAAGTATGTCTGAAAAAGCTACTGAGATGTTGATTTCCCACGTAACCAAAAGAAGTCAGCCATTATATAATTATTTCTTTTTAAAGACTACAAAGAGAGACGTATGAGAAGTGCTTTCAACGGGCTAGAGACACCATGAAGCACAAAGAAAAAAATTCCTTTCTGACAAAGAAAAAAAAAAGCAGTGAATGGATTAGGTATCAAAAAAATGTCTTTGCCAACAACCTTGAGGCGCCAATGCCTATCAACCATGGTGTGGTTGTTGGAAGTGTGCTTGTGGCAGGAAGGAGAGATCAGGAAGGAGGGCATGTGGAAGAAAGCCATGGGGCTGTGGGTAGAACAATGGTATTCATGCCTTTTAATTAAGCCCTCACTTATGGAAAGATTCCTCACTTATATTTTTGCTATTGGAGGAGACCGACATGTTTACAGGCTGAGACTTGATTCAGATCCCTGGTGATGTCATTACTGTTAGTCATATGTGTTGGGAAGGGGTGAGGACCAGGTTCTAAATGCCCAAATTCTCAACTACCAACTTATTACTCTACCGGGTGCCTGAAGGATTGTGATAAATAGGGGGCAGGGTGGGTTTCCTTCCCCGTTTACTGTCGTCTTTCCTCCTTCCTTCCTCCCAGACAGAGTACAGAGAGACCTTGTAGTATGGTTACCCATTGAAGTGGAAGGCAGCTGATACTAACAAGGACAAGGTTTGTTTGTCTTGTAGATGTTTTATTCTGAAAACCCTGAGGGGCAGAGATGCCTATATAACCCAGAGGTTCCTTTTGGCCAAGGCCAATGTTATGAACAGCTGAGATTCATTCCCAGATTCTACCATAACTTCCTTTCTGGTAATGTGTGTTTCTCCTCTTTAGGTCTTCTCTCCCTTGGAGCCCATTATGGACCTTTCAGGTTGGTCTGATGCCATGCTGAGGAAATCAGAGCTAATCTAGGAGAACTTTTGTAATAATCCAGCATAAACTTGATCCTTTTCTACAGCACCCCACTTTGATCATGGAGCCCATTTTGTGGTTTATTCATATAGGAGTTACTCCTCCTTGAAGGTGGATTGATGAGCAGGGTAGGGCCAAGGGAATGGCTTCAAAAAGTGATAGTGTGTGGCCAGTGATGATCTTGAAACATCTCCTTAGCATCTCAGATCATGTTATAGTGGAAAGAGCCTGGGCTGGAAGACCTAGATTATAGTCCTAGACTGTAACCATATTACTTCCTCAAATCTCAATTTGTTTGTTCACAAAATGGGGTGGGGGAAGGATAAATTATTTAGTATTTAAGATTTCTCGAATTTAAAAGTAGTTTGCATGAATTAGGTGTATTCATCATACAATAATGGGATATTGGATTAGGAGAATAATTAGAGATCATTGGAAATACTATGATCTAATTTTCTGTGAAGAAAGTTCTCTTCTGTGCAACATCTCTAATAGATGATCATTCAGTATCCATTTGAATGTTTCTGGGACTAGGAGCATGTTGCATCACAAGTGAGGCATTTCAAAAAAAATTTTTTTAACAACTTCTTTGTCACATGGCAAAATATGCAGCTCAGTAATATTCAGTCATTGGTCTAATTCTTGCTATTTCAGGAGTTCTACTGTTTCAGGAGTTCTATTTTATGTGTCAACTTGGCTAGGCCCGGGTACCCAGACATTTGGTCCAACACCAGTCTAGATGCTGCTGTGAAGGAATTTTATAGATGAGATTAACATTTAGATTAGTAGACTGTGAGTAAAGCAGATTACTGCCCTCTCCATAGTGTGGGTGGGCCTCATTCAATCAGTTGAAGGCCTAAAGAAAATACAGGCTGAGGTTACATCTGCCTTCAGACTGTCTTTAGACTCAAGCCACAACATCAAGTTTCTCTTGGTTATGCAACCTGCTAGCCTACTCTGCAGATTTTGGGCTTGTCAGATTCCACAATCACAGAAGCCTCAGGAAGGGAGAGTATGTGGCCAATGATTATCTTGAAACATCTCTATCTATCTATCTATCTATCTATCCATCCAGTTTATATATATGTTCTGTTTCTCCAGAGAATCCTGTCTAATATACCCAGTCAGGTCTTCAAATATTTGAAGAAGGCCTCACATGCCATATTAAGCTGGGTCCTGAGAATGGGTAGATAGTTTGATATACCTCTTTCTGGGCAAATAAGAGCAAACTTACCCCTGGATTCAGGAGAGGTAGAGACAAAATGCTGAGAGATTAAAGAGAAAAGAAAGAATGCAAAGGACTGAAGGTATTCGCACAGAGCTTGGCACCTATTAGATCCTCCTTTATCTTATTTAAAAAAAATGCTTATTTATTTTGAGAGAGAGAGAGAGAGAGAGCAAGGGAGGTGGAAAGAGGAGAGACAGAGAATCCCAAGCAGGCTCCCTGATGTCAGGGCATAGCCCGATGCAGGGCTTGAACCCGTGAACCATGAGATCATGGCTTGAGCCAAAACCAGGAGTCAAACACTTAACCTACTGAGCCACCCTTGTTAGATCCTGCTTTAAAATGAGAGCTGTTCTAATTAATAAAGAAAGAAGCACCAGGCCAGGAAAGACAATCATCCCCACCAGTGTCCTCTAACATTTGTAGAGCTTGTTGGGCTATCACAATATTTGCTTTCACGCTTGGGAGATAATTGGCACTTAGCTGTTACAGCAGCAGCAGCAGCAGCAGGGGGAAAAAAAAACCATGAGGAAGAGGGCAGGTCTGGTTCTCATCTGCTAGATCCGGCACATGCCCATGTGAATGAAAAATAACAGCGATGCGATGGCTCAGCGCCTGGACATCTGTTGTCACCCTGTCTGGTAGCTGTGCTTTCTTCCTTAAGCATGAATGAGGTGACTGAGGGGGAACTGGAAAATCTTTGCAGTGTGGGAGCCAAGGACAGCGCGCTCCAGGCAGCACTGAAATCTGCCTGAGGTCTGATTCTTTGTGTGGGAGCTTATACCGGGCGTGGGGACTGTGGTGATTTTTGCTGGTACTTCCATGATGGGCTCCCCCTGCCCCAATTGTGTCTCTGGTACCAACACTTTGAGAATATGACAGAAAAACAATTAAATGACAATCTTACAAGTCCACGGCCCAAGCACAACTGTTTGGAGTTTTTTTTCATTTTTACCCACCTGCAGATATACTTTAGTGTAATTATAATCAGTGGATGAATAGAATTTTGTATTGTATGTTTTTTTCACTTAACATTCTACGATAAACATGTTCTTATATTGCTTCTCTCTCTTCATCAGTACTTTTTTTTTTTATAGCTGTGGTATTATGGTATTTCGGATCTGATGTATCATGGTTAACCATTGCTCATTGTTAAACATTTCCAGTGTTTGTTATAGAAAGACCCTACAATGAATATCTTTTTGTATAGAGCCTTTTTTCCTTCTTTTGAATAACTTCCTTCAGCAATTCCAGAGAATGAGTCAAGAGATGTGAATATTTTAATGTCTTGATATACAGCTGACCCTAGAACAACATAGATTTGAACTGTGCAGTTTCATGTACACGCAGATGTTTTCTGAATATACAGTACAGGACTGTAGACATATTTTCTCTTTCTTATGATTTTCTTATTAGCATGGTCTTTGCTCTAACTTACTCTATTGTAAGCATGCAGTAATAGAATACATATAAGATACAAAATATGTGTGAATCGACTGTTTATGTTCTCAGTAAGGCTTCCAGTGAACAGTAGGCTATTAGTTAAGTTTTTTTTTGGGGGGGTGGTCAGGAGTTGTATGTGGATTTTTAACTTTACAGTTCAGCACCCCCAGGGTACCTGGCTGGCTAAGTTGGATAAGCTTCCGGCTTTGGCTCGAGTCATGATCTCACAGTTCATGAGTTCGAGCCCCGCGATAGGCTCTATGCTGCAGAGCCTGGAGCCTGCTTTGGATTCTCTGTCTCCCTCTCTTTATGCTTCTCTTCTGCTCATGCTCTGTCTCTGTCTCTCTCTGTCTCAAAAATAAATAAACATTAAAAAAAATTTACAGTTCAGCACCCCAACCCCTATGTTGTTTAAGGGTCAATTGTATGTTGCTAATTGTCTCTTAAAAGGGTTTGCATTGGTATAAATTACAAAAACAATGTGCAAATTTGTCACTTCTGTCAGAATATTGCCAGATTGAGTATTAATTATAACAAATAAGAGTAAAATTCTAGTGTGGTTTCCTTTTCTTTTTTTTATTAACAAAGGTAACCATTTTCAATATATTACTTATAGATTACATTTCTTCCTTTGTATATTGTCTGTGCCTTTGGTGGGTTGGCATGTTGATTTTTACAGATTAATTTAAATGAGCTCTTTACATATCAGTCATAATTGGTAGAAATATTTCTCCAGTGTATTATTTTTAATTTTATCTTTATTATTTCTTTTTGTGTAAAAGTTAAATTTTTTCTTAATCTTAGTGGGCTTTCAAATTCTTTATTGTCTTACTAAGAATAACCCTTTGAATCAATGCCATGTTGTCTTGAGCTTTTTTGTTTTAATCTGTGACTTGAACTTGGTGAAATGTTACCAAACTTTTGAGAGCATTTTGATATTGAAGTTCAGTTCTGGTTTACAGTGGTTCTGATGATCCCAAACTCAGCCAACCAAAAAACAAAAAAATTCAAAAATAAGCTTTGGCTCATTTTATTATTCAGAACACACAATTAATAGTTTAGTTTTTGAACTATGAAGTGTGGTTTATTCCCATTTTTGTGCTACACAGAGTGCTTGAAGTCTTTGAATGGTTTTAGTATCTTTCATGTGTGCTCCATATGTATTCTCCACAAAGGGAAAATATCTTTGAAGGCAGGATTTATGTGCTCCATTTAGTTGGTGTTGAACCCAAGCCTGAGTAATTGCCAGCTGTATTGCCTGGGATGCCCTTCAACCTGGTTACTGTCCGGGTCAACACCTGTCATGGCCCTGAAGAAGCTATTGGTTTAGGGCTTCCATTCTAGCCAATTCGTTTGTGTCTTGCCTCCCTCCCACATAGCAGGACAGGAACTCTGCCTCAACTTGGTGGGCCTGAATTTGGCTCTCCTCTGCTCTTCTGGGCTAAGGCCAAGAGTCTGCTATTCCCAGAAAAGGCTATGGTTAATTTGCAAGTAAGCTCCAGAGTGGAAGGTTGGAAGACACTGCCCAATGGTGTATTCTGCTCATAGTGTCTCCTTTGTAAGTATGTTACTCAGTTGTTGACAATCTGGGAATCCTTTCATATCTTAGCCTGTACACCTTCTTAGAACTCTATGGTAGCAGGATATAGTTGTGGCTCAGACTGATAGCAGGCTCCCAAAGTGTTCCATAGTTCAAGTTAAGATTTTCAGAGACTGTAGTAAGCAGGTCCAGCCCCGGTTGGAGTTAGTACCTACCTTCTGATGGGTAAAGACAAAGATTCTGGGTTCTCTGGGGGCTAAATTACTCATTGATGGGTAGGTTGCTGAGTCATTTTTTTTTTTAAATAAGCTGTATGCCCAACATGGGGCTTGAACTCTTCACTCTGAGATCAAGAGTTGCATGCTCTACTGACTGTGCCAGCCATGCATCCCTGAGTCATGGTTCTTGATTGAGTGGGGAAAGGAGAAGAGGAACATCTAGATGAAGCAAGATTCAAGGTCCTGGAGGGAGTAGGTTTCTACAATCAGGGGTGAGGCTGTAGTTCAAAGCCCAGATAAATGGTCTGGATTTAGAAAGACTCTGATTTCCAGCAGGGAATTGGAAACAGTGAGAACCTAAGAACTTGACAAAAGTAGAGTCAAAAAAAAGTAGAGTCAAAGAAGTAGAGACAAAAGCTGGAAGCCCACTGGAGAGGGTAAAAGGACAAGTTGGTGCTCATAGAAGCTCACCCAGGAACTCTGAGTAGCAGGGAAAAAATTGCTTACTTGGTCTTGCCCTGTTTCTCTGCCTAGGCTGTCTCTTTTGCTGATCTGCCTCATTGGATTTTTTGGCAAGGATTTACACTCAGACTCCTGGGGGAACATTTTAGCTCTGGGCTTCCTAGAGGAGGTGTCAAGGCTTGCCCTCCTTTCCAGAATGGATTATATGCCCCTGTCTATGTACTTCCGTACTACTCTGTGAAGATTCCTAACAATGCTCTTACCACCTTTTTTATCATCATCATCATCATCATCATCATCATCATCATCATCACCATTATTCAGTTTTCAAGACAATATTTAACTATGAAGTATTTCTTATAGAATAAAGCAGAAAAATAATATAGCAAATACCCATTAGCCTGCCATCTAGATTTAGCAAATGTTAATATTCTTTTTATTAGGTTTTATAAAGAAATAAAACATTATAGATACAGCTAAAGTCCCACCTCTCCATCACATCTCTCCTCCTCTCTTTGGACAGAGGTCAGCACAAAATGATTCTCCATGTCAGGATGTGAGTCTCTGGAGTGTGTATTCTTAGAGGTAGCAGCATATCTTATTCATCTTGAATTTCCTGCTAATAGTCATGCGTAATGCGAACTAGGGATAAATAAATATTCAAACAATGAAAGAAAGAATGGATGGCAGAGTATTTATTATTATTATTATTCTATCCTTCACTGTATCTAATAGGGGCTCTATAAATGTTTGATGAGTTGCAGAATAGAAAAAAAAATTCGGTCTCTTACTGAGGATAATTTCCCCTGTTTTCTCATGCTTCTTTCTCTTTTGTGTTGACTAATAGCATGCATATGCCTCTAGCTCTTACAAAGAGATAATGTTTGGACATCTTTAGGCTTTGCAAATCTGTGACACAGAAACATGATCTACTCTGAGGAACTTACAATGTATACAAAGACCAACTTGATTTCCTCAGAATTAATCTTGGATGCAAAAGAAAAAGGAGAGAAAAGAAGAATATATGTGAAGGCATGTGATGTATCAAGGAAGAAATCAACTAAATTAAAAAATATCTTTATTTTTGAGAGAGAGGGAGAGCGAGAGTGAGTGGGGGAGGGACAGAGGGAGAGAATCACAAGCAGTGTCTGCTCTCTCAGCACAAAGCCTGATGTGGGGCTCGAACTCACAAACCATGAGATCATGACCTGAGCTTAATTCAGATGCTTAACTGACTGAGCCTCCCAGGCACCCCAAGGAAGAAATCAACTAAATTAATGTCATTAGAAACTATCTGTGTTTATGCTGAGTGGAAAATATTGTAGACTACCATTTCACATAATCTATTGTCAGAAAATGCCAGCCCCAATAACTTGATAAACACAGGTGTGGAAGCATACACAAATAAATGCACACACTCTGTTCATTTGTGTCTCTCCTTTTTGTGTGTGGCTCCATAAAATGTCTTGGGAGACTTTTACGGACTTGGATGTATAGTGTAGAAAAACTAGACTTTTAGCTCTTATTATAGGAAGCTTCTCAAGATAAATTTACACAACCAGTCCTACAAAATGCACATTTTTTCCACAGGATACTGGAAGTCTCTTCCATGCTTCCATGTATTCTTAACCACCTGCTTTCTCGGTTGAAGGATATTGATGTTTCCATACAAATTTGGAGCAAAGGCTTGGTTTTATTCATTTTCTCCTCTGAATGAGTGATGGTTTTCAAAATGAACATACTGAACAGCAAATTATTATCCCATTAAGGGCCTAAAATTATAGACAGCTGAGCCAAACCTGCTACCCACTCTTTTTTTCTGGATACAGCCTAACAAACTAGCTACAAATTCCAGATGATCAATTTGCCTACCTGTAATGGTAATTAACAAAACCCAGCATTTCGCTTTAAAGCCATTGAGAGGCAGTCTTGAATGAGAAGCTTTGCTTCAAGCACTCTTTGGCAAAAAGCCTTTTACTAGGGCTCTTGCATTTTTCATGGTTTTGATGTCCAGACTTACCAGTTCCTTTTTCTTTTAAGTTTATTTTTTAAAAATTTATTTTGAGAGAGAGAGAGAGAGAGACAGTGCGCAAGCAGGGCGAGGGCAGGGAGAGGAGACAGAGAATCCCAGGCAAGCATGGCACTCACTGTCAGCACAGTACCTGATGGGGTCGCTTGATGCCTACAAACCTTGAGATCATGACCTGAGCCAAAATCAACAGTTGGGTGCTTAACCGACTGAGCTACCCAGGCACCCCATCAGCAGTTTGCAGTATCAGAAAGGAGTCCTCCACTGTTGGTTCCACTACCACATTGACCATTAGTACATCGTCTCTCTACATGAAATGTAGTCGGCGTCCAGTACCTTTTGCACAATACAAGTGGCTGTGAGGGATGCATGATCATATCCATTATCTCATTTATTAATTAACTCATTCAACATTTTCTGAGTACTCACTAATGTTCTAGGCATCGAGACAAGAACTAAGGATTAGAAGTTGAATAAGAAACAGTCACTGCCCTCATGGAGCTCACAGCCTAGCAGGAAAGAGAGACACATAAAAAAAAGAAGGCAATGTGATGGCCTGTAATAGAAACAGAGACAAGGTGCTACCATTAGGTCTATATTGATTAAGCAGCTTCTGAAGGAGCCCTTCTATCAACCATGTTTCCTCCATTCTTACAGTCCATGGTGTTGTGTAATTGTTGTCTTCAAAGGTAAAGGAACACCAATTCACGATGGAAAGAGTTTCCAGGAATTCCAGGTTCCCAACATTCCCTTCATGCTCCTCGACATAGTATACTCCAAATGAATTGGATTTGCTCATTAGTCACAAATACACATTGCCCTGACTTCCTTCTGCTCATGCTTTCTCCTGTTCTTGGTCTGCCTCCTACCTGTTGCTTTACTTAGAAATCTGACGTAGTTCAAGGCCACGCCCACTTTGCTGTGAGCCCCTGGAGGACTTGGAGCCATGAAGGGCCTAGGGCACAGAACATGTGATTGTGCTGGAGTGTTTGAAGTCCGTCTGAGTCTCCACAGTGGACTGTGAGCTCTCCAGGGGCTCTTAGTCCCTAGGAGAGCATAGAGTGGCTCGATGCAATTTCCAATAACCACTTGTTTACAGAATAGGAACCTTTTGATACCAAGGAGAGAAAATTCAATTCAGATTTTCCTGGTTGAACTGTTATCAGGAAATCCCCTAGATTCACAGTTTGAATTTCATCACCTTTAAAGTGAGGAATGTTTACAAGCCTAATTATAAAGTCTCCTTGTCTGGAGACCTGACCTGAAGGGGTATCAAAAAGCTTTCTTTCTGTGTTCTGATTTTTTAGGGCATAAATATTCCAATGAATTTGATACCTGGCCAGAAAAAATAGAAGCCTCTAATTAGATGGGGGAGATGTGCCTCCAAACAGAGGTTTTGACTCACAGATCCACAGTTACATGCATTGTCTTGGAATGGACTTGTCATTAGCCTGACCTGTGCAGCTGTGGAAGAGGTTCATTCTTTCAGCTGAGAGGGGTTCTACTCCTGAGAACTGGTGGGTAGAGGCAGGATCCTTCATCCTGTAGATCCTGACGTGATCTTGATTGTGATTGGTTGGGGTCATGAAATCCGGGTCCCTGATACCTAGTAACCTCACAGGGATTTGGTAACCTTCCTCTGAGTTGGCATTTTCATAGTTAGCACAGTAACAATTTGATAAATTATAATGAGAAGTCAATTCCATTGTGGAATTGAAAAGAAATATACATGGTTTTTAGCTGCAGAGTCTTACAATTTAATAGGGGAAAAGGCAAGAAAAACACATTTCAAAGGCATGAAAATAGAAAACAGACACTTAAAAATTCCATCCAGCTTTTGGTACTCTGCACTTTGGTCCTGGCTGAGCCAGGTGGTCACTCAAGTCAGTGGGTCTGGGCACCTGGAACATCAGCTGGGGACCATCTTCATTTGGTCCTGTGATGATGTTAGGCTCCACAGACAGTCCCAGTTTTCTTTTTTTAAAATAAAAATCTTTTAATGTTTATTTTTGAGAGAGAGACAGAGTCTGAGTAGGGGAGGGGCAGAGAGAGAGGGAGACACAGAATCTGAAGCAGGCTCCAGGCTCTGAGCTGTCAGCACAGAACCTGAGGTGAGGCTCGAACTCTCAAACCATGAGATGGTGACCTGAGCCAAAGCCAGATGCTTAACTGAATGAGCCACTCAGGCGCCCCCCCAGGCAGTCCCAGTTCTGAGGAAGCCAAAGGCATCATAGCACAATAATGGGTCCAAGCTGGTATTGTGTTGCAGAAATCCCTTGATTGATTTCACTGGCATTTAAAGGCATATCCAAGAGTAGATATAGGTGAGAAAGATATGTGGGCATCAGCAGGCATGGTGGGTGGTGATACTGACCATGTTTGGTTTGGACTATCTCATAACCAGATCTTGGGATAGTGGTCCTGATCGAAGTGGGAGACATCTGCAAGGTTAGATCAAATGTCCATGGATGTAAAGGCTCAAAGCATGGGGCCCAGGATTCCAGGTAAGGGGTTAAGAAATAGAATTTGGGTCGATAGCTAGAAAGAATCTTCCACAGTTTCGCAGAATGGTGAACTTTAGCAGGGTTTTGGAAGAAAGAAGGAATATCTTTATCAAGAAGATGGACACATGTGAAGCAAAGGAAAATGACGAGTGATTCTTATCCTGCTGAGTGAGAACACTGGTCCATGTGCGGCTCTGTCCTGGGGAAATCTGAGACATCAGTCCCTGGTGCCTCAGGGATGACCTGGAAGTCAATGGATCAGGGTGACATTGTCATGCTAGTAATGGGACATTTTAGTTCTCATTTCAAAACCACTGTCGGGGATTATTTATTCATCTTCCTTGGCAGTCGGCAAGAGTTGGCAACCCCCTTGGCATGGCATAGTCATGAGGGAGTCTTGGAAATCTGTTGCATTTTAAAAATTGCATTTGAAATTCTGAGATATTTTAATCAGTTTAGGATCAATCTACCTCCCAAAAAGAGGATGCAAATTTGAAAACCATGCCATTGTAGCTCTTTAATAGCTAATTATGCTATAGGCAAGGAAATGGTTAGGCAGTGACTGTTAGAATGAATAATGACATGAGATGAAATACAAAACAAATCCATACCAGTTTTATTGGATTGGAAGTAAGAGACAGAGACAGGATGAAAATTTACCCAAATCTGATTAGGGAAATAAACCCTCAGACAGAGAAACGATGGATGGTGTGAGCTGATTAACTTGAGCCCCATTGGGAGGGAAATACCCTTAGACAATGCACCACTGAATTTCAGAGCTGGAGAGGGCTCAGACATTAAATCCAGATATGCTCATTTTTACAAATGAGAAAAATGAGGCTCAAAGGAATAAACAACTTGACAAAGGTCCTCCCAGCTAATAAGGGATAGGGTTAGAACTTGAACCCACATCTTCTGACCATTAAAAGGTTTTGAGGCAATTTGATGAATCACAGTGCTTAGCCCAAGGATAGGCCTGACTGTCAGAAGTCCTCAATAAATATCTGTCAGGCTATGAGTCAGTTTTCCTTGCCATCTAAATCCCTTTGTCACTTGTCAAACAGTTGGGTTACCAGTAGGAGAGCAGCTAATACCGTGTACCATCCTGTGCCCTTTATTCTTTTCAGGTGTGGCAGGCCCCTGAGCTGAGTGTTGGTTCCCTTGGTTCTCAGAGAAAGCTCTCCATCTTGAAGCTGACTCATTTGACTTGGTTCCATGTGCATCTGCCTTGAAGAGCCCCAGTGGGCTTGAGCTGTTGTCAGCTCAGAGAGCAAATGTAGAAAACTGAGCCACTCCTGTTCCTTCTCATTCTCACCTGGGCCCAGGGTGCTTCTCAGCAGTGCTCAGAGCTGCCACTTCCTCACACGCTACAGCCAGGGAGCCTTCAGTTATGTTTGCCTTTCTGCGTCCTTTATTTTGTATGTGGAATCAGTGTTAAATTCAGATTCTTCTTAATCTTTGCATCCCAATTACCCCTTCTTGTATTTCTTCGGCCACTGCCTTAGATCGGGAACGAATTGTTTCCTAAGCAACATCTCTCACCATGGACAAAATAATTTTCTCTGCCATTGATCTGGCTATGGCATCTTTTTCATTAGGATTGAATGTGGCTTTCCACTCCCTTTTAGATCAAGTGTAAGATTTTATCACACCCCTTTTCTTTTCTTGTCAACTTTTATTTTGAATTTCAATATCTTTCAGTCTTGGAGAGAAATATGAATCTATGGAAATTCTTGGGACTCACAGGGAGTAAAATGTGGGCATGTTAATATCAAAGCAGGCTCAACCCACAGTGGCTGGTAAATTTCTTTTCTAGTCCAGGAGCCTGAAATATAATTATGTATTTTTTGTCATTTCTTAAAAGGGACCTCTAGAAAGTGAAAAGCAGTTAGCTTTCTATTTATGGCAACTTATCATCTTTGTTTTGATAAAAAATGCCTTATTTTAAAAAGATTTAAAGTAGCACTTTACTTTCCATGCATCTGTTTTGTGCGTGTGTGTGTGTGTGTGTGTGTGTGTGTGTGTGTCTGAAGATGCTTTTGGATTTCTGGAAGCTTTTTAGTCCTCAGACATGTACATTGGAATGCAAAATGCCTAAGCCTTTCCCGAGATGGCACTTCTTTAATTATAATGGTCAAAATAAAAATTCTGAGGTTTTGGTTTCTGGTTGAAGATGAAGGAGTGGGTGAAGAAGTGTTGGAAGCTGGCCACGTAGCAGGCGGGCGGCAATTAGAGGTGAGGACACCCAGCACACTTGATATACTCAGGGGAGGTTTGTGATGACACATAGCCCTGGCCCAAATTTTGCTTTTCCCTTTAATGTATCCCAAATGCTATTTCATTAAGTAATTCTGACAGTATTTATTGAGGATCAACTGGATTCTGTATCAGGTGCTAGGGATTGAAAATGGAATAATATCCTACTTTACACTGTAAACACAGATCAATTTCAGATGGATTGCAGATTTTATTGTGAAAGATAATGCAGTTTTTAGGGTAGAGGTAAATATTTTGTGATCTTAGAGTAGGCAAAGTTATTTTAAGTTTATTTATTTTGAGAGAGAGTGCAAGAGGGGGAGTGGCAGAGAGAGAGAGAGAGAGAGAGAGAGAGAGAGAGAGAGAGAATGAGAATGAATCCCAAGCAGGTTCCATGCTGTCAGCACAGAGTCCGAAGTGGGACTTAAACGCACAAACTGTGAGATCATGACCTGAGCTAAAATCAAGAGTCCGATGCTTAACTGACTGAGCCACCCAGGCACCCCAAGGAGTTTTTTAAAAACAGGACACAAAAAGGAAAAAGAATAGACAAAGGGATAAAAAAAACACTATATTAAAAAAATTCTGTTCACCAAAAGACACCATGAAGAGAGTGAAAATGTAGGTGAAAAAGATATTTGCCACACATATATTCCCCTAAGGACTCATATTCAGAATTTATAAAGAACTCTTATAAACCAGTAAGAAAAAAAAGAAATGCAATAGAAAAATCCACAAAGTGCTTGAATAGGGAATTCACAGAAGAGGATATTGAAAAGGTTCAATAAATGTGGGAAAATTTGCTCAATGTCATTAGTCATCAGGGAAAAGCCAGTTGAAGCCACAATGAAATACTAATGCATATACACCAAAATGGCTAAAAATGAAACAGACAAAAATATTTAAAATTGGTGAAGATGTAGAGCAGTTAGCACGCTTACATGCTGTTTCTGGGAGTGTAATTTGGAAACCGTTTTGGAAAACTGCTTAGTACTATCAACTGACAAAACTTTTAACTCTGATCCAGAAATTTCAATCCTAAGTAGACTGAACACACGCACCCAGCAGATAAGTCATTGTAAGGGCTGAATGAGGGGTAACTAGGAAGAAAGGCAATGCATACGGAAAGTGCAGGCTATTCTTTTGAAGGACTTGGCCGGTCAGGTGGGAGAGATGGGATAGCAAGAAGGCAACTCTAGGTTAAGGAAAGGCTTTTGTAAGAGAGATGTGATCAAGAAATAGGGGTTACAAACATAGGAGAGATGAGAATTAATTTGTGAATTCAGTCTCAGAAGAGATCTTGCTCAGACATGGGCATCTTGGCCTTTGTTTTCCCACAATGATGAGGTCTGGTATGGCCTTGATAATGGGTGACCGTAATCAAGGGCTCTTCTCTTGGACACCAAGACCAGAAGGATGATGGCAGCTGCAGGACAGGAGAGGAAGACCAGGAGAAGGATGCTAATGTTTCCAGTGGAATTAAGGCTAGTGAACAGGTGGCCAGGGAGGAGGGTGCAAGAGAGGCTCAATGATAATAGAACGGGGAAGCATGGGTTCCAGAGGAGGGGGTATTTTTATACATGAGTAAAAGAGGAAAGTCTTGAAAAGGTGTAAGGAGAAGGAATACAGCAGAATCTAATGCTAATCATGTGCATGAAGAGTTTCAGAAAAAAGAACAGGCTGCACTTTAGAGGGTTCTCCAAAGTGATCCCATAATCATGCCAGCACCTTGCATAAGAGGAAGGCATTTGGCTTCTAAGCATAGGTTTCTCAGTGCAGTTCACAGAGCAGCGGGCAAGAAAAACAGTCAAACAAAGAAGGGTCACACTAAGCTGTAGGCTCCTTGAAGGCAGACACTGGGCTTTATCTGCCTCTGTCCATTGCAGCACTTGGGGTGTCTGTGTAGTGCACCTTCACATATGAATGTCGTGTGTGTGCATGTATGTGTACATATGTGTATATGTATATACACACATGTGAGTGGGCATATATATGTCTGTATATGTATACAGGATTATATACACATATATAATCTCATTTGAATTTCTTTTTTTTTAAGTTTACTTATTTATTTTGAGAGAGAGAGAGTGAGCATAAGTAGGGGAGGGACAGACAGAGGGAGAGAGAATCCCAAGCAGGCTCCATGCTGTCAGCGTGGAGCCTGATGTAGGGCTCGGACTCACAAACTGTGTGAGATCATGACCTGAGTGAAGTCAGATCCTTAACCAACTGAGCCACCCAGGCACCCCTCATCTGAATTTCTAAACATCACATAAATTGTCTAAGTATTGGACCCCCTTTTAGAGGTACAGAACCTGAGGCTTACCTAGGTTAAATATCTTGTATGAGTTTGGAGGGAGTGGGAGGGCTAAGATTTGAACCTGGATCTTCTGACTCATCCAGGGTAAAAGTGCTAAAAAAAAGGTTGTGTGCGTAAATTCAGAAAGAATACATTGCTTTATGGGTTATTTTTATGTGAGATGGTACCTTGATACTTTTTTTTATAGCATACACTGCAATATATTTTAAAGTGGCTTTAAAGTGAAGAAAGAAACCACAACAAAAAAACAAAACCCATAAGCTCATATTTTTTTTTCGCTTCTTGGTATCTCTGTGGATATTTGCACTTGACTATGAGGAAGTGAAAGAAATCCGTTTTCGCCTGACCTACCATAAATTTACTGACCTAAGTCTGCTATCAACCGATACGAACACTTAAACCATACTGCAATCATTATAAATTAATAGAGCCACCTTGCCACTTTCCCACATACAATAGTGGTTCAATTTGAATTAATCATTGTGATATTAATAAAAAGAAAAGTTCTGCAAGGTGCCTTCTTTTGAGCACATCCTATATAAATGGCTTCGATTTTCAGGGAAATGGAATCTCTTACTCGGAGAACTCCAGAGTACATTGCCATTCAGTTGTGAATATTTTGTGAAACGGTTCACAAGCTCATAGAGCAGGGATGCTGGCAACCGCGTTCACTCAAATTCCAATTCCATCCCTTCCCTGAATCTACTGGAGATTTTTTATTGCCACTTAGAAACCCTGACATTCTGCAAATTGTATGGTGAACCCTTAATGATTTCTGAAACAAGAATGAGGTAATCTTCACAGCCATTTAAAATATTGCAGAGGTCAAGGGGCATTTATGGTTTCCTTAATCACAGGCTGAATGGACTTTTTCAGTTAATCATTTAAGCAACAAATTGCATATATTATATATATTATCACATAGGAATCTGGTTTTTGTGTTCCTTCTAGGTGCTTTGGGTATCTGTCAGGAAGGCAGGAAAGTCAGACCAGATGGCATGGATTATTGTTGGAAGCAGATCATTGATTCATGCGTGCCTTTCTCCTTTTTCCCTTCCTCCACTCTGTCTTCAGTTCTATCAGCAAAACCCGTAATTGGCTATCTGGAAAAAAAGGGAAATTGACTCTCTTGGAATGGCTGCCTGGGTAGATGAAAAGGTGCTCCTCCTCCTTCAAATGACCATATGTGTGCTTTGTTCTAGGCTCAGACTGAACATATTAGCTTTTGTACGTGCTATGATGGAGGTGCAGATAAGAAGAGGATTTGAATGTACTTTTGTGGGTTAGAATTTCTGTGTTAAGCCTCTCTCGGTCTTGGACAGATAGGAGTATGTTTTTTTTTCCTCTTGGAAGCATCTTTATGAATAGGAAGTATCTGCTAATCAGGTCATTTTCATCTTTGTAAAATTTTTGAAGGCAGAAGTAAGGGACATACCTGTGTGGCATCTGGCCCAGTGCTCTACACAATAAGGTGCTTTTGGATAATAATAACAATGGTGTGAATGAAAACAATACTAGCTCACACTTTCTGAGCACTGACATGACTGTGAGAGGGCATGGGGTTTTCAGATTATTATCAAGGCAAGGAAATGACATTGCTCTAGCAGGTGGGATTCCATGTCCCCTGCACCCATTTACAGTTGATTTCGCAGCTTTAGGAGTTGCTTTCAGAGTCCTATTTTTAAACACTCTAAACCGTTTTACTCAAAACACTTGCAAAAACTGGTCATAAGGGAAAGGTTGTAAAAGGCTCATCGGAATCCAGAACTGGGGGGGGGGGGGAGCTTGCCAGCAGGTGTAACCATCACTGCCTGAGGGTGCTGTTTGCTAAGGCTGCCTGGCTTGAGCCAGGAGGGAGGGGTGTGGTGGAGGGCTTCTTAACTATGCTCAACATTTGCTCTCTACTTGCGCTGGTTTAACCTCAATAGGCAAGTGAAATGGAAATTTCAAAGAAAACAGCCAAGGTATCAAATCCCCAGTTCCTTGGGGTCTGAATATAATTTGGATAATTGAGACGGGGTGAGGGTAGGGGGACGGTACTTAAAAAAATACCTAAGCAATTGCCTCCTGTGCCTTCTCCGTGTGGCTTTCTTAATAGAAAGCTGATTTGTGAGAGTTTCTTTCAGGACCCTTGCTATTTTGGTCCTCCTCTGCCACCCCCAGACTAATGTTCTTTTTGAACTGTGAACCATCTGTGTGTGTAGGAGCTCCTGTGCCACCATGAGATGGTGGTGGCAAACCAGACTTCCTCTCCCCTCAACCAGAAGACACTTCATAGCTGAACAGCTCTGCAGGGTCACATGTTATTTTCCTCCCTGGTTGGTTCTCTTTGCTATAAAGAGGGCATGAAGGCAACAATTATGGATTACAGCTGCTCATTGTGGCCATTCTTAGTAGAATCAACCAACTCCCCATCTTAGAATGAGTTTATCTCCCTGGAGAATCGGTCCATGTTGGGGAAGCCATATGTGGTTTTTTTTTTTTTTTTTTTTAATTGTCAAGGTCCCAGCCACTCATTCACATGTGTCTGATCTGAAAGCAGGCCTCTCTGAGTAGGTGGTGGCTGCTCGGAGAGATATTTGCATTTCTGACCTGCTGCATGCCTTTGCTGAATGAAATTCATATAATTACTACACACCATGACTTCCTCTGGAGTTGTATCCGTTCTGGTTGGCTTTTTTTCTTCCTCTACTTCATCAGCATCCAATTAATTAACGGTTGCCATAGCGACTGTTGCCATGACAGCATAAAATTCTCCCAAAGGGCTTCTCATTCATATTCTAATGAAATACAGGCACATAGCTGGGTGGCTGGAAAAAGTGGTAAGGAGAATCCAAGAAGAATGGAAGAGGAAATAGGAAAAGTCTGCTTTGTCTCAAAGTCCTGCCCTCTTTGGTTTTAGCCTCAGACTGCCTTACCTTAGGAAGAGTATCTTTATTTTTCTTTATACTTTACCCTAATTTCTATTTTTTTCCTAATTTCCCCCCCTTTTTTAATGCCTGCCTGTGCCCGGGGCCAGAATAATATAACTATTATTGGGTAAAATGGGCTTTTCCTGCCTTAGGGCCATGTTCTTCATTAATTTTTTTTTTTCTGATTCATAAAGTGAGGGGCACATTGTTTTTCTTCCATTGTGTAGTCTGACAGGTCTGCTGGTGGGATTTCTAATGGATTCTTCATAGGTCAAGTAAAGGAAGTGGGGCTTTGTCACTTACACTTCCACCTCTCAAAAGAAGATATCTGCCACCTGCCCACATATAATTTCCCAGAAAGCAGTAGTTCTAACAAGATTTCTTCACTGCCCTTGCAAATCTGTCCACTGATGACAAACCTCTGTTTGGTATCTAACTGTACTCATTCACTCTTTAAAAAAAAAAAAAAATATATATATATATATATATATATATTTTAACGTCTATTTATTTTTGAGACAGAGAGAGACAGGGCATGAACGGGGGAGGGTCAGAGAGAGGGAGACACAGAATCTGAAACAGGCTCCAGGCTCTGAGCTGTCAGCACAGAGCCCAACGCGGGGCTCGAACTCACGGACCGCGAGATCATGACCTGAGCTGAAGTCGGCCGCTCAACCGACTGAGCCACCCAGGCGCCCCTAAAAATATTTTTTTTAATGGTCCTTTTTCTGGAGAGATAGAGAGTGAGCAAGCATGAGTGGGGGAGGGGCAGAGTGAGAGAGGGAGACACAGAATCTGAAGCAGGCTCCAGGCTATGAGCTGTGAGAGCCCGACGCAGGGCTTGAACTCATGAGCCGTGAGACCATGACCTGAGCCGAAACTGGATGCTTAAAAGACTGAGCCACCTCATTCACTCTTGTAGTTCCTTAGAAAGGTATGAACATCTCCAGGGCCCCACGACCTTTGCTCACCAGCTCCTAACAGGGATGCTTCATATGTTGGCCTGAGGTCCTCAGCACCTGTGCTGTAGTTCAGGTCCCCTCATCTTGCTTGCCTTCCTGCCTCTAGGCTCTGCCCCCTCCAAGACATTTCTCCACCCAGCTGTCTCTTTAGAAATCACAGTCTTTTTTTTTTTAAATATATGAAATTTATTGTCAAATTGGTTTCCATACAACACCCAGTGCTCATCCCAAAAGATGTCCTCTTCAATGCCCATCACCTACCCTTCCCTCCCTCCCACCCCCCCATCAACCCTGTTTGTTCTCAGTTTTTAAGAGTCTCTTATGCTTTGGCTCTCTCCCACTCTAACCTCATTTTTTTAGAAATCACAGTCTTTAACATATCTGTCAACTGTCTCCAGCCCTTCAAGGGGCCACACCGGCTACAGCAAGGGTTCTCAAACTTCATTGTGCATGAGGGTCACCTGTGAACTATGCAGATCCCTGGGTACCCCACCCAGACGTGATGATCCAGCTTGAGTCCAGGGTACAAGAGTCCAGGGTAGAGCCAAGGAGCTGCTTTTCTAACAAACATTCTAGGTTATTCCAGTGTAGACAATCAGCCTAAAGAAACATCAGCCTCAAGGTGAAGCCCAAATTCTTAGCATGGCATTCAAAGCCCACGGCAATTTGATAGCAGTCTATTTCTGCCTTTTTAACTTCTCTTCTAGTAACGATTCTTCCTCAGTTCTTCCACCCCCATGTGCCTGGGGTTCTAACCGTAACAAATTCTTCATTTTCTCCTCATGCGTGCCAAAGCCTTTGCTCAAACTGCCTTTGTCTGAAATGCCCTTGCTCTCAAAGAGGACCGGAATATGCCACCCTAAAATATGCCACTTTAGCATAAAGATTATTTTGAGCTGAAGGTAGTGAAGAAACAGCAGATACAGAAGGAATTCTCTGCCCTCCCCCTCTCTGCCTAAAAGCAGAGCAGAAATTTCCCTTTGTGAATATGTCCCCCTCGTCCTCTCTCCCATATCAGGAGGAGAATGACTTTTAGTCACCAGAGAGGACTAGACACATATCACTGGAGATCAGATTTAGTAATATTTCATTTAAATTTAATTTTTAAGGTTTAATTTAAGATTGTAGGAAGATTTAGTAAGGTTTGTTATGCAGACCTGAGTCTTACAAACCTTGTTAAATGACTCTTATTTTCCATTAGATTTTCTCATATATTTACCTTCCCATAATTTACTGCTCTTACAAACTCAATCCCCCTTTTTCTTGTCTTGTCATTTCTCCACAATTTATTGTCCTTTGTTAAAGTGGTATATAAGCTCACAGGCCTAACCACTTCTTGGGTCCTCATTTCTTTTCTGTGAGGCTCCCCTCATGTGCATAAGAAATATACCCTTTTCTTATTAATCAGTCTTTTGTTAGTTTAATTCATATGCCCCAGCTACTGAAAACAAGATGGTGAAGGAAAGTTTTTCCTCTCCTACACTCTCTGTGATCTGGTCAGACTTCTTAGTTCAATGTCACCTCCTTGAAGCTTCTTAGTCTCTTCCAGATAGAATCACCCTTTCTATGTGTCCCATAGCACTTTATTAGGCCTATGCTTGTATTTACCACATTTTAATTTGCTCTTTAAGAATTGTATTCTTTGCTCCTTGAAGTTTCCTGCTGATAAAAGAAAACAAATAATTACTTGGCATCTATAAGTACTATTTGTGATGCAAGTTAACTATTCTCACCATAAAATGGTTTTTTTAAATCAAAACCAGCACCACCACCAACAGAATTACCTGAATTGGGTCTTCATTCCAGGAAGCATGCCAAGGAATATACATACATGTTATCACTTACTATTCACCTCAAGCTTACAAAAGTACACTTAGGATTCCCTTGTTTTGGGGGTGCCTGGGTGGCTTAGTCAGTTGAGTGTCTGACTCTTGACTTTGGTTCAGGTCATGATCCCAAGGTCTTTGGATCTAGCCCTGCACTGGGCTCTGTGCTTGAATGTGGAGACTGCTGGGATTTTCTCTCTCTCTCTCTCTCTCTCTCTCTCTCTCTCTCTCTCTCTCTCTCCCCATCTCCCCCATCCTCTAAAGTAATAAAAAAAAGGGGTTCCCTTGTTTTAACAGTAAGGAAAGGCCAATGACCTACGCAAAGTCGATAGCTAGTAAATGGCACAGTTGGAATTTATCCAAATTAGTCTGACTCTGGCTTACCTAGGTTGTTGATTTTAAGATGGAGAAACTTGGCTGAGGGTACCCAGCTGCAGAGCAGGAGAGCCAGGCCAGTGGGATTCCAAAGCTTGGTGACAGATTCCCTCCACACTTTGAACCCCCGCTTCTCCTGTAGTTCTTGGCATGGCTCATTGAGTTGAAGTGAGCCTGTTGGGTACTAACCTGATTCTTATTTTAAGGCTCAGAGAAGTGACTTATCCAGGGTAGTGTAGTCAGAAAGTGGCTGAGCAGAAACTAACGCAGTTGTTCACACACTAGAATGAAATTTCTGCCACATCACAGCTGCCTCCTCAGTACAGTGGGTGCTTGGGATAACTTGGGATGCTCATCACCACTTACAGTAAGTATTCTTTCAAGGGAAAAATAGATCCTGGGGTTTATTTATTTTTTTAAGACCATTACAGTGAACATGTAGAACCTGGGCTAAGTGGGGTCTGTGCAATAGACATGCATCTCATGGAGCTGCCATATTGTTATACCCATTGTTGGCAGCCTTTGAATCCAGATCCAAGCAGACATCTGCAAGGTAGTTATGGTCTTCGGAATTAGGAGATCTCAGTCAAATGTTTGCTACTTAGTCCAAAAAGGACCATTTGGAAGAGGATTCAGCAGCACCCAGCAGCTGATGAAGGAAGGAGATATTTCTCAACTAATTTCCACAAATGGTTTCTACAACCTCACCTTCAAATCCCTTGCCAAACACAGTCTGCCTGCAGAGGAACTGAAACAAATGCTATTAACCCCATATGTTCTGTTTAGAAGAGCATCTGGGTGACAGCATCTGTCTACCAAGCATCGAAAGTCAGCAGAGCCTCACTTCATTGGTTCCCAATCTTACTTTTGTCTCCTGCCCCATGGCAATGCTCCTACCCCATCCTGGGATAGCTGTTCCTCCATGGCTGGAGCTTTGTTCTGCCTGGGCTTCTGGGGGATGGGCCGCTGTTGGCTCTCTTCCAAGGTAAAGCCTGCATTGGGAGGTCACTGGGTGCTGAGGAGAGGGCCCTGTGCAGGTGATGGAGGTTTATTGATTTCCACCTTGCCCAGCTGTATCACTCCCGTGCACCTGCTGCTGGCGGCCAGTGTGATAACATACCCTGCTCAGGCACAAGGGGAGGATGTTGTGAACAATTCATCTCCTGGATGATTCATCAAGCCTCTGCTTCCCGATCCATTCCTGCCTTCCCCCCGCCCCCACCCTACATGTTATTAGCAGGAATAGCAAGGCATCCGATTTTGAAGAGGTGGAGGCCAGAGGGCGAAATTATTAACCTCCACGTCAACTCTAATTAATGCAGCAAGCCACCTGGATATTTAGTGACTGGAAATGAAATCAATTTGAGTTTTGAAATTTAATTTACATACAGCTGGTATGATAAATCAGTGACCCATTGCTAGGTAACTCACTTCTCTGTAGTTAGGGGAAGAATTTCTGTCCTCATTGTTATCTGGGTATTTTGCAAATTCAGAAATTAATCTAGAGCTGTCAGCCTCCCAGAAAAGGGCATGCTGGTGTAATGGCTTTGAAAAATTTAACTCACTGCGGCTTGGATATGACGAGGAAATGTAATTTCTATATTTTGTTTATAGCTGTTTTAGTTTAATTCATGATTCCCCCTTTCCCCACCCAACAGTGGAAAAAAATAACTAAATGTCTAATTTGGTTTGAGTGAATGTCTGATTTGAGCATTTAAACAGAGCCTTCAAGGAATGCTCAGTCTTTCGAGGAAAAAATGCTTTGAATCTCAGATTGCCTCCATTCTCCTACTGCTTGTCTCCCTAAAATGGCATCTGGTGTTCAGGAGGCATCCGGTGTGTGGGGGAAGGGCCGGTAGCTCTCATGGCCTCACCAGGGAGGGGAGGAGCTGGAGGCCTCGCATATGGGGGTTGTGGTGTCAGGTCGCTGTGTCTTTGTACTGGTTCCTGCCTGCTTTGGGCATCCTGTGTCTAGTGTGGCTTGTGTAGCCTGGGCCTGGTCAGGGGCTTGTACTCTGGCTGACCTCTGACCCCCTGGTGGGCTCCTGGCAATCGTATATGTCGGTGCCAGGCTGGAAGGGAGGTGGCTTGGAAAAGTGAAATCTGAGGGCTCTCCTTGTTCCCTCCTTGTTTCGCAGCCATGTGTTTGCCGCATGACCCTAGGTTGGTGCAGGCAGCGCGGGAGTTGTTCTCTCCCCAGAGATCTATATGAGGTCAGGGACCAGGTCTCCTTCTCTGTTAGGTTCACTTATTCAATGCCAAAGCTCAAAGAGGGGAGCGGGGGATGCAGGTCTAACAGCTTCGCTCTCCCCACGTCCTGTTCCAACAGCCTCCGGGCTGGAAAAGGGATGGATTTCTCCCTTCCGCTCCTGTGGGAGGTCTCCTCCTTCTGATGGCCTTCTCCCCCCGGGGGAGATGCATACACTCTAAGTGACAGTTGGATTTCTATGTGTTAGTGTCATCCAGGCTTGGTCCTTGATGATTTAAAGTGGGGGGAGGGGTGCAAAGTGGTTAAGGGGATAGGGACAGAATTGGGAAAATCTGCTTTTAAAGACAAAAGCCTGGCCCTAAAGCTAATATTTTGCTGTTTAACTTGGCTTCCGAATGCCATAAACTGACAGTTACTTTTTGCCATTCTTTTTGTATTCTTTCTGTAAAAATTCTGCTTTTTTACGTAGATGAGAGTCTCTGGGTGCCTTTGGTAATTGTAGGGTGATGGCAACATATCCAGAAATCCAGAAGGAAAAAACTGCATGGTTTTAAAGAAAATTTCACCTTCATTTCAACAGTATTGTGTGAGGTTTTGTCAGATGTTCTCATCTGACTGTAGTTCACAGAATGGGGACCCTTTGTAAGTGGCATTTAAGAACCATCCATATTGTATGGAAACCAATTTGACAATAAGATTCATATATTGAAAAAAAATAAGAACCATCCATAACTTGTACATGTCAGCATGTGCATACCTGTGTGTGTGCGTGTGTGCATGTGTGCGTGTGTGTGCATGTGTGTGTGTGTGTGTGTGTGTGAGAGAGAGAGAGAGAGAGAAGGAGGGAGGGAGAGAGAGGGAGAGGGAGAAGACAGGTGGGCAGTGATGGGCTGAGTAGTATGGGAAAGGATATTAAAGGTGAAAAATCCAGGATTAAATTTACAGACAGAACACAAAAATTAAAATAGCGAGTGAGATTAATACAGCCCCAGATTGATAGTGGAGTTCCAAGGGAACACGGGACAAAGAGGTAATCAGAGTTAGACATTTTTCACTGGAGAAAGACCTCTTAAAAGAGGCCAGGTTGGGTTCAGACTTGAAGACAAGGTCTGTTCCGCGTGTAGCCAACTCTGATTCTGTGGCAAGAGGGAGTCTGATCTAGCTTTTGACCAGTGGTGGAATGTGATGACAAAATTATTGACATGGGTTCTTCCAGCCACTTTAGGGGGTAAAAATTGGAGCCCAGGGGAGCAGTGACATAGGCATGAAATTCTGTAGACATAGTGTAATGGGCTGAATGGTAGCTCCCCAAAAGGGATATGTAGGTCTTAATCCCTGCAACCTGTGAATGTTTCCTTTACTGGAAAAATAGGAGTTTATAGATGGGATTAAGTTAAGGATCATGAGATGGAGAGATTACCCTAGATCATCTGTGTGGACCCTAAATGCAGTCACAAATACTCCCCTAAGAGAGAGGCGGAGGAGACAGGGTGGCACAGAGAGATTGGAGGGATTAGCACAAGCCAAGGTATGCATGGAGCCACCAGAGCCTGGGAGAAGCAAGGAGGCTTTTTCTGAGGGAGACTCTGGAGGAAGCGTGGCACTGCTGACATCTTGACTTTGGACTTTGAGCTTCTAGAACCATGAGGGAATAAATTTCTGTTGTTTTAAGCCACCTAATTTGTGGTAACTTGTTCCAGTAGCCAAGAGAAACTAATACATACGGATTAGAGGGGAAATACAAAAGAAAGTGAGAGTTTATGAGATACTGGCCCTTTCCTCAGATACTTCCTTATGGACGGTCTGTGAAAGGGAGGACAGTAACCAAATGATTGCAAAGTTGTGAGCCATGAGGCTGAGGTTTTCATGAAGGTGTGTATTTGTGACAGGGCATGTGCTATGCTTCCTATATCTCATTTCATCTTCCTGTGTGTTACGTAGTTTTGTCCCCTATTAAAAATTTAAAATTATGTTTATATATTTATTTTTTTGAAAGAGAGAGAGGGCAAGGCAGGGTGTGTGGGGGGAGCAGAGAGAGAGGGAGGGAGAGAGAGAATCCCAAACAGGTTCCACAATGTCAGCGCAGAGCCTGATGTGGGGCTTGAACTCACGAACCATGAGATTATGACTTGAGCCAAAAACCAAGAGTCAGATGCTTAACCAACTGAGCCTCCCAGGCACCCCTGTTACCAATTTTAAAAGTAAGTGAAGCCTTTATTTACCTCATAGTCACAGACACACACAAAGAAGGAAATAGTCATAAGAGCTAAGAGGCTTATGATGAGAAAACCCTCAGACCCTACCCTACCCTTCCAACCTCCAGTCCCACATCACAGTCACTTTCTCAGGCTTTTGTTTGGTTTTTGGTATTTATCTTCACCTATTACTGTTTTTTGATTTATTAGTTTTAGACAATATCTACTGATTTTCTCTTTTGATGCTTAGGGATTTCCTTCTCTTCTAACCTCTCCTCTCTCTGTGTCCCATCTGACAGGGACTTCCAGTCTGGTTGAGGTGACAGGATGTCATCTTGGAGGTTGGGATCAAGTCCCCACAATGTAGTGGTAACTCTGAAAGGAAGTGACTGAAAACTGGACTGCGGATTCTAAAACCCATCAAAGGGCCAGAAAGTTGAATGTGGGCATGGTGTGGGCATTTTGTGAAGAGTTTTCTTCTGAGAAAGTTGTGCTGACTCCCTGCCAGGGATGTCCACTCTCATCTGGAGCCTGTGAGGGGATGTCCCTCAGGATTATAGTGAGGGCCATGGGGCCTGTGTATGTGATTTTCCGGGGACACCTGGAGGCTAAGAAATGGGCCCACTGCTTTGGTGGGAGAGACTTGCTTCTGGTTGAGATGGGTGTGCACTCCAGAGTTGGACAGGACAGAAGACTACCGTTCCTGGAGGGCACAATGGCAAGCCAGGGGCCGCTGAAGGAATGACTGCCTTCCCAGGTCATGGGAGCTGTGCTCTAGCCAACAGGGAAGTCTACAAAGAGCCAGTGAAAGTGCCCTGGAGAGCAAAGAGGAGCCATCTCTGGGCACCCGTATGGCTCAGTAAGTTGAGTGTCTGACTCATGATTTTGGCTCAGGTCATGATCCCAGGGTCGTGGGATTGAGCCCTGCGTTGGGCTCTGCACTGAGCATGGAGCCTGATTAAGAGTCTCTCTCTCTTACTCTCTCTTTCTCCCTCCCTCCCTCCCTCTGCCTACCCCTCTCTAAAATAAAAAAAAAAAAAAGAGGAACCATCTCAAAACCATTCTTTCAGGTATGAACCTTCTGGTATCCCTTCCCCTTTCCTCCCTCCCAACTGCAAGGAGGAGGTGAGTGACAGAGGGGAAGCTGATTACACCTCTTTCAACTGGCCCTACCCAAGGAAGAGAGACTACTTACCTCTAAATTAGTTAGGGAGATATGATTTTTACATAGAGGTGGGCATTCTGATTATGAAATGGAGACTCATCTCGACATAATGACTTTAGGACTGAAGGTAAGTAGGGCAACCCTGGGGCTGCTGAGGTTTTCATCCACGGTTAAGGGAAACTTTCCTCACTGAACTTTTGTAAGTTTTAAAACTTAAAAAAAATTATACGTTTTGAGATAATTGTAGATTCACATGTAGCTGTAAGAAATCATCCCGGAAAAAAAAAATTATCCAGAGAGATTCTTTGTACCTTTTACCCACTTCCTTCCAAGGGTATAACATCTTGCAAAACTACAGTACAGTATCACAGGCAGGATTGTGACATGGACACAGACCATTTGCAACACCACAAAGATTCTTTCTGGTGCCCTTTTCTAAACACCGATCCACAGATAAAAAGCTCTTTCCTTATACTGCTGAGTACATACTCCATGGTATGGATATACCAGTTTTTTTTTTTTTAAACCATTCACCTGTTGAAGGACATCTGGGCTGTTGCCAGTTTTAGGGCTATTACAAATAATGTAGCTATAAATATTTGTGTCCACGTTTTCATGTGAACCTGTCTGCATTTCTCTGGGATAAGTGCCCAGGAGTGTAATTGCCGGGTCATATGGTCATTAAATGTTTAGTTTTTTAAGAAACTGCCAAACTTTTTGCAGAGTGACTGAGCATTTTACATTCCCATCAGCAATGTATGAGTGATCCAGTTTCTCTATGAATATATTGAGAAAAAATTTTTTTAGTGTTTATTTACTTTTTTAGAGAGAGAGAGACAGAAAGAGAGAGATAGAGACATGAGCAAGGAAGGGGCAGAGAGAGTGGGAGACACAGAATCCAGAGCAGGCTCCAGATGTGGAGCTTGAACCCACGGACAGTGAGATCATGACCTAAGCCAAAGTCAGATGCTTAACCAACTGAGCCACATAGGCGCCCCTCTGTGAATATCTTTTAAAGGGACGGTGGAAGATAAAAAGAAAATTGCATTTTGATGGCATCCTGTAGAAGAGGCCACTCTGGCCTCAGGAAATAGCAAATTTGACATGCCCAGCTGGTTCTGTGACCACAGGGTCTGCAGGGCGGGGAGCAGGTCTGACAGGGTTCTAGTGCTGTGCTATGGGAGCTGGTTGGAGAAGTGCCCCCAAACCTGAACCAGCCTCCTTAGTGGGAGGGCTTTGAGATAGCCCTGTTCTCTCTCAGGGATCTTTCACATCCATTGGTCAGGGCCATGGTGGTATCTGGGATTTGAGCTACTTTTCTATTGTGGAAACAAGAATCTCTTTTTTGTTTGAGCCTAGTAGTTACTATTAAAAGCTGCAGTCACACGGCAGGCTGGAAGTGGAGATTCAGAGAAACTGTTGGCGTTCCCACTCCCTGAGTGGAGCCAGATGGAGGAGTCAGGTTAGTGTGGAGACAGAAGAGAGGGGCTAGGATCAAAGCCAGGAAGGAGGACATTTCCCAGAGAAAGCCCCATGCAAGCAGGTGTAACCCTTCAATCACTGGGGTAGCAGGAGTGCCTTCTAACCCAGCTCAGCTCATCTTGTAAGGCTCAGCTATGAGTCTGCAAGGCTCATATGTGTAGGCTTGGGACCGAGTGCTTCTGTCCAATCCCAGCTCGATCTCTTGCTAGCTGTGGAAACTTATCTGAGGTTATTCTAGCCCCTTCAAGTCTCTGGAATCTCATCTATGCAATGGGGGATATAATGGTACCTCCCAGGTTTATTATGAGGACTAAGGAGGCAATATATGTAAAGTCCTTAGAACAGTGGTCTCAAACTTGGTGGCACATTAGAATTACCTGGACATCTTTAAAGAATATTGGTGCCTCGGTCCCATTTCCAGAGATTGGGGTCATTATAATTGGCCTATAGTGTGGATTATAATAAAGTCCTTAGGAGATGTACTGGGGGGAACTGTGTTCCCTCTCAAAGTCATGACCTTCCTGGACCCTCAGGATGTGATCTGATTTGTAAATAGTATCACTGCAGATGTAAATTAGTTGAGATGAGGCTATACTGGCATAGGGTGAGCCCTTCATCCAATTTGACTGATATTCTTGTAAGAAGAGAAAAGACCCAGAGACAGACATGCACAGGGACAAAACAATGTGAAGAGACATAGGGGGTTCTTTCCATGCAACCCCATTCTCTGAGGAAGACCTATTGGCGCACATCAAGGGGAAGCAGTAGATTTGACCACTGGGAGGGGAACACAGCACATTCTGTCTGCCCTGCACAGCACGTTCATGACAGTCTGAGAGAGCATGGGCTCCATGTTGATTTGGGTTATACAAGCTTGGGAAACACTGCATTCCACAGTCCCTCCTTTGAGGGGTCATAGTGCACATCAGCATTTTCAACTCTGGGAAGTCCTGTGGTAAAGAAACTTTTTTTTTTTACTTTCCTTATCCCAGAATTTTCCAAATCTATTTGATCACATGAGGCCTCAGCCAAATTTTACGTCACAGGGATTATCCCAGCAGGATTGGTACTCTTGAAACTCACTTAGGAAATTCACATGGAGATGCCACCATCATAAGTAGGTATGTACTTATCTAGAGGGAAAGCCTAGAGGAAAATGATGCCCTCATTTTGTCACCAGGCAGGACTTGGCAAGGTGTGGGGGGTGGAGTGCAAAGATGTTTACAGTTCAAGGGCACAGGGGCTGGGTCCCACACAGAGGTTGGCTGTGTGCATGGTGGCTGTTCTCTAGAATAAGGATCAGTTTTCCTGCTGTGAAAGGGACTCCTGGTCAGGTTGCAGGCCAGGATGCCAGCACCCAGTTAACCTGTCAGCCTTGAAAAGAATGGACAAATGCAAGCTGGGATGGTGAAGCATGGTTTTCAAAGAGTAGCACTGCTTGGTCTTCAGGAGGTTGAGGAAGGGCTTAGCTTTGGAAGAGTGGAAGACTGGGTGATGTCAGTGGTCCTTTCCCTTCATGGAGGGCAGAATGGGAGAAAATGGAGCATAGAGGTCCTGTGAGATGTAAGCACTTCCCCAATAAATGGCACAACCTTGAGGTGGTGGAGTTAGGACTCAGAGCCAGGTCCCATTATCTAAATCCTGTGTTCTTTCCATTGTGGGATGCTGGTAGGGGTGAATCTCAGCTTATAGACTCCAATGTGTAAGGAATGTGACTGTCTTCATCTATAGCTCAACTCTTTCAGATCCCCATTGTGACAGAATGGCAGAAATTTAGTTTTAGTCCATTTGAGAATTGTTCTTACCCTTGGGGTTATACCCAGTTCCAGTGCTAGGGCACCATGTAAATGGGTAGAGCATGGCTGTTGTCTGTGGTGTCTTTTGTCTGTGTAGGTGTCTTGTAGGGTATCTTCCTGTCTGGCCCTTGGTCATCTGTTCATGATGATCGTCCCTCTAGCCATTGTTACTTTAGCTTCGGTGGCTCTACTTGTGTTCCAGGTGAGGACATGGGGTCTCTCACAGGCTTTCTCTGCTCTTGTTAGTCTAGATAACTTACATAGTCATTTTCTCTCTGGTATCTTGCAGCCTCCCTAAGACTTACTAAGAGGCAGGGTACAGGGTATTGCTCTCCTTCCCCTCCAGGGCATCAGCTTTTGAAAACTCAAACCAGGAAGGTAATCTTCCTTCTTTGTGTTCCACTCTGTCATATCCTCTCCCTGGGTAAGTGAAAAGAAGAGCCAAGGGAGGAGGGGGAGGGAGAAAAAAACTATAAGACCCTGGGAACTACTGGACTGCTGGAGGGAAAGAACCCATCACTGAATACTTGAGTGACATTATTCTTCCAGAGCTCTCTGCCATTGCAATGGGCTCCAGAGGAAGGATGTCGAGTCTCCTCTTTCCCTGCTTTTGTAGATGGATAATTTCTGGGGCTCTGGGGCTCTACAGTGTATAAGTGTTGGAGTGGGGCCTGTTGACCTCCAGTTTTTAGTATTAAAAGACTTCCCAAGCTTGGATGACTAACTGTTCTGGTTTGTCTGGGACTGAGTGGTTTCCCAGGATGTGGGACTTTCATTAGTAAAACTGATATAGTCTGAGGCAAACTGGGTCTATGGTCATCACACAAGACACTTTGGTTGTTTTCCTCCAGGACTGAGATTCTGCCTTCTGTGTTTCTCCAATCTGCCATGTTTTCTCTCTGCTGTCCTTTAAATGTGGTAGGGACCATCATTCATGTATTGCATGCTTGTTAAGAATCAGGCACTTTATGTCCTGGATTAGTCTGACTTCCCTCTTCTGATGCCCATAGGATTCACCTTTCAGGGGGAATGTTGTGGTTCTGGAACTTGTCCACTGTGAGCCTTTAAGGACTTCCCTTTATCATTGCTCATTATCACCTGCTTGCTATCAGTATCTCATCTGTTTTTACTCAAATAATTATTAATTTCTGCATCTGTTCACACTCATGCCAAGGGATGGCCTTCAAATTAACCAGTGACTATGAGAAGGAGACAGATTTCTCTATCAATGGATTAGTTGTCAGCATTGAGAGGCAGCAGGGAGCTCATAAAGGGTGTGTGTGTGTGTGTGTGTGTGTGTGTGTGTGTGTGTGCGTGTGCGCACGTTCGTGTGTGCACTTGGATGAGTGGGTGAGTGGGTGTGGGAAAGAGAGAAAGGAAGGTGGGAATTCAGTAGAGAAGACCATCTGTTCCTTGTAGCCAATTTTAACTCTTTCCCCCCTTTCTCCAGCCTTTGCATATTTTCCTGGTTGCCATTGTCTCAAAACAGACTTTCAGTATTAGAGATTTCTGACTTACTGAACTGTCAAAAACAACTCTTACCTCCTGTTCCCATTCTTCTTGAAGATACCTACCCAATAAATGGGACAATAGAAGTCCTACAGTTGAAGGAAATCTGGTTTCTGTTACCATTTTCACACTAATTTCCCATGCTTCTTTTCTTGCTTTATAGCTTTGAAAAATCAATTAGCCTCTCTGATCATAGTTGTTTTGTAATAAAATGATAGTAAAGTCATCTATCTCTAGACATATTGACATAGTTTCAAAATATGTTTTTGATGATGCTGATTGTAGAATCTTTATTATACCATTCCTCTGCCCCAAGACCTAAAACAGAAATTGAGAAAGCCCCACAGCCTATAGAATAAAATTTAAACTACTTAATATGTCAGTCTGTGCCCTATAAAATATGAACTCCGAAAGCCTGAGCTGTTTATCATCTGTTGTCTCAGTTGACCCTCTAGCACATATTAATTTGACTTTAGTTATGTTTTTTAAAGTTTATTTACTTTGAGAGAGGGAGGGAGAGAGAGGGGGGAGAGAGAGAGAGAGAGACAGAGAGAGAGAGAGAGGATGAGCAGGAGAGGGGTAGAGAGAAGGAGAGAGAGAGAATCCCAAGCAGGCTTTGTGCTGTTAGCACAGAGCCTAATGTGGGGCTTGAACTCACAAGCTGTGAAATCATGACCTGAATGGAAACCAAGAGTTGGATACTTAACTAACCGAGCCACGTAGGCACCCCTGACTTTAGTTACTTTTAAGGAGTATCTGTCTTATTTTTAAATTTATTTAAAAATTTCTTGACAGATGGACTGCTTCTTACCATTAAAAAAAAAGTCCCCAATACCCAGCAGCTGTTTGTACCTAGTAATACTCAATAAATGTCAAATTAAATTCAAAGTGTTTTGGGGATACAAAAATACTTTAAAAAGTACAAGTAGCTTATAGATTTTAAAAATTTATCCTGAACATATTCCCAATCTTGGGAGGAAATTCAGTATTTCACCAATAAGAATTATGTTAGCTATAGGTTTTTCTTAGATGCCTTTTATCAGAATAAAAGAATTTCTTCTATTCTTGGTTTGCTTGGAGTTTTTATTAGGAATGAATGTTAGATTTTGTCAAATGCTTTTTCTGGACCAATTGAGATGATAATATGATTTTTTCCCTTTATTCTGTTAATGTGGTGAATTAAACAGATTGATTTTCAATTGTTGAACCAGTCCTGCATTTCTGGGATAAATTGTACTTTGTCAATCTCTATTCTCCTTTTTATATATCTTCTAAATGGTATTGGTTTGTAATGTTTTTTTCTTGTAATGTCCTTTTCTAGTTTTGGGATCAGACTTTTGCTGGCTTCATAAAATGAATTGGGAAGGCTAGTTTCAGATTTATAAAAAAGTTGCAAGGCTGTAACAGAGAATACCCATACACTCTGCCCAGTTTCCTCTGTTGTTAACAATTTACATTACTATGATATATTTGTCATAACTAATGATTCAATATAGGTACACTATTATTATTAATGAATTCCCATTCTTTGTTCAGATTTCTCTAGTTTTTAACTAATGCCTGTTTTCTGCTTCATGATCCCATCCAGAGTACTACATAACAGTTAGTTGTCATGTCTTGTTAGGTTCTTCTAGGCTGTGAGAGTTTCTCAGGTGTTCCTTCTTCTATTGTTTGTTTTTCATTTTATTGATTTCAGCTCTTAATTTGTTATTTCTCTTCTTTTTAGTTTCTTTGAATATATGTACATATGTATGTGTATTATACACACACACACACACACATATAATTTTATCTTTTTAGCTTCTTAAGGTAGAAACTGAGATAATTGATTTTTAGACTTCATTTTCCAATATAAACATTTAAAACTATAATTTCCCTCTAAGCTTTGCTTTAGCTCCATCCCACAAATTCTGATATATTATTATTATCATTTAGTTAGGAATTTTATTTATTTATTTATTTATTTTTGAGAGTGAGAGAGAGAGGGTGCAAGTGGGGGAGAGGAGTAGAGGGAGTGAGAGGGAGAATCCTAAGCAGGCTCCATGCTTAGTGTGGGGCCCAATGCAAGGCTTGATCCCATGACCCTGGGATCATGAACTGAACTGAAATCAAGAGTCAGATGCTCAACTGACTCAGCCACCCAGGCACCCCAGGAATGTTTTCCTAACATTATTTGTGAATTCTTCTTGACCTATGAGTTATTTAGGAGTGTACTGCTCAATTTATAATAGTTGGGAGATTTTCTAGCTAGGTTTTTGTTGTGATTTTCTAATTTAGAGTGATTAGGGTGTGGTTAAAGCACATGTTCTGTATATTTTAAATTAAAATTTTTTTATGATCAAGGATATGGTCTAGCTTGGTGAATGTTATGTGTGTACTTGAAAAGAATGTGTATTCTGCATTTGTTGGGTATAGTGTTTTGTAAATGTCAGTAAGACATTTGGTTTGTTATAGTTTTTTCAGATCTAAATTTTTGTTGAGTTCTATCAGTTTACTGACACAGGGGTGTTAAAATCTCCAACCATGTTTGTGAATTTGTTATTTTTTTCTTTAATTCTGCCAACTTTACTTCATGTATTTTGAAGCTCTGTCATCAGGAGCATAAAATTTAGGGTTAGTTATGTCTTCTTGATGAATTGACTCTTTATGATTCAGAAATAAACATCTTTATCTCTGATAATGTTCCCTGTCTTGAAGTCTACTTTGTGTGATCTTAATACAGCCACTTTGTTTATGTTTGCATATGTTTTTCAACCATTCAAACTTTTATTTTATATTTCCTTATATTTTTAGTATTTAAAATATTTTAAATATTTAAATATTAAAGTGTCTTTTGTAAATAGTATATAGTTAAGTCTTGCTTTTTAAAGCCATTCTGAGAGTTCCCTTATACTACCCACCCCCTTCCCTATCTTTAACGTCTTGTACTGATGTAGCATTTATTATTATTGAGTCAATATTGATATAGTATATTCACTAACCATAGTTTACATCAGGGCTCACTCTTGGTGTTGTATGTTCTATGCATTTTGACAAAAGTGTAATGACATTATCTGCTGTTATAAGTATCATACAGAATAGTTTAAATAGTTTCACTCCCCTAAAAATTCCCTGTAGTACACCTACTCATCTTTCTTTCTCTCCTCCAAACCCTTCACAACCATTGATATTTTTACTGTTTCCATAGCTTTGTCTTTTCTAGAATGCCATATAGGTGGGCTTATTCAGTATGTAGCTTTTTCTTTTCTTTTTTTTAAAGATTAAAAAATTTTTTTAATGTTTATCTTTGAGAAAGACCGAGCATGAGTGGGGGAGGGGCAGAGAGAGAGGGAGACACAGAATCTGAAGTAGGGTCCAAGTGCCAAGCTATCAGCACAGAGCCTGACACAGGGCTTGAACCCACGAAATGCGAGATCATGATTTGAGCCAAAGTCAGATGCTTAAACAACTGAGCCACCTAGGTTCCCCAGTATGTAGCCTTTTCTTATATTGGTTTCTCTCACTTAGTAATATAGGTTTAAGGTTTTGTATGTCTTTTTGTGGCTTGATAGCTCATTTCTTTTTATCACTGAATAATATCCCATTATTATTGTATGGATGTTCCACAGTGTGTTTATCTATCCACCTATCGAAGGATACCTTGGCTGCTCCCAAGTTGTGGCAATTATGAAGAAAGTTACTGTAAATATTTGTATACGTTTGTGTGGAGATAAGTTTCAACTCCTTTGGGTAAATACCAATGGGCACAATTGCTGGATCATATGGTGCAAGTATGTTTAGTTTCGTAGGAAACTGCAAAATTCTTTTCCAAAGTGGCTGTACCATTTCCCATTCTCACCAGCAAGGAATGAGAGCTCCTGTTCCACATCCTTGCCAGCTGTTGGTGCTGTCAGGATTTCGGATTTTAACCATTCTAATGGGCATTTAACAGATATATCATTGTTTTAATTTGCAAGATTTAATTTCCCTAGTTATGTATGATGTTGAACATGTTTTTATATATTTATTTGACATATATATGTCTTCTTTGTTAATATGTCTGTTTAGAGCTTTTGCTCTCCTATTGTTGAGTTTTAAGAATTCTTGGTATATTTTGAATGAGTACTTTATCAAATATGTTTTCTGCAACAATTTTCTTCAAGTCTGTGGCTTCTTTTATTCCTTTAGCAGTGTCTTTTACACAACAGAAGTTTCTAATTTTAATGAAATCAACTTATCTATTCTTTTCTTTTGCAGATCATGCTTGTGGTGTAAAAGAGTAAAAATTCATCACCAAATCCAAAGTCACCTAGGTTTCCTCCTGTGTTATCTTCTAGGATTTTTATAGTTTTGCATTTGACATTTAAGTCTGATCCATTTTGAGTTAATTTTTGTGACAGGTGTCAGTTCTGTGTCTAGATTTAATTTTTTAATGTAAATGTCCAGTTTTTCTATTACCATTTGTTGAACAGACTGTCTTTTCTTTTTTTTTAATGTTTATTTATTTTTAAGAGAGAGTGTGCAAGAGGGGGAGGGGCAGAGAGAGAGGGAGACAGAGGACCCGAAGCAGGCTCCTCCCTCAGTGGAGGGGGCTCAAATCCACAAACCATGAGATCATGACCTGAGCTGAACTTGGATGCTGAACCCACTGAGCCACCCAGGTGCCCCCAAAAGACTTCATTTTCTGCATTGGATTGCCTTTGCTCCTTTTTCAAAATTGGTTATTGTTTGTGTGGGGCTATTTCTGGGCTCTCTTTTCTGTTCCATGGATCAGTGCCTATTCCTTCATTAATACCACACTGCCTTGATTACTGTAGCTTTGTAGTAAGTCTTAATGTTGGAGAGTGTCAGTCCTCCAACTTTGTTTTTTCTCTTTCAATACTCTGTTGGCCGTTATGACTTACTTGTCTTTTCATATGAACTTTATTTTTTAAATTTATTTTTAGTTTATTTTTAATTTACATCCAAGTTAGTTAGCATATAGTGCAACAATGATTTCAGGAGTAGATTCCTTAATGCCCCTTACCCATTTAGCCCATCCCTCCTCCCACGACCCTTCCAGTAACCCTCTGTTTGTTCTCCATATTTAAGAGTCTCTTATGTTTTGTCCCCCTCCCTGTTTTTATATTATTTTTTGCTTCCCTTCTGTTGTGTTCATCTGTTCTGTGTCTTAAAGTCCTCATATGAGTGAAGTCATAGGATATTTGTCTTTCTCTGACTAATTTCACTTAGCATAGTACCCTCTAGTTCCATCCACGTCATTGCAAATGGCAAGATTTCATTCTTTTTGATTGCTGGGTAAAACTCCATTGTATGTATATACCACATCTTCTTTATCCATTCATCCATCAATGGACATTTGGGCTCTTTCCATACTTTGACTATTGTTGATAGTGCTGCTATAAACATTGGGGTGCATGTGTCTCTTTGAAACAGCATACCTGTATCCCTTGGTTAAATACCTAGTAGGGCAATTGCTGGGTTATAGGGTAGTTCTATTTTTAATTTTCTGAGGAACCTCCATACTGTTTTCCAGAGTAGCTGCACCAGCTTGCATTCCCACCAGCAGTGCAAAAGAGATCCTCTTTCTCCACTTCCTTGCCAACATCTGTTTTTGCCTGAGTTGTTAATGTTAGCCATTCTGACAGGTGTGAGGTGGTATCTCATTGTGGTTTGGATTTGTATTTCCCTGATGATAAGTGATGTTGAGCATTTTTTCATGTGTTGGTTGGCCATCTGGATGTCATCTTTGGAGAAATGTCTACTCATGTCTTTTGCCCATTTCTTCACTGGATTACTTGTTTTTTGGGTGTTGAGTTTAATAAGTTCTTTATAGATTTTGGGTACTAACCCTTTATCTGATATGTCATTTGCAAATGTCTTCTCCCATTCTGTAGGTTGCCTTTTCTTTTTGCTGATTGTTTCCTTCACTGTGTAGAAGTTTTTATTTTGATGAGGTCCCAATAGTTCATTTTTGCTTTTGTTTCCCTTGCCTCCAGAGATGTGTTGAGTAAGAAGTTGCCATGGCCAAGGTCAAAGAAGTTTTTGCCTGCTCTCTTCTTGAGGATTTTTATGGCTTCCTCTCTTACATTTAGGTTTTTCATCCATTTTGAGTTTATTTTTGTGTATGGGGTAAGAAAGGGGTCCAGGTTCATTTTTCTGTGCGTCGCTGTCCAGTTTTCCCAGAACCACTTGCTGAAGAGACTGTCTTTATTCTATTGGATATTCTTTTCTGCTTTGTCAAAGATTAGTTGGCCATATGTTCATGGGCCAATTTCTGGTCTCTATTCTGTTCCATTGATCTGAGTGTCTGTTTTTGTGCCAGTACATACTGTCTTGATGATTACAGCTTTGCACTATAGCTTGAAGTCTACCATATGAACTTTAGAATCAGTTTGTCAATATCCACAAAACAACTTGCTGTTATTTTATTTAAATTATAGTGAATCTATAGATCAATTTGGGAAGAACTGACATCTTAACAATATTGGTTCTTCCTATCCATTTACCTGGACTATTTCTTGATTTGTTTGTTCTTTTTTGACTTTGTTCATCAGAGTTTTACAGTATTTTTCATATAGCTCTTGTATATATTTTGTTAGCTTTATTTATTTATTTATTTATTTATTTATTTATTATGAGAGAGAGAGAAATTTATTTATTATTAGAGAGAAATTCTTTTTAAATTGATGTGTTCAATGCTATAAATTTCCCTCTAGGCCCTGCTTTTGCAAAAATTTATTTATTTATTTATTTATTATATGTGTGTGTGTGCTTGCAAATGAGTGAGGGAGGGGCAGTGGGAGAGAGAGAGAGAGAGAGAGAAAGAGAGAGAGAGAGAGAGAGAGAATCTTAAGCAGGCTCCATGCTGGGCTGGAGCCTGATGTGGGGCTTGATCTCATGACTGTGAGCTGAAATCAAGAGTCAAACTCTTAACTGAGCCACCTAGGTGCCCCTATTTTGTTAGCTTTATATCTAAGTATTTCATTTTTTGGTGCTAATATAAATGGTATTGTTTTGTATATTTTAAAATGTCACTTCATCATTGTTGGAGTACAGGAAAGTGGTTGACTTTTGTACATTAAACTTACATCCTGCAACATTTATATAATCAATTATTCCATTAGATTTTTTTATTGTTGTTGTTCGACTTTCTACATAAACAATCATGTCATCTGTGAACAAAGGCAGTTTTATTACTTACATCCAAATCTGTCTACCTTTTATTTCTTTTTCCAGTCTTATTGAATTAGCTAGGAGTCCCAGTATGGTGTTGAACAGGTAAGAGTGGGCATCCTGCCTTGTTCTGATCTTACTGGGAAAGCATGTAGCATACTGTTAACTATAGGCTTTTATAGATGTTCTTTATCAGGTTAAGGATGTTCCTCCTCTATTCCTAGTTTGCTGAGAGTTTTATCATGAATGGGTGTTGGGTTTTGTCAAATAATTTTTCTGCATATATTGATGTGATGGATTATATTAATTGGCTTTTTCCACCTTTATTGATTTATAATTGACATATAATATTATGTAAGTTTAAGGTATACAACTTAGTGATTTTTATATACGTATATGGTTCAGAATGATTACTGCAATAAGGTTAGTTAACACAGCCATTACTTCATATGGTTACAATGTTTTTTTTGTGGTGAGAATTTTTAAAATTTACTCTCTTTACAACTTTCAAGTATACAATACAATATTAATATGGTTACCACGCTGTACATTATATCCCTAGAGCTTATTCATCTTATGAGTGAAAATTTGTATTCTTTGACTGCCTTGACCTATTTTCCTTACTCCATACTCTGCCCCAGCAATCACCAATCTGTTCTGTTTGTACAAGTTTGTTTTTTTTCAGATTCTACATATAAGTGAGGTCCTATGGTATTTGTTTTTCTTTGTCTAACTTATTTCATTCAGCAGAATGCTCTCAAAGTTCATCCGTGAGGTTGCAAATGGCAGGATTTCCTTCTTTTTTATGGCTGAGTAATATTCTATTTTACATGAATTGATTTAAAAACTTTTTTTAATGTTTATTTATTTTTGAGACAGAGACAGAGCATGAATGGGGGAGGGTCAGAGAGAGAAGGGAGACACAGAATCCAAAGCAGGCTCCAAGCTCAGAGCTGTCAGCACAGAGCCCGAAGCGGGGCTCAAACTCCGCAGACTGTGAGATGATGACCTGAGCCAAAGTCGGAAGCTCAACTGACTGAGCCACCTAGGCACCCCATGAATTGATTTTTGAATGATGAGACAGCTGTGCACACCTAGGATAAATCCCATTTGGTCAAGGTGTATAATTATTTTAATTGTTAAATTTTTAAACTTTTAAAACATTTTTTATTATTTTCTTATTTAAGTACTCTCTACACCCAACATGGGGCTTGAACTCACGACCCTGAGATCAAGAGTCATGTGTTCTTCTGACTGAGCCAGCTGGGCACCCTAAGGTATGTATAATTATTTTTATACATTTTTGGATTTGATTTGCCAATATTTTGTTGAGCATTTTCACATCTATGTTTATTGGTTTGTAGATTTCCTTTCTTATAATGTCTTGCTTTTGGTATTAGGGTAAGGTTGGCCTCATAGAATTATGTTAGAAGGCATTGCTTCTGCTTCTGTGTTTTGGAAGTGATTGTAGAGAATTGGTATGATATCTTTCTTAACTATTTGGTAGAATTTGCCAGTGAACTCATCTGGGTCTGGTACTTTCTGTTTTGGAAGGTTATTAATTATTGATTCAATTTTTTAATAGATAAAGGCCTATTCAGATTATCTACTTGTGTGTGTTTTGGTAGATTATGTCTTTTAAAGAATTGGTTCATTTCATGTAGGTTATCAAGTATGTTAGCGTATAGTTGTTAAAAATGTTCCTTTGTTATCTTTTTAATGTTCATGAAATCAGGAGTGAAGGCTCCTCTTTCAATTTTGATATTAGTTATTTGTCTTCTTTCTTTCTTTCTTTCTTTCTTTCTTTCTTTCTTTCTTTCTTTCTTTTTTTTGTCTTAGCTAACCTGTCTAGTGACATTAATTCTCTTGATCATTTCAAAAAAACATATCTTGGTTTCACTGAGTTTTTCTATTGATTTTTTAAAAAATTTCTTTGATTTCTACTCTAATTTTCATTATTTCTTTTCTTTTATTTACTTTGGATTTAATTTGTTCTTCTCTTTCTAGTTTTTTAAGGTAGAAGCTTAGATTATTGATTTTAGATCTTTTTTCTTTTTAAATTGATGTGTTCAATACTATAAGTTTCCCTCTAGGCCCTGCTTTTGCTGCATCATCCCTAGTTTTGATAAGTTATATTTTTAGTTTTTAGTTCAAATATTGTAAATTTATCATGACTCTTTTTTGGTCCATGTGTTATTTAGAGGCGTGTTGTTTAATGACAAGAAATTTGGGATCTTATACTAATCTTTCTGTTACTCATTTCTAGTTTAATTCTGTTGTGGTTTGAGCATGCTTTGTATGATTTTAATTCTTTTAAATTTGTTGATGTGTGTTTTATGGTCTACCTTGTAATGTATCTTGATGAATCTTCTGTGAGAACTTGAGAATGTGTGTTCTGCTGTTGTTGGATGAAGTATCCTACAGATGTCAATTATATCCAGTTGATTGATGGTATTGCACATTTCAGTTATGTCCTTACTGATTTTCTGCCTGCTGTATCTGTCATTACTCATAGTGGGGTGTTAAAATCTCCAACTATATTAGGGGATTCATCTGTTTTTCCTTGCAATTCTATTAGTTTTTGCCTCACATATTTTGATGCTTTGTTGGTTAGTGGTTATATTAAAGGTTGTTATGCCTTCTTGGAGAACTGACCCCTTTCTCATGATGTAATGCTCTTCCTTACTGCTAAATTTCCTTGCTCTGAAGTCTGTTTTGTCAGCTACTCCTGCTTTCTTTTTATTAAAAGTGTTAATATGGTATGCTTTTCTCCATCCCTTAACTCAGTCTATTTGTGTCTTTATATTTAATGTGGATTTCTTGTAGACAACATATATTTGGGTCTTTTTTTTTTTCATTCTGACAGTTTCTGCATTTTAACTGGTATATTTAGACCACTGACATCGGAAGTATTAAGGATGTAGTTAGAGTAATATCTACCGTATTTCTTACTGTTTTCTCCTTGTTACCCTTATTCTTTGTTCTTTTTTAAATCTGCCATTCCTTTTCTCACATTTTTATTGAGCGTTTCATGCTTTCTCCCCTCTCAGCATATCAACCATAACTTCTTTAAGTGGTTCTCTCTGAGTTTGTTAATATTTACAGCTTATCTAAATCCTCTTTCAAATAACATTACTACTTCCAGGATAGTGCAAATATTTTATGAGTATTCTCAAATCCTCTGAACTTGAAAAACATGATATCACATATGCCTTCTTTGATTACTATTGAGGATAAACAATTTTTCAGTTGTGTGTCCTCTCTCTCTCTTTTAGTTATTTGTTGAAATGCAGGTTTTGCTTTGTTTCTTCACAACAAATTTTTCAATTGGCATTATTATTTTAATGAGACCAATCAAGTCCAATTAGTTGGGTTTTATCTGAAGACTTCTCACTTAGGCTAAGGAAAGAAAGGTGGATAGAAGTGCAGCACTGGTTACAAACCTTCTGGTTTAGTTTAGCCTGATTGGTAATGAATTTATCTCTTTTGGATCTCACGCACTTTGCCTTTTGAAACTCATGCTTTGTGAGGAGTAGAGACACTATGGAATGTAAGAAGTTGGCTGAAGCGGAGATTCTTCTGAGCCAAATGATCAGTCCAAGAAGTTCTTGCATCCTTCTAGAATAAGGTTAGCACTTCAGACCCGTCGCTAAGGAAGAATCTAGAATGTTCACTCCCAAATGGCCACTTGTATTGTGACAACCTCTGTCCTGCTACTTGTCCTTTTAAAGCTGAATGAACAAAGCGCTTAAATTTTTAAATAATTCAGAGACTTTTGAGATCCAAGAGTGTTAACTTTGTTTTTTTTTTTTTAATTTTTTTTAACGTTTATTTATTTTTGAGACAGGGAGAGACAGAGCATGAACAGGGGAGGGTCAGAGAGAGGGAGACACAGAATATGAAGCAGGCTCCAGGCTCTGAGCTGTCAGCACAGAGCCCGATGTGGGGCTCGAACTCACGGACCGTGAGATCATGACCTGAGCCAAAGTCGGCCGCCTAACCAACTGAGCCACTCAGGCGCCCCCCAAGAGTGTTAACTTTGTAATACTAATGCAAGAAACCTGCCTTTGGGGTGAGCATAGTTTTGGGGAAAGAGACCAGGCAGTTTAAGGACTGTTAGCCCCAAGGTTTGTTTTCTCCTTGCTATAGGGAGCCAGTTTACCTGGTTCAGTCAGTTTAGATGTCAACATTGATAAATGACAGTGAGAAATGTCTCTGTCCTGTAAGAGGAATTTAAAAGATGCTTCTTCTAGAAAATGCACTGAAGATTGCAGCCTTGTTTGAATGACTGTGAGCTAACAAGGACTCATCACTCCCTTGAGGGCAAAAGGACAGATAGTTCTGGGAAGAGAGTGCACAGGAAGGAGTCAAGGATTAAAGGTTTCATGAGCAGGGAAGGCCAAAGAACAAAATATATGAGTGAGTCTGACGTATGAATGCAGTTCTGCAGGGTTCAGTCTCCTTTTTAACTGAACTTGCCCACTGAATATAAATCTCTATCTAAAGATTTGTGATCAATGTTGGCAGTTTTTGTACACTCACCTGCTTTTTTAGGTCATCCTCTCGCCAGCCTGTTCGCATCCTCCAGTGGTGCTATGCACCCGCCCCCCCCCCCCCCCAACAACAACAACAACAACAACAACAACAACTTTCTGTGGAAGTTCCTTGGCCAGGTCTCACTGTCAGGGAGAAGCCGGAGCCTCCCACAAAGTCCCAAAGTCCTTCCCTACCAACAGGTAGACTGAGCACTTTCGAGATGCTGAGCCTTCCCAGGTTAATAAATGTAATTTCAGACTCTGAGGAGGGCAGAAGCAAGCTGGTCAAGGTAGGCGGAATTAACTGCATTCTAAGGTGGATATAAATCATTTTGGCATCATGATTCATTTGACATTTTAAGGCTGAGTCAATTCTCTCTGGCTTTGCCCTGGAGCTGCTGTGATGGAGAGTGAGGCTGCTGGCTGAGCAGTCATTTACCTGTAAAGGTGGTGAAGGATGTGCAGGGGCCTCTAGACTTGGCAAGTAATAAATGAAGATGAAAACACGATACTTTATAATATACCAGATGATTAGGCCAAAGATAAATAATAGTAGCAAAAATAAAAACAACAGTGGTGCTAGCTAACACTGTCTACTTAACCATGAAGCAGTCATTGTATTTACATGTCTTTTCATTGTTATGGAGGATACTGTGATGGTCAATTTCATGTGTCAATTTCACTGGGCTAAGGGTGCCCAGAGAGCTGTTAAAACATTGTTTCTGGGTGTGTCTGTGAGCGTGTTGGCTCATCCACTTCCCTGGTTCTCAGGCCTTTGGACATAGACTGAGCGTTCCCTGGCTTTCCTGGCTCCCCAGCTTGCAGAGGATTGCAGGACTTGCCAGCCTCCATAACCACGTGAATAAATTCCTATAATAAATCTATTGTTTTTAAATTGAAGTATAATTTACCTATAGTATTGTATTAGTTTCATGATTGAAACTTAATGATTGGACATTTGTGCATGTTACAAAATGGTCCCCATGGTAAATCTAGTTCACATTCGTCACCATACACAGTTACAAAATATTTCTTAGGTGATCAGCACTTTTACAGTCTGCTCTCTTAGCAACTTTTAGACATGCAGTACAGTGTTATTAACTGTAGTCACCACACTGTCCATACATCCTCATGACTTATTTACTTTGTAACTGGAAGTCTGTACCTTTTGACCCTCTTCACCCATTTTGGCCCCCTTTCTTCCCTGTCTCTTTCACCCTCATCTGTAGCAACGCCCTCTAGTAGAAATATTATGTGAGCCCTCAATGCAAGGCAAGTATATATTTAAATCATTTCTAGTGGCCATAGTAAGTAAAGTAAAAAGGAACAAGTACAATTCATTTTAATGTTATATTTCATTTAATCAGTGTATCTAAAATATTATCATTTGATCTTGTAATCAATACAAAAATTATGAGCTATTTCTACATTCCTGTTTTACTTTAAAAAAATTTTTTTTAATGTTTATTTTTAAGAGAGAGAGAGACAGAGAAAGAGTGTGAGTGGGGGGGGTGGGGAGCAGAGAGAGAGGGAGACCCAGAATCCAAAGCAGGCTCCAGGCTCTGAGCTGTCAGCACAGAGCCCAACATGGGGCTTGAATCCATAAACCCTGAGATCAACACCTGAGCCAAAGTCGGACGCTTAACCGACTGAGCCACCCAGGTGCCCCACTACATTCCTATTTTTGACAAAGTCTTCTAAATCTGGTGTGTGTTTATATTTACAGTACAGTTCAGTTTGGACCAGCACCATCTGAAGTGCTCAGCAGCCACACGTGGCCAGTGGCTACTGGACTGGACAGTGCAAATCTAGAAGGCATGTAGCTTGTTCACTTGCCTAGAGATGCATATTCATTTGCTACCCATTTAAGCAACTCCTCTGCCAACCACTGTTCTAGGTGTTTGGATGCACTGGTTAAATCCAGAACTTCTATTTTACTGAGGGAAGAAGGGGGAAAAAAAAAGGATAAATAAATAAACAAAGAAATCAGAGGCTCCTGGGTGGCTCAGTCAGTTGTGTCTGCCTCTTAATTCTGGCTTGGGTCATGATCTCACAGTTCGTGGGACTGAACCCCAAAGTAGGCTCTGCACTGACAGTGTGGAGCCTGCTTGGGATTCTCTCTCTCTCTCTCTCTCTCTCTGCCCCTTGTGTGCTTTTGCTCTCTCTCCCAAAACAAATAAATAAACATTAAAAAAATAAAAAAAAATCAGATGTCAAAGTGATGTTGATACAAAGAAAAATAAATCAGGGTGAGAAGAGTGATGGGTGGGAAGGCTGCTTTTGAGATAGAGTAGTCACGGTAGGCGTCCCTGGAGAGGTGACATTTGAGGTGAGGTCTGCGTATTAGGAAGAAGTATATCATGTGGTGATGGAGGAAATACACTCCAGGCTGAAGGGACAGTGTACAAAGGCACAAGGGTGGGGCTGAGCTCAGCACTTTGTGGATGAGATAAAAGACCAGTGAGGTAGGAGAGGGGTGTGGGGCTGACTTGGGTCCTACAGATTGTAGTATGGAGCTTGGGTTTTATTCTAAGAGCCATGGCAGCCAGGGGAGTATTTTAAGCAGGCAGTCATGATTTGAGGGATGCTTTTAAAAGATCACTCTGGTGTCACGTGGAGAATGGGCTGTAGGAAAGCACGAACTGAACCCGAGGGAGCTGTCGGGGGGCTGGTTAATGCTGTGGTGCTAGGGGAAGCTTCAGTGGTGGGGGGTATAGGTTTTGAGTCTCCAGGCGATGCTGTGACTGTAGGGCCTGGAGCACAGGACTGTAAATGGGCTAGGAGGGAAAGGGTGAATTTGGGGATGACTCCAGTGTTGGGAACTGAGCAAGTCGGGGCATGAGGCCATTAACTGAGATGCGGAAGAAACTGGAGATGGGTTTGGGGGAACGTCACAAGGGTGAGTGTTCAGGGAGAGAATTGCTGCAAGAGGCACTAACCAGGGTTTAGGGAAAAATGGAGTAGAAATCCAGGCCTACCCCCTGGCCAGACCTCTCCCAGGTAGGGTTCTGAGACAGAAGACAGAATGTACAGTTAAATGTGAATGTCAGATAATCAAAGAATTTCTTACATGTGCATGCCCCATGCAATATTGGGGAATACGTAATACTAAGTACGATTTATCTAAAATTCAAACGTTGTTAGGCATCCTGTATTTTTGTTTGCAAAGCCTGGCAACCCTCCTCTCAGACCTGTTTTGCTAAGTGTTTTGGAGACTGGGGTGAGGTGAGGGCGAACATTCTTTGTACTGGGTCACAGTAGTGTCCCATGAGCTGAGGACGGTGGGAGAGACTACTCTGTATATAACTCTTGTATAGAACTTACAGTTTTTTTTTTTTTTTTTTTTAAAGTAGGCTACATGCCCAACATGGGGCTTGAACTCATGACCCTGAGAGTAAGAATGACATGCTCTAAAGATCATGAGCCATCCAGGTGCTCCTAGAACTTACAGGGTTTTTTTTTTTTTTTAATGTTTATTTTTGAGAGAGAGAGAGAGAGAGAGAGAGAGAGAGAGAGAGAGAGAGAGAAAGTGAGCACAAATGGGGGAGGAGCAGAGAGAAAGGAGGACAAAGGATCAGAAGCAGGCTCTGCGCTGATGTGGGCTTGAACTCCAGAACTGAGAGATCATGACCTGAGCCAAAGTTGGACGCTTAACCAACTGAGCCACTCAGGTGCCCCAGAACTTATAGTTTTTAAAGTGCTTTAATTTCCATGATTTTTGATGCTTCTGTGGGGCTGACATTTCCCCCTTTTTTACATAAAGGTGAGGCCCAGAGAAGTCAAATGAGTTTCTCAAGACCATGTAATAAGTAGGGAGTGGAGCCAGGACTATTATGCTGGAGACTGTGTGTGCCTAGCCAACTCCAAGCCATGCTTTCCCTTTCCTATCAGAACTTCAGGGTCATTTAAGTTCTGGCCTTGCCAGTTCCAGAGGAGCATGTGGTAAGTCAGCCTGTCCCACAGCGCATCACCCTGGTGGCTGTGATTGGTCAGAGTAGACTTGGCTCAACCAGACCGAAGGGAAGGACTTTTATGTCATGGTCAGTGGAGATGATTTCCCTCTTGTGCTCTCCATCCAGACATAAATGAGGCCGTATACAGAACTCATTCCCAGTGGCAACCATGTAGCAATCATTTGGGAGACCAGCCTGGAATGAGGCTGATGGAGAACAGAGCAGAGATGGAAAGGACCTGGGTCCATGATGACATCTTGAGCTGCTGGTCTTTGCCTAGCCTGGAGCCACTCCCCACTGGGCTCCCAGTTATGTAAGAGAATAAACTGCTTAGTGGCTAAACCACTTTGGTCCTGGATTTTCTGATGCTGGTCACCGAAATCATTCTGACTGTTGCAATGAAAATTGAGCTCTTCTTCCTCCGGTGTTTGCCTACTACACCACATGGCTGCTATATGCAAAGGAAGCCAGCTGTAATGGTTTGCATAGAATTATTGAGGACTAGCTTCAAAGATTGGCACAATTTAAATAGAATTTTGAAGTGGGAGGAGGCAGGGGGGCAACCTGGGGGTTGACTGGTACTGTGATTGCTCAGAGGCAAGAGCATTTTCACAGGGGAAACAGGGGGAGGTGACATTCGGGGTGATTGTGGAGTCTCCTGCTTAGGAGTTGCAATTGATCTGAGGGCCACCTGGGAATCCTGAGAAAGGAAGTGATGTGATGGAAATGAAGGTGTGAGAAATGCTCCTGGTTCATATGTTTTTTTGGGAAGAGCAAGCATACTTTATCCTTTTAGACACGTAGGAAAGTTCCAAAAAGCAAATAGAGAATGGGTGCTCTGGAGATCATTACCTATTGGTTGGTGTTCCTACAAGGATTTGCCTGGAAGGAATAAGTGCTCTCTCTATTTGTACAGAGATACACTCTCCAGCTCTCTCAGTGTTTGCACAGAGGAAAGTTTCGACTATGTCAAAACCCACACGGATCCTTCATTTCCTTCAGGTGCCTTTGAACTCTTGCTCAGCTTGCAATTTGGGAGGACTCTTTCAGAAAGGATAAAGGTTTTTTGTTTGTTTGCTGGGTTTGGTTTGGTTGGGGAGAAGGCAAGGCTGAGGCCTCAGACTCTGCCTCTAGGGCTCCTTTCTAAGGCTACCATGGTCCTGATGTATAGGTACATCATAGGATGGGATCATTAAGCCATCAGAGTTGGGTTGCACCTTGTACTGGTTTTCTATGGCTGCTGTAATAAATCTTCACAAACTTGGTGGCTTAAAAGAAATGTATTCTCTCAAGGTCTGGAGGCCAGTAGTCTGAAATCCAGGTATCGGCAGGGCCACGCTCCCTCCAGAGGCTCTGGGGGATTCATTTCTTTGCCTTTTCCAGCCACTGGCGGCTGTTGGCATTCCTTGACTTGTGGTCACATCCATCCAGTCTCTACCCCCTTTTTCAAATGACTTTCTTTTCCATCGGTGTAATGTCTCTCTGTCCCCCTCTTACAAGGACATTGTCATTGGATTTAGGGCCCACCCAGATAATCCAAGATGATCTCATCTCAAGATCCTTAACTTAATTATATCTGCAAAGACCCTTTCCTAGGGAAGTTCACATTCACAAGTTGCAGGATTTGGACAGATCTTTTTTTTGGGTGGGGGGCACCTTTCAACTCGCTACAGGCCCCTTTGGGAACTATCAAGTTACGCCATTTAAGTTCTTTGAGTCTCAGCACTCTCACCTGTGAAATGGGTGTGCCGTCACTGACTTTATTGTCTCACAGGATTGTGGAGATCCACACCTTCACCTGAGTGAATGATGAGGGGACAGAAAGACAGGATGGGGTAGGGTGAGGGAACAGTCACGATTATTTGGGTAGGCATGGGGTGGGGAGAGCAGGAAGGATCGGAAGACAAGGAGAGTGTGGTGCAACTCATCTTACGAGGAGAGGGAAGGAAAGCTTCAGAAACAGCAGCTGGAGGAGGGGTTGGAGGTGCTGGGTGATGCAGGTCTTTCCCAGGCACATGTGTACCTATCTGTTTTCTCCTGGCTCCTTGGCTGAGAGCACCATCACTGCTAGGTTTGAAGAAGGAGTCAAGAAAAAAATGAGGAGCTAGAGGAGGATGTTAGGAAGGAGGATGAAAAAGGGTAAATAAGGAAGAAAGTACTATTCTTTCTCTGGTTACCTGTGAGGCTAAAATGGAAAACCTCTGTTCTTCCTCAGATTTTTTTTTTTTTAACCACAAAAGGAGAAAACAGAGCCAGCAGCTCAAGGGCTATGATGATCTCCTTTAGAGGACAGTGGCCTAGGACACTTGGATGTCCTGGGAGAAAGAAGCAGGCAGAAGTGAGGTTTCCTCAGGTAACACTCTGTGTAGTTGAAAGTATGTACTAATTTCACCAGCAGCAAAGCCCAGGAGGAGGAACAAACTAGAATACCAAGAAAAAAGGGCAAATAATGTTTATTGATTGTTTACTCTGTGGGAGGGCTTTTACACATGTCATCTTGCCTCATGACAATCTCAGAAAATAATTTTTCAAATAGATGAAGAAAAATGAATAGAGGAAGGTGAATTTCTCAGGCTCAGAGAAATTCAGAGACTTGCCTGGGGTCACATGACAAAATCCATCTACTTCAGGGCTCAATCTTAAGTTTGTCTGCCACTGAAGTTTGTGTTCTATTTACTCCCACTGGCTGCCCTTGAGGATGAGAAGGATGTAATCACCAACTGGTACTTACATGTGGCATATTTTTACCTCTTACCTTAACTTTTGTTTTCTCTCATATTTAAAACATAAATTTCAAAGAGAGGGAGAGGCAAACCAAGAAACAGAGTCTGAACTACAGAGAAAAAATGGGTGGTTATCACAGGGAAGGTGGGTGGGGGGATGGGTGAAATAGGTGATGGGAATTAAGGAGTGCACTTGTCGTGATGAGCACTGGTGATGTATGGAAGTGTTGAATCACTCTATTGTACACCCGAAATGAATATTGCACTGTATAGTAACTGGAATTTAAATAAAAACTTTTTAAAAAATGTAAATTTCAATCATCATTGTTTAGCAAATTTCTGTTATTTATAATTTGTTTTGTTTCACATCAAAGGACAGTTGGTGGACCGATGTGCTCACATTCATATTATTTCAAGTGTGTAAGACAGTCCTGAGTGGCTCCCCAGACACGGTGCCCTTGGGGGTGTCCAGCTTGATGGAAAAGTGCATCTTGCAGATTCCAGCCTGTAATGTACTTGCAGACACCACAGCTAGGGTAGCTTTGGTCTAATCTTCTGTCTCTTCATAATCTTACCGTTCAGGACAGGGCTAAGAACATGACCTAAAATTCTGCATTAAGAATGAACAGTAGCACCGTGGAAACACTGTCGCCAGATCGCGATGTCCAGAACGATTCCATTCAAAGCAACCTTGCACACTGATGACATGTTTCAAGGAAGTGAATTATCTACCTGAGTGGAGGACAAAAAAAGAAAAGAGAACGTATTCTTCCTCCAGGTCCAGGAAGATCAGGGGGCTGAGTCAGCCTGTCAACGTGCTGGTCCTTAAGTGGTGTCATATTTTAATCTCACTGGAATTTCAAAGTTTAGAAGGAAATGTTTCTGTTCCTGTCAGAGCCTCAGCGTGGGTGTGGACTCACTTGCAGCCCTCACTCTCTAAGCTTGTAGCAGGCAGAAGGGAGGGGTCCTGTTCTTCGGGGGGAAAGGAGTTGGTCTCAAATTTGAATTGATGAGCCTGGCTATGTAGACATGGTCCCAATGCCAGTCTCCGGAGCTCTGACAAGAGACCCAAGGAAGCCTCCGAGGATAGATCTGAACTACGCAAGAAGAATGATGATGTTAGAAGTGGCAATGGCAACCTGTTGTTTATATGCTAGGCCGTGGGGTGGCGCCCTTAGTCGAGTCACCTTGTCTTTTCTTCCAACATGACATCCAAGTCATAGGGGACCTGAAGGGGTTAGGAGTGGAGACTGGATACAGACTGCTGGGCTCAAACTCAAGCTCAGAAAAAGGGGGTAATAATAGTGGCTAGGGTTTTGAGGATTCAGTGAGTTGATACATGATACATGAGAAGCATTTACAGTTCTGGCATGTTTTAAGTCCCATACAAGTGTTGGTGCTTACTCTTCTACACACAAATGAAGACATTAAGGGTCAGAGGGGTTAACTAAATCATATAACCTAAGCCCACCTACAAAGCCCTTTCTCCTTGCATCAGACTGCTCTCCTCTTCTTTTGTGTCCAGGCTTCTAGAATGGGCTATACAGCCAAAAGCGCTGCACAGCAGACGGCCACACAGTGGAGCTTCCCCTTCTGAGGCTGGAAGGGTGTGAATTACTTTCCCCATGGGAGAAGCGGGCAGGGCTGTCTCCTGAGCCCCTGTCTCTCCACCCGCAGCCCTGTAACTTTCAACTGCTACAGGCGATTCTTAGTTTTGAGGATCTGACAAGAGGAGAAAGTTTCTGGGGGAGGGATTTGGTTTGTTATTCAATGAATGGTCTTTGGCAGAGAAGGGTATTTCTTTCAGTTACTGGCTTGGCCCTGATTCTGAGCTGTTCTCTCCCAGGTCTTCAGGCTGCCCTAGCTTGCCCTACCTCAGTGGTTGTGCAGTGGGGATGGAGGTGCCCACCTGAGCTCAGATCCTTCTTCTGGCTCATGGAACCCATATGCTCCTGAATCGTTCATTGATTCTCCCCGAGTCTCTTCAGTACCATTATGGTGTCAAACTAGATCATCAGTAAGCTCCCGGGTAGCTCTAAAATGCCATAATTCAAAGACCAATTAATGTTTGGATTAAATTTAGGACCTCATATGATCACCAGAAAGACATTTTGCTTTCTGCTGGAACTCTGCCAAGCTCAGGGAGGAACTTGTCTGAGGTTCCTGCCTTACTGGTGGAGCACAGGTGAAGCCTGGGGCTGGTGAAATGTTTGGGGGAAAGCATAGCCCTAAAGAGACCAGAGTGGAGGGTTCTGTCTTTGGTAGATGCTGTTAACAACCACTGACCAACTGCAGCCTTCACTTTCAAAAGTGCAGAGAAAGTGTTACAAACAGAACAGGCAGACAGTGTGGATAGATTACAAAGAATTCAGTCCAGGTGACTCATGAATAACTTGGGGAGTGGTGGGTAGTCAGGTCATTTCACATTTTAAGCATGAATTAATTTGCTTTTGTGACCATTATTGAGAGTTTTGGGGGCAAAAAAGCCATAGCATGTTACAACGGGATATGAACTCAAGCACAGTCTTATTGAAAACTCCTAGGATTTTTGATTGATTTTGTATAAAGGATCAGAATAGATGAAATTGTCCTGAATATTTGTGTGGCAGTGACAGCAACCCAGAGGCAAATATGGATGTGGTCACGGACTCCATGCGATCTCATGAAGGAAGACTGTAGAAGAAGCGTCATCCAGATCTTACTCTGCCTCCTTGAAATGCATGACCATCAAGATGCAGGGTTAACAATGGGCCTGTTGCTTTATTGGATGCTTCTTCCAAAACTCTGCTAAAATCCTTCTTGGTAAATTTGATAGGACAAACTTTTGTTGTTGTTCTGTCTGTCTAGCCCTTTCTTCCTATAATGAGTACAGCTTGGAACTGGGAACTTTGGTTTGCTGATCCTTAGACAAAGAGTTATGTGGGTTTGCAGGTAGCAGCTGGGAGAAAGGGGTGAGAGAGAGAAAAAGAGAGAGAGAAAGATCCATAGGATGATTTTGCAGCTGAGAGGCTGGAGTACTGGAGATGGGAGCTGCAAGAGAAGAGAAAAAGACCCTTTGATGGAAGGCTGGGGAGAAATCAAATATTAAATGGAGATTCAAAGAGTTTGGTGTATGTGGTACAAAACCCTCCTCTCCCTTCCCTAGAAAATCTTCAGTAAACTCTAATGCACACTGTTGTTGAGATGGGACTAGATTCTTTCTGTAGACTGGAAGGTTTGGGTGAGCCCAGCATCAAGACAAGCATACAAAACTGACATGGGCATTATAGGTGGGTTACTGGGGGGTCACAACCACTCCTTAAACCACAGGATCTTGTTTAATCATTACACACACACACACACACACACACACACACACACACACACACGTATATGCACAGAGCTGCATAGACCCAGCCTGTGTTGTGTGTGTGTGTGTGTGTGTGTGTGTGTGTGTGTGTGTGTTTGGTGCACTAACCTTACCCATCTAATGCGCACAAATAACTACATAGCCATCTGCAGCCATGTCTTTGGTGTGCTCACTTTACTTCCTAGCCTTGTCCCATTATTTACCTTCCTCCCTGTTTCCTCATTTATTTATTTTATTCGGATGTCCACTATTGTATAACCAGTTCCTAATCTCTCTGCTTGGATCTCGTGTGAACTAAGTGCACGGCATCCAGTCTCAACCATATTCTACAGGTGAAACAGCCAATGTCCTAGGGGACAGGCTATTCCCCTGTGTGCAATGTTACCCAGACTGCTCAAGTCACATTGCTTTCAGCTGTATTGTAATTGGAATAAGAGTGTGATTAAAAATACACATTGGCTAAGTGACAATGATAACTACTGCCTGTTGATGTCTTCTTGCTGCTGGATGTTTGTTGCCGCGGTTTACGCCCCTCTGCCGGGAGGGTGTTTCTCACTGGCGATGCTGTCTGTGGTCTTATGCATCCCGAGGCCAGGCCTCCTTAACTTCCTTTAAGTGTGACTAAGGCACCTTGATCAGATAAAAGCTATTTTTGCTCTGGCTCTGCTAAACTAGATTCCGTCTCCGATTACATTAAAGGAACTGCCTTCTTTCTTTTTCCTTTGTTGCTAAGAAATAGCTTTTCCTTTCAGATTGATTTTTTTTTTCTCAAAGAAGAAGCTCCAACCTACCCAACACTTGGTAGTAGTTTAAAATAAGCCAGAGATCTGCAGCTCCTATTAGAAGCATAAAGCGACTCTCCAAGTGTCTTCAGGGGTCCATGGGGCCTGTCTTTTAACTCGAAACCCAAGTGCTATTTTAGAACAAAGGAGACTTCTTCTCTTTGGCAAACACTGATCTACTGCTTGGTTTTTCCAATTATGGGCTGGGCTCCCCCATGAGTCAGCTAATCAGACTTTTATTAGTCTTGCTATCTCATGCCCAGGGCTCCTAGTTGAATTCAGGCATCTGCAGGGAGAGGAGGGTGTGCATTTACTGGAGGCTGCTTCCCACTCTCATCTATGAGTCAGGAATCGGATTGGTCTGCTCACCTGCTGTGGAACAAAATGCATTAAGCGCCTTCTCCTCCGGATACAGTGTGTGTGTGTGTGTGTGTGTGTGTGTGTGTGTGTGTGTGTGATCCTTAATGTGGTAGGGAGCTGGGCTGCACAGCCACCTGGGAGCAGCTAACACAGGGTGCGAATGTCGGTCTCACACAGGCTCTGTGGGTTGTTCATGCCTTGCCTCTTCCAGCAGTGCTGGCTTTCACACCTAGGGCCATTGTTGGCTGGTGTGGCCCTGGGGATCAGAGTGAGCTTAGTTTTGGGACAAAACTAATTCACAAAATTCTATTGTTGCTGAAGGAGTTATTACATGAAAACTAGGCTTGGGGAAGTTGGTATGTGGGGAGAAATGCACCTTTTCTTCTTGGTAGTAGACATGGCCTGGTTCTGAGGAAACTTCCTGGTCTGTGCAGACTAGGCTGGCTCCAGCCTGTTCTCCTAGCAAGCCCTGCCTACCTAGATCCCAACAGAGGAGCAGAAGCTGGGGCTCATCTTCTCCACATCCCCTGGTACATGGGAAGCAATAACTCAAGCTTTGCTGGATGTTGGTGAAGAGAGAGAGACAACTAGGTTATTCAGTCTGTTGACTTGAGATGAGAACACTAGTTCGCTAAGTGATCTGGACAAATTCATTCAAACGTGTGTGTACTTTGTGATATTTTCTCGTTCTCATACAGATTTTAGTTTTCTCCCACAACTCTCTATTCTTCCCTCTTGACCAGAACCCTAGAACCCTGAGCCCAACTCTAGTCCCCAGGGCTCTGGGCTTTTCTAGGAGAGTCTAGCTTCCATTGACAAGTGGTGGTAGGACCCTGATGGGAAGGAGGGACTGGGAGACATGCCAGCATATCTGGACTCAGAACTCAGATGAACTCTCCTAAGGAGCTACCTGAGACTGCTGCCTACTGTGCTGCGTGATCACGTTATAGGTTAGACATCTAAACATATGTGTTTTTAAAATATATTTTGTGAGAAACTTGGGCTGATTGCCCAAGAATTGAAACATAAATGGAAGCACCTAGAGAGTGTCAGAACTTGTGGAAAATACTGATGATTCCAATTATTATTTTTTTTAAGCCCAGTGAAGCCTAGGTTTTACAAAAAATAAAAGCTTTTCTTTAGAGTATTCTGAACATTATAGTGGCACATTATATTGACTAACAGCTGACGCAAGGAGAGAACAAAAAGGGAGAAGTCATGGTGGGTGAATTGTAGGCTCTGAGCAGCAGCAATTATGCAGGGCACAAAGAGCTCGCCAGCGCAGCTCTGTCGTGGAGGGAGGGAAGGGGTAGAAACAAAGAACAGGGCGCTTCTGTGCAGAGGGTTGTGTCTATGTGGCCAAATGGCCTGCGTAGGAGGGTAATCACGAAAGCTGGGCCGACAGAGACCTGGGAAGTTTGACTTTTTTTTTTCCAAAAGTGATTTCAATTTATAGAGCAGTTCTTACTTTAACCATGTCTTGGGTGAAACCAGTCTCTAAGATTTTGAAATTTTAATGAGTGGAAGCTAGGAAAAATGGTTTAAAAGCTGCTAGCCATTTTGGTGAAAGCGTCAATTTACTTTTCCCAGAGACATCATCGTTTTCTGAAAGTCTCTGCATGGGCCCCTAAGTTAACATGTGTCGAAGTAGGTAGCCACTGTTTGAAGGGAGAACTGGGTGGCCATCAGATGCAGATGTCTTATGCCAAGACATTTTACAGCAAGATGCAATAATCCGCTTGGTAATGTTTTTCTAGGGGCATGGTTGAGGTAGATCCAGGCCTCTTGTGAGGGAGCAAGAAAGGTGGGACACATTTCTCTCTTAGGAGCCATACCAGACTGGAAACTCAGCCAGAAGGGAGCCCAAATAAGGCTGTTCTGACACCCTCTGTTTGCAGTGTATTCCAAGTGTCTGTCTTCTATTTCTCTTCTCTTAGCCCCCAAACTTCAGTCAAGTCTTGTCCACATTTCCCATCTTGTATCAGCAATTGCTATGGGGAATCAAGGGATGGGTGCTGTCTTTTATGGGATGATGAGTTAAGGAGAGAGCAGTTGAGGTGACCTGCAGCTGAAAGCTGGAGTTTCAGAGAGGAGGCCACTGCATGGGGCTCAATAGTTGGTCTTGGGGGCAAGCTGCATCAAGAATAATTGGAAGAATATAAGAGATTTCTTGGTGGCAATGGACGTGGTCTCAGGAATACTTGGGAAGGGAAACTGGGTGAGACACTATATACAGCAATGGGGTGGATGTTTGGAGCCAGTGAACTTTGTAATATTCACAGATACATGACTTCACAGCCTGATGGAGTCTGGGACTTCCCAACTGACTATGAGTATCCTAAGGTTTCTAATGGCCAGGCTTGGTTATCTAACACTATCAGGGCAACACCATCTTTTCAAGTTTCTGAACTTGCTTTGAGTTTGATCACCATGGGTTCTGCCTCAGGGTTTGTTCTGGTCTGTTGAAGTGTGTTGGGATACCTCTCCTAGGTCCTATTTAAATAGAGGACTTATGGAATAGACTCTGATCACTGCATGGCATGGTGATTAATTAACTCATTTCCAGCTTCTGCCATAATCATTACTTCAGAGAAGGAAAGGGTGATTTTTACAGGTGGTGCGTAAACACCTAATGTAAAATAATAATTTTTAAAGTAGCTCATGTATATTGAACTTCTGCTTTATGCTGGACATTGTGCTAAGGGATTTAAAATGCATGATCTTATTTAGTCTTTACCAAGGCCCCTATGTTGGTTGAGACTATGTTATTGTTGGGGGAAAAAAAAATGAGGCTAATGAGATTTAGGTACTTTGCCCAAGGTCACAGAGGCGATAATTGGCAGAGGTGAGACTCAAGCCTGGGGCTGGTGAATGCTGGATTTGATGTGGCTGGGAGGACTGGTGTGTTGTCAGTGCCAGATTACATGGGGAGAGTACAAGCATTGGCTGTGCATCTGGGAAGCCAGCAGAGGGTGTTAGAAATCGTACACCAGCCTTGGGAGCTGGAGAGTCAGGTGATGGCAGCAGCACATTAGAAAGGCCACAAAGGAAGAGAAACAGAACTTGCTAAAATACAGGACTGAGTCAGCCACTGTATTTGTGTCACATTAAGATAAAATTATAGTCTGATCCACACCTTGGAGGCACAGGATGTGAAAAAGTCGGAAGCACGACACAAGTTTATAAGATTCACTATTTTTGGCTCTTTTTTTCCTTTTAATTAGCCTCTCATGTTATAACCCAGGCCCTCCCCGCCTCATCTTGGATCCCAGTAACTTCTTTTCCACTCTGTCCTGGTATCTGCCTCATTCCCTAGTAAAAGTTACCTGCTTGAAGTCCATCTCAAAAATAAGGCACACCCCAAGGGAGCTGGTGAGGTGGAGAGATTCAGAAGTTCAAGACCATCATCCAGTTCCTTAGAGGTAAGAAGGAGTGATAATATTCCAGGCCGACCACATCATCTTCCCAAAAGACCAAGGCTTCTTCATCTACTGGCAAGTTCAGGGACCTGAGGCTGAACTACTTCATGTCATTATTTTTTTCATTTTCCCAGAAGGGAATGGAAAATGAATACTATATATCTTCCACATGAAAAGGTAAAAATGACTCAAGAACGGATTGTTTGTTAAAAAAAATATTAATGTTTATCACCTGAATCCTCCCTGCAGGAGCCCCAGGCAAGAAACACAGAGAGAAAAATGTTTCATGAGTGTAAGCAATGACTGCATTATCATCTTGGTATCTTGTTGGTTTATGTAATACTAGATTTTTTAGGGTTCCCAGGGACTGGGAAAATGAAATATGAAAAAAACCCAGACTCAAATGGAAATTACTCATATTGATTATGTGTGCACATGTCTTAAATTTAATTCTTGGAAAGCGTATTGGTAATGAATACATCTGAGACTGTAACTGCAGTGTTTGGTAGTCTCAGGCTTATTAAATTTCACCTGCCATCCTGGGTCCTACTGGGTCCCTCAGTGACCTCAGTAACTAGGTGGTCTCTCAAAAGCCACAGTAGCTGTAGGGTTGAAATTTTGGTACTTCAGATGCCTACAGGGTCCTACAGGCCACATGGGAAGTCATTTTGAGAAACCTGTGGTTCCAATTATGTCTGTATTGGTCATTTTTTACCTCACAGGGCAGCGATGGCACCTGCTGAGTCTGCCCAGATCCTGAGAGCTCAGTAGACACCTACCCAAGTTTGTTATTAAAAGAAAAACAAAAACAAAAACAAAAAGCAACTCACCTACACAAAGAACAAAATCCAATCAAGAGCTACAATATCAGTAGAAGACTTTAATGTATCAGTTAGAGAATTAAAATTATCAGGACATCATACATCAGAGTAGCCTGATTAAATGGATCGGTGTGTGAACTCCCGTTTGCTCATCAGTTGTGTGTTCTTAGCTTGTACTGGGCCTCAAGAACTGACAGTTTCTTTTTTTCTTAACACATCTACTCTTTTTAAAAAATGTTTATTTATTGTTGAGAAAGAGAGAGAGAGAGAGCACTTTTGAGAAGAGAGAGAGAGGGAGACAGAGGATCTGAAGTGGGCTTCGTACTGATAGCAGAGAGCCAGAAAAACTCATGAACCATGAGATCATGACCTGAGCTGAAGTTGGAAGCTTAACCGACTGAACCACCCAGGTGCCCTAACACATCTACTCTTAATTTTGGAAAAAAATGGCCTTCCACAGTTAGCTTCACTCCTCCCTTCAGTGTGAAGCCTTCCTGGCCCTTCTGGCAATTTGTCACACCCTCCCAAATGCTGTCACTGAGTATGCCCTTGTGGGGTGAATTAATTGTTCAGTTGTGGATGCCCTCACTTCCCCATCCCTCCTACACCATGGGCTCCTCAAGGGAAGGACTGAATTTTACTTTTGTATCTCCAGCCTCTAGCACTTTACCTGGAACATGAGACCCTCAGTAAACATTTGTTGAACAAATAGTGGATAATAGTGGATGAACTTTCTACACATAATACTTGACTTGGAACATTATTTGTTGAACAAGTAATGGGAAATAATGAGTGAATTTTCTACTTCTGTCTCTGTCAAAATTATACACTACAAATTGGTTTTTTAAGGGGGTATATTTTACCCTGTACCTGTTACACTCTATCAGCCTAAAGACACCAAAATCATTCAGCAGGTATGTACTGCTAGAGTGTTATTTCCAGAATTAGCCTTAGACTCTGTGCACTTGAGTGGATGTGACCTTCCTATGAGACAAAAACAACTGAATTTATTTCAAGTGGACTGGGAATAGGCAGAAGAGAGTGAATCCATGCCATGTAGGCCAACCAATTAAAACAAAATGTGGATTTACAACTACTGTTAGGGTCCTTTAGAAGACAATTTCAGTGCAGATTCAAGTTGCTTTTAGCATTATCTTTTTTTTTAATGTTTGTTTATTTTTGAGGGAGAGAAAGAGAAACAGAGGGTGAGTTGGGGAGGGGCAGAGAGAGAGAGGGAGACACAGAATCCGAGGCAGGCTCCAGCCTCCCAGCTGTCAGCACAGAGCCTGACGCGGGGCTCGAACTCACATACCGCGAAAACATGACCTGAGCCAAAGTCAGATGCTCAACTGACTGAGCCACCCAGGTACCCCTGCTTTGAGCATTATCTTAAGAGACACCTTCCCAAGCTTGAGTTGCCACCTTATCTTTTTCAGCCTCCACTGGAATATATTTTGATTATGGATCCACTTTATAAACTTCAGTTTAAGAAACCACCTGAAGTTGTTATGAAATACTTCTTAGAGGCCATATTTTTGGGCCCCTTAAGCTTTACTAGGTGGAAGACAAAACTCAAGATAGGCGAAGGTGAATACTTGGGCATTTTCAGTGACAGAGCATTTACAACTTGGCAGAAATTACAAATACCCCAAATCTCATTTTCCAAATCAAAGCTGTCAGGGGTCCAGCTGAACAGTTCAGAAATAATCCCTGTTTCACACTTTGTTTTTTTAGGTTCACAGGGGAGAGGCAAAGGACATAGTCGTACCTATATAGTTTTATGTTTATTATTGTAGGGCCTTGACAAATCCTGCAGAAGAGGTCATGGAGACCGTAAATTGCATGTTCGGTCCCTGAGCATTATGTTTGCAGATCTGATTTCTTCAGGAGGGCAGGGCTAGAAGTAGTGTGCGACCCCTAAGCTTGACATGTGAAGTAAGCTGCCCCTTACCTCCTGTGGGCTTTCCGCTCTGGTTCCTGGTATCTCAGACTTTTCCTTTCCTTTCTGTTTTTATTGAGAGGTGATTGATATACAAGTTTAAGATGTACAGTGTGTCAATTTGTTGCATTGTCATATTGCAATATGATTACCATGGTTGTGTTAGCTAACATCTCTATCTTGTTTCATAACTATGGTTTCTTTTTTGTGGTGAGAACACTTAAGGTTTGATCTCTTAGCAACTTTGAAGTTTATAATACAGTGTTGTTGTTGACTACAATCCTATGTTGTGCATTAGATCTCCAGGACTTAATTCATCTTCTAGTGGGAAGTTTGGACCCTTAAACAATATTTTCCCGACTCCCCCTCACCCCCAACCTCTGCTAACCACCATTATACTCTCTGTATCTATGGGTTAGGTTTCTTTAGATCCCATATGTAAGGGGTATTGTCCGGTGTTTGTCTTTTTCTGAGTAATGCCTTCACAGTCCATCCATGTTGTTGCAAATGTCCTTCTTTTTCATGGATGAATAATATTTCATCATAGGTGGCTAGGTAGATAGATGGATGGATGGATGGATGGATGGATTGATAGATAGGTACCACATCTTCTTTATTCATTCATCTGTCCTTGTATCACCTTCATTGTGGAGCTAACTCCAATGCACTTGCTAAGACTTTGACATTCTTCTTGTCCTAGATGTCTAGGTCAGACCCTGTCCCTCTCTCCACTGCCTTGTGTCAAGGAAGGTGGACCCTTTTTGTTCCAGAGCTTGCTGTTCACTCTGTTGCTAGTGGTGGCACTGCTTAGAATCACCAACCACAGGGAGAATTGATGCTTGCTTGTCTGATATCCATGTTGTCACATTGCCATGAATACTGTAACTGGGTTGGGAGTCACTCTTTTCAGGGGTCAGTCATAAAGTTGGATCGGGCTCATATGCAAACCCATGCAATCCTGTCTCTGCTCTCTGACATCTCAGAGTCTTGCAATCATGTCTGCACACATCATGATAACAGCTCTCTGTTTGAGTGGGGAGAAACCAATGATTAAATGAGATGTTTTGATTACGTACCTATTTCAGTGAGCTCTTTCCCCCACCATCATTTTTCTTGTTGCCATGGAGAACTTAAATTTTCTTTCTTTCTTTCGCTTTTGCTTAACCGTTTTGCTAGTTGTTGCAAAGGGGGACAAAGGAATCTGCTGTTCTGCTCTATAAAATTGCCTAGAAAATGAAATTGAAGCCAACTTGGCTGTTTTTTTTTCTTGGTAAAGTTTAATTCTTACGCTTTCGTCATGGCCCCAAATGAATGATCCATCTGAAACAAAGAAGGGCTGGAAGTTCAGGACAAGGGAGGGAAGTGGGGGGGTGGGGGGGTGGAGGTCAAACATTGCCAATACTAGACTTAATTTGCCCGGCAGGAGAGCCATGGCTATGGGTGATGTGGGCAGAATGATTTTTAAGAGAAAGCAAACAAGTGGAGACACAATTTGGGAGACTGAATTTGGTTTTGTTTGTTTTGTGTGCAAAATGAACTTGTGTGGGAAACAGAGACATTATCCATGAAGAATGCTAAGGTAATTTATGTTTCTTCCTTCCATCAATTACATTCTGTGAGCTCTGAGTAGAATTGTGTTCCATTGAGTTACAGCCTTTGCGCTACCAGTCTCTATAGAAATGACTCTCTAGAGTAATTTCATAACCTGCACTGACAAAGATATAATTCATACTGTGTTGCCTTTTGTGAGAGCTTTAAAAAAAAAACATGTACCATTTCATATTTATTTATTTATTTTTAAGTTTGACCAAGGAAAGGAAAAATGCATTTCTCCTTCCCACTAAATTATAAAACCAATAGACTTAAGGGGAAAAGGCAAAATCAGGCTTCCTAGCTTTGTGCAAAAACAAACAAACAAAAAAAAACAACAAAAAAAAAAACCAAAAAACCAACAACAAAAAAAACCAAACGTGAATCACACAGATCATAGTTTTCTCATATGAAAAATGACAGGATTGCACTCCATCATTTCCAAGTTCAATTCCCACTTCTTTTTTTTTTTTTTTTAATTTTTTTTTTCCAACGTTTATTTTTATTTTTGGGACAGAGAGAGACAGAGCATGAACGGGGGAGGGGCAGAGAGAGAGGGAGACACAGAATCGGAAACAGGCTCCAGGCTCTGAGCCATCAGCCCAGAGCCCGACGCGGGGCTCGAACTCACGGACCCGCGAGATCGTGACCTGGCTGAAGTCGGACGCTTAACCGACTGCGCCACCCAGGCGCCCCTCAATTCCCACTTCTAAAAAGTCTCAGAACCTCTGTTTCTAGGTTTATTTTTCCCCCAGGAATGTAACTGCTGAATGAAATAGAAAGTTCCTCTAGAGACGTTTCTTTAGATGAGAATTCCTCTGTTGCAGATGGCTTCCATAGCGTTCTGGCTGACCGGCTTCCTCTGTGTGATCTGGCAGAAGATGAAGGTCGAAAGGAAAAGTGCCATTTAAGGAAGGTTTGGGCTTAGTAGAGGACCCCCTGGCAGGTGGGAGACAAGATGGTAAAGAGTCGGAGAAAAGCCCACACATCTGTGTGGCTGAGGACTGGAGCCAGGGCGCTGGGATCTGTGAGATCTAACAATGGGGAAAGCACCCCAAGGAAGATGAGTGATAACAGGAACTAGGAGATCCTGCCAGTGAGGCCAACGGGCCAACAGCCCGGGGATGACGTTGACTGGGGAGGCAGTGTGCTATTTTGCATTTGTCACCCCATTTCTGTGTGGCCCAATCAATAGCCAACAGACAGGAGGTCTGCCCTGTGGGCTGGCAGGAGACTGTTATTGAAAACAGCCCTGTGGAGAGGCAGGGGATGTAGATCATTCTCCTGGCCCAACTGATTTCCACCAAAGGGCAGAGCGTTCTCTTTGAAGCCTTGGGATTGGTCTGAAGCAGCCCAGATCATTGATCTGTGAGCTGGTGGTATTTGCCATTCTCTGTCCCCCAGGCACCTCTGTTTCCAAACAACACTTGCATATTTCCTTCTCTATCGGGGTATTAAAAATCTTCATAGGCCCCAGGCCCTCTAACTTTTGGGTTCTTTCAAACATATTACAATAATTTATAATTTGCTTGTGAAATTGGCCACCTATTATTTAATTTACATTTGGCCAAGACTTCCTACTGATCAGCTGGCAGACTTCAGAATTCTTCTGCAGTGAGAAAAATCTAATGCAACATACAAATTGTTTTCAGAGGTCATACAATTATATGGATAATAAATGTAAAAATGGAAGAAGTTGACATACTGTTGTTTCACTGAGCATTTACCAATCTTTTAAAAAAATGTTCTGGAACCCAAATTTTCTTTAGCTTGTCAATGCCCTTCAACCAAAGCTCACCAGGAACATTTCCATATCTGAACAAGCGAGGTTTATTACTTGTTGCAGTGAGGGAGACTGTATACCGTGGAAAACCATGGGACATCTCAGGAGAAGGTGATAGAAAGGAGCTTTCATGGGATTTGGGCTAGTGTTAGGGGATTTGGGAGAGAGTTCAGGGAAGTGCGGCTTTGCTCTGGATTGGGAAGGGGGTCATTCCTATTGGATATCTTTATAAACCTTATTTAGAAGGAGGGCATGTTAATGGAGGCTAATGTTGTAATAGGTAGAACAGCCAGGGTCCCATTTTAGCCAGGACAAGGGGATGTTTGGTATGTTTTGGCCTGGACAGTGTTCATGTATTGTCTGCATTTTGATATGATTTTGGAGTGGTCTTGTTTTGTCTTGATTCATCCTACTTAACAATGGCCTTGTCTGATGCAGGTGTTTTGTGAAATTGTTTATGTTCAATAGGAGAACACCAAGGTTCTCATATGGGCTTCTTGAATAGGCTTCTCTTGCACACAGCTCCTGTGACCCTTACCACAGATAAGGAGGATTTGGAACAATGCAGGCACCAAAACAGGTGGCCATCCATGGGCACCCTCTTTTATACTCACCCAGGACGGGGCGGGAAGAATAAAGGTTTTCTGTATGCAGGGGAGAGGTGCACCTGACTGTAGCCTGGTACATCTGGTGGGAATGAAAGGCAATTTAATGGAAGCTAGATATAGCTAAGCTCTTTATAGCACCAGGAAAAACTTTTTTGGTTTTATTGTCTTTTGTTTGGAAAGAGAGCAAAAGCCCAACATGTTTCTCCAAGTCATAAAGCATGTCAAGAACATCATTAAAAGTGCGATTGTTGGTTTTGGGTTTTCATTCATTTTTTCCCCTCACTTAGAACTTCTAGAAACTTTTATTGTTTATGCCACTTTTTGTCCCTTGTCCTCTGTTCCACTTTCTCGTTTGAAACTTTCAAGCCTTCAGAATAGTTGAAAGAGTGAACTCAGAGCACTCTTCACCCAGATTCACCAAATGTTGACATTTTGCTACATTTTCTTTCTCTGCCAAATCATTTGAAAGAAAGTTTTAGACATTACGACATTTTGCTTCCAAATACTTCAGGATATGTATCCTAAGGACAGAGTCATATTCCCCTACATAATTGCAACACTGTGTATACAGGTGTGAACGTGTGTGTGTGTGTGTGTGTGTGTGTGTGTGTGCGCGTTATAGAGATCTTCTTCTGAGCCATTTGAGGATAAGCTGTCAACATGATGCCCCATCACCCCTGAATATTTTAGTGTGTATTTCCTATAAACAAGAATATTCTCTACAGACCTGCGATGTAATCACCAACACCAGGAGATTAACAATAATCTGTTACTACCATCTAATACCCAGATCCCTTTCAAATTTCTCCAGTTGTCCCAATTATGTGCTTCATAGCAACAGAATCTAGTCCAAAATTGCAGTTACTTAGTTGTCATGTCTTTTTAATTTCTTCAATTTGTGACAGTTCCTCTCTGTTTCCTTGACTCTCATGACTTGACACTTTGGAAGTTTATAGGCAGGGTATTTTGTTGGATGTTCCTCAGTGAGATTGTCTCATGTCCCCTCTTGATGAGCTGCTCAGGAGTGATACAGGCTCAGGAGTCACTTACTGCATTACCATGCGGATGTCCTCACTCTGCCCAGGCTCTGACTCCCTGCCCTGGCTACTCCTTTGCCTTGCTTGGGCTCACGTAACCTGTGCCAGGATATCTTCCTCACCCCATTTGGGTAAGTGTGGCTTAAAGAGAGTAGGTTGACTTCCTGGGCTGGTTACTGTAGAAAATGGGTTGGTTTCCTAGGCTGGCTGCTGCAGATTGTGAGTCAGAGTTCTATTTTTATATATTGTCTGGTCATTATTTATTTGGATTTTTAGTCTTTCGGTAAACTGACACCTAATGAGTCCTCCCTTCACTTCCCCTTTGTGTTAGTCTGAACTCTCCAGAGAAACAGAACCAATAGAATATACATACGTATAGAAAGAGATTTATTATAAGGAATTGGCTTACATGATTATGGAGCTGGTACATCCAAAATCTTAGAGTGGGCCAGCAGGCTGGAGACTCAGGGGGTTAATGTTCCAGTTTGAGTCCAAAGGCCATCTGCTGTAGAATCAGGAAAAGCTAGTGTTACGGATGAAATTTGAAGGCAGTCTGCTGGAGAATTCTCTTTTGCTTGGGGAAGAATCTTTTTGTTCTCTTCAGGCCTTCAACTGATTGCACGAGGCCCACCCACATTTTGGGGGGCAGACTGCTTTACTCAAAGTCCTTTATTTATTTATTTATTTATTTATTTATTTATTAATATAATTTATCATCAAGTTGGCTTACATACAACACCCAGTGCTCATGCCAACAAGTACCCTCCACAATGCCAATCACCCATTTTCCCCTCTCCCCCCCGCAAATCCACCCTCAGTTTGTTCTCCGTATTTAAGAGTCTCTTGTGGTTTGCCTGCCTCCCTCTCTGTTTGTAAGTATTTTTTTCCCTTCCCTTCCCCCATGGATTTCTGTTAAGTTTCTCAAGATCCACATATGAGTAAATACATGATATCTATCCTTCTCTCTCAAAGTCCATGATTTAAATCTTAATCTCATCCAAATCACCCTCACAGAAACATCCAGAATAATGGGCACGCTGTGGCCCAGCCAAGTTGACACAAAATTAACCATCACAATCCCCCCAGCTAGTCTCCTAGAAATATGTGAATCTCAAGGTCTGCCAGTGACTTACTTTCTCTCAAGTTACACCCCTACTTCATGTTAATCCAACAAAGTGATATGAAGTCTAGAGACTCTGTTCAGCTTCTCTAGGTGCTCATGCAGAGCCACCTCTGTGTTTGTGGCAGGACTTGTGAGTGGAGATAACTTCCATAGGGCCCTCATTTCAACTGGATGTGAGGAGAAGAGGCACATTCATTGTTATAGGAAAGAACAAGTTTTCCAAAAGTGAGGGGTTGTGATATTATGCATGTCCTTTCATGTTTACTTGTCTTTGAGCCAAATGGGCTCATTTCATCTCTCTGAGAAGGCCTTCGCCAATCGTGACAGCAATGAGGTAGGCAGTTTAGAAAACTGACAGGATCCCTCAGAAATCTTTGACTGGGGGAATATCCCAGTGCCCCTGGGAGATCAAAGTGCAGAGAGCAAGATGGTACATTTCTCTTCTGCCCTGACTCACTGGAGCTGATAGGGTAGAGACTGAGCATCTCAAAGCAGTGTGGCAGCTGTGTTGCTGAGTGGCATATTATCTACCACAAGATCACCCCATTTAAAATGATTTTTTAAAGTCTCTTACCAGTTTTTTTTTTTTTAATTCTCCTTGTCGGTCAAGAATGTAAAATGCAGAGTCTTATCAGTAGTATTCAAAGCAGATTTAAAACGTGATTGCTCTTTGCTCTCTCCTAGTACAGTCCAGTTTGGATCATCTCATCTGATATAAGGAAGCTTGAGCTGAAACTGAAACCCTCCATGCATTCCCCTCCCTCTTCCTTTTTTTTCTTCCCACTTCTACTTATTCACCCACATCTTCCCATCTAAGACTTATTTATTAAGCATGATGTCAGTCTTTGGGGTATAGACATAAATCAAGACCAGCCCTTGATTTTTGATATGATTGCTTTCTGACAGGGGAGGTAGAAATAAAAACAAACCTTCATAATGCACTGTGGTAAAAACTGACTCACTAAGATAAAAACAAAGAGAGAGGCAAATTGTAAGAGACTCTTAAATACAGAGAACAAACTGAGGGTTGCTGGAGGGGTTTTGGGGTGGCGGCATGGGCTACATGGGTGATGGGCACTTGTTGGGATGAGCACTGGGTGTTATATGTAAGTGATGAATCACTAAATTCTACTCCTGAAACCATTATTACACTATATGTTAACTAACTTGGATTTAAATTAAAAAAAAAAAAACTGACTCAGGATGACCAAATCTGAGGAAACTGAGGCAGGAATTCCAAGGAGGGTCATGTTCTGCCGATCTTTAAGAGATAAGTTGGGAGTTTTCTAGGCACACAGAGCTGGAGGTGGGATAGTGTCCCAGGGAGAGTTGACACCATAGTATGAAGAAATAGGACTCCTAGGTGAATCAAGCCAATTTCTGTCCTGGGTCCATGCTGTGGGTTCTTCTGTAGCATCCAAGACCTGCCTGGTCAAGTGAGCATTTTTTTTCTTTTTTCCATTTTCACAGACCCTACTCCTCACCCTTCCATTGCTTTACCAACACTCAGATTGCTGTCTTTGCCCTCTGAAGCATCTTTCTGATGTGTGGCAGCCTCTCTCTGTGGGCACACTGACCTTGGCCTTGTCCAGCTTTCCATCTTTCACTCAGGGCTCAGGGCTGTGAGTGATTCTGATGAAGTCTTGTGATCCCAAAAGAGCTGCAGTGAGAGCCTGCTCACCATCCCAACTTTACATGAAATATCAGGCAGTGATTCACCATCATTCAGAAACTTGTCAGTTCATAAATTCAAAGCAACTCCATTTCCTTTGCTTTTGAACAGACAAAATTGGATGGCCCATGGACCAGAGCCGTTAACTGGGATGTTAAGAACACCCTAGTCCTGTGTTGTTTCCCATGAGCCCAGGGCAGGAATGCTTATGCTATTTACCTATGTCAAACAGGCTGACGTCCTTTGGGAGAAGTAGGAGTGTGAAAATGTGGCCGCACTGCCAATAATATGAGAGGAGGTTGAAAATAGCAGATGGAGGTTGTAATTAGGGCCAACAGAAATAGGAAACTGCTGCTAGGTCATCCGCCTGGTACCCAGCGTCGGCCTATTAGCGGTCATTAGCCCTTATCCAGGAAACAATTTACATCCGTTGAAATCCTTATAAATTTGGATTTCTGCCCACACACCCATCATCCTGCTTTTTCTTGTGGATTAAAGAGGTGGCCCCTGAGCTGCTTCTCTCTGTGAGCAGAAAGTGCTATCCTCTGGCCCTAGAAGCGGGTCGGGTCACCACCCGACCTAACAGCAATCTGACTGTGGGCTTGTATTATCACAGGGTGGAAGAGACTTTAAAAGTGTATCCTGTCCCATCTCATGCCCAGCAGACTCCACCCTCCTCCAAAGCTGGGAGGTTGTAAAGTCTATTGGAGCTTAACAACTTGTCAGAGAAATCCTTCCCAGGGACCGTGTAGCCTTCAAGTTTAGAATTTCTTTGTGCTTTTCCTTTGGTTATTCTCAGTCTTGAATTTGGCTCTGTTAGGCGTATATATAGCTGGGTTTTGTGGGATTCAGCTTTAAACGAGCCTTCTCAACCAGAGGGATGACCCATTTGAGGTAGGTCAGCATGTTGGGTAACCCTGTTCCTAAGTTCCCCTTGGCTTCTGTCTGCTTCCAGTCTCCTGTGTGTCAGTCTGAATCTTCTCCCTTCTCAGGTAATTTGAATCTTGATTTTTCCTTTTCAAGAGTAATTTGATCCAACAGAAGAAGCACCAGATAGGTGCCAGAAAGCCTGTGTTGGGGCTGTGCTCTCGTCTCTTCTGGAACCCGTGGTCACGACCTCTGTTTACATAACAAGCTAACATCTCTGAGCTCCAGCTTCTCTCTGTCTTTCCCTTCCTCCCTCCCTTCCTTACAGAGTTGTTGCAAGGCTATAAAAACCATGTTACAAGGAATGTTGAGAACTTTTATAAATGGGTCATGGAAGACATTTAAAGAGGTTCACTTCACTTCCTACCCCAAGGGTTAAAACTCAAGAAGGTCTGTCTTTTTTTTCAACTCTGTTTGACATGAGAATCTCTTTGGTATCTCCACTTAAAAATTAGAGACGAAATCTTTATGACGATTTACCACCTTCTCCTTCTCCCTCCATTTTTACTCACCTTTTAAGGGTCGCCCCCTCAAATAAAGTCTTTCTTTTATATTCATCCTATAGTAGTCTCCTTCCTTCCTGACCCACACTCACAGAACATGGTTGTCCTTAACACATATTTTAGTGCCTGGTTGTTTCCTGCTGGTGTTATTCAAAAGTCATCTTAGATTTTTCGTTTTCTCTCCTCGATTAGAGAGTGTAGCTCTAGATTTCACCTCCATTGAAGAGCTTATCCCATTACACTTAACTTTTATGTTCGGGTTTTGTTTCACTACTTGCCTACAGGTGCTTGAGGGCAGGGTGGATGGGTCACATTCATTTTTATATCTCGAGTGCCTGCTACTTACTAGTTGTCAGTAAATATTTGTAGAAATGAGCTAGTAACCTTCATTGTGATCTTGCACCAACCGCACGTGGGTTAGGTAGCAGAAGCTGTATATGAGTATGCCGCATTAAAGAGGATCATACACATTCTCTTTTGAACTTCTAATTACTTTGCACACACAAACGTGGCAGTTGGAGTTACTATTCCTGGAGACCTCTGCAAATGTCTCCCTCTGCTGGGATTCTGATCTCCCCTACCCCACCCTCACAGGTGACCTCTTAGACTTGGAATGATATAATTGGGAGGGTGTGTGGACAACACTCCTAGGTGGCCCCAATTTCATTCTCCTTTTCTTCCTAGGTCATAGAACTTTTAGCTGGCCCCATGTTCTTCCAGCCATCCTGGCAGTCAGTTGTGGCTCTGTGTCCACATTCTCAGTCACGAGTGTCACCTCCTTGGAGAGAGTGTGGCTTCCACTTCTCTTTTCCCCATTCCAGTGGATGAGGGCAAACCTCTAGGAATGGCAGAACAGTAAAACAGACACCAGGCACCTGAGCCCCTGTGTTGTCATGGAGCAGAGCCATTATACCAGGCTTCAGTTTTTGAGTGGGAGACCATGGTTCTGTTTCAGCAGCTAAAGCTATGTTTTACTTAAGCAGGGGCCAAGGAGATGGTTCAGTCTTTTTGTAAATTATTATTATTTGTTTTCTGGCTGCATTTCTTTTTTTTTTAATATAATTTATTGTCAAGGTAGCTAACATACAATGTATACAGTGTGCTTTTGGTTTTTGGGGGGGGGGTAAATTCCTATGATTCATCACTTACATACAACACCCAGTGCTCATCCCAACAAGCTCCCTCCTTGATGCCCATCATCCATTTTCCCCTCTCCACCTCCCACCCCAGCCCATCAACCCTCAGTTTTTTTTCTGTATTTAAGAGTCTCTTATGGTTTGCCTCCCTCTCTGTTTGAAACTATTTTTTCCCCTTCCCTTCTCCCATAGTCTTCTGTTAAGTTTCTCAAGTTCCACATATGAGTGAAAACATATGATATGTGTCTTTCTCTGACTGACTTATTTTGTTCTTTTTTTTTAAGTTTTTAATTTATTTTGGAGAGAGAGAGGGAGAAAAAGAATGAGTGTGGGAGGGGCCGAGAGAGAGGGAGACACAGAATCAGAAGCAGGCTCCAGGCTCTGACCTTTCAGCACAAAACCTGACATGGGGCTCAAACCCAGAAGCCGTGAGATCATGATCCAAGCCATGGTCGGACGCTTAACCGACTGAGCCCCACTGGTGACCCAGAGACGGTACAGTCTTATCTCTTGTCTTACAGATGAAGACATTGAGGTCCAGAGTGGCCAGCCTGTTTACCCAGTGCAGTGGTGGGGCCCATGAGTCTAAAACTCCAGCCCAGGGTCTAATCCTGACCAAGCAGCACACTCTCAAATGTGAACTCCGTGATTATTCCTTCAGTGAAGGCAGGGAGGAGGGGTCTGTAAGTTCTTGCAAATGACAATCCTGAAGATGTGTAGGCAGGGATAGTTTCACTGGACAATACCCTCTTTCTTTTGCAGTGTATAAACAGGCTGGGATGGGCAGAGTGGGTGGAAATCCAGGACCTAGTGCAGCCAAGGAGGGCTCAGTCCCAAATGCCATCTATTTTAATATGGTCAGGACCAGAGCCAGGCAGCTACAAGTGTAGGAATGCAGTTGACTTAACCCACATACAGGCCAGGGATGAGCCTTAGAAAGAAGCGCAAGCAGATCTTAGGAGAAAAGTAGGGTTTTGAACCACACTGAATTTTGGGAGGTAACTGAGCAGAGAGGCTTCCTGGGCCAGAGTTCTTGCTGTTAGGGGGAGGAGGAGAGGAGAAGGAAGTGCTCCATGCCGAGGTCCAGACCACCAGGACTGTCCTCTAGTTCTGTGCCTATCTACTTTTTAGGCAATTATGCTGGTGTTTTCACCAGCATATGTCTCTATGGAAGATCCTGTAATTAGGTTCTTTTATAAATCATGAATTCTGTATACAAAACAGGGAAATGTCCCATGATGAAATTATGTAATGATAGCAGGCTATGTGCGTTTAAAACTAAAAATATTCAAGGTGGGCCAACCAGCTGGTGAGACAAAAAGGCAGTGTGGTCTCTGGGAGGAGCTGTGGCAACCCGGTCCTCAAGGTGGGGGTCAGGTGAGGTCATCTGACTTCTCTGTGTGCAGGGCTCCCATTCATGGGGTCTCCAAGGTGGGCTTTCTCTGGAGTTGTTGCCTTCAGAGTGCTTTTTGAGCCATGGAGCAGCTAAAACAGAGAGGCTTACGCACTAGGGAAATCTGGTATTTCCTTTGACCAAATAAAAAGCTCTTAGAACTGGAAAGAAAACAATCATTCAGCAGTTAATTCATGTCACCTCCCCCCTCTCCCCCCCCCCCCCCCCCCCGCCACTGCCCTTTGAACTCAGGCTTAGAGAAATAACATTTTCAAGTTCACAAAGCAGGTCATTAGAAAGTCCAGAAAGCCAAGGCATGCGGCGCCTGGGTGACTCAGTTAAGTGTCAGACTCTTGATTTCGGTTCAGGTCATGATCGCATGGTTTGTGGGATTGAGCCCTGTGTCGAGCTCTGTGCTGACAGCCTGGAGCCTCCTTGGGATTCTCTCTCCCTATCTCTGCTTCTCCCCTGCTCATGTTCTTGTGTGCATGCACACTCTCTGTCTCAGAATAAATAAATAAACTTAAAAAAAAAAAAAGAAAGAAAAACAAGAGCCAAGACCCCTGCTGTCCAAGGTGGTTTTCATACTGCCCTAAATGCAAATAGGAACTTGGCCATCACCTTCATAATCACCTAAAACACAGTTATGGTCTATTTATCCTTAAAAGAAGTGAACACATATGGTAATCTGTATTGAAACTGAAACAGAAGGGTAGCATTAACTTGCACACCCGGAGAATACATCCCTTAAAGGGTTATGATTTCATGGCCTGACTGGCTGTTTGTAAGCTCCAGGGAGTTGAAGCCTAGTAGTACTGGGCCAGGATCCTGAACAATAGGATGGAGTGAATAGACTCTCTTGAGTATATCTCAAAGGAGAGTAACTTTGCTTTAATTAGAATGATGAATTGTGTGGGCTGAGGTGAGCCCACACACACACATGCGGGCATGCAAATTGTTCATTAGTAAACTATGGAGATCCTTCCATGTCCATGGTTTTAGAAATGAGAGAATGGTAAAGGGAAAGGTGAATACCCATAAGGGAGGCTGAGTTTTAGTAATGAAAAGGGTTTTGGTTCTATAAACTCAGGGACCTGAAGGGTCAGAGTTCTCTGTTATCTCAGGAAGCGACTCAAGCTGGACGTGGGATTGAGGGTGGTTAGAAATAGGTGGAGGCTACAGGGGGGGTAGGAGGGAGTGTGCTGAAGAGAACAAGGTCTCAGCGAGCTGGAGAAGAAAAGATTTTTGAATCAGTCACACAAGGAAGGCTTGGACTGGGAATTGCTTGGATTTTTTGCCTAGGATGAAAGAATCCAAACTCATGCAGTCTCATTTGGCCTTTTCCACAAAGCTGGATAAAATTGGATTCTGTCTTCCTCTCTAGAGACATGTACTTGGTAATCTATACACAGTGTGTGTCCTCAGTCTATATATTGATCACCTGTGATAAAATGGTTTGGTTGTAAGGCCTGGTCTGGAAGTCTACCACTGCCATGATGGCTTTAAAAAAACACACATCTAGGGGCTCCTGGGTGGCTCAGTCGGTTAAGTGTCTGACTCTCGGTTTTGGCTCAGGTCATGATCTCACAGTTCATGAGTTCGAGCCCCGCATTGAACTCTATGCTGACATCACGGAGCCTACTGGGATTCTTTTTCTCTCCTTCTGTCTCTGCCCCTCCCTTTCTCATTCTCCCTCTCTCTTTCAAAATAAATAAATAAACTTAACTCCCCCCCATACATTTATATTATAATGGTGAAATATACATAACATAAAAATTGCCATTTTAACCATTGTAAGTGTCCAGTTCAGTGGCATTAAGTATATTCACAATGTTGTGCAATCATTACCACGATTTCTTTCCCAAACTTTTTAATCATCTCAAATAGAAATTTTGTGCCCATTAAACAAAAACACCTCATTTCTGCCTCTCCCCAGACCCTGGTAAGCTTTAATGTACTTTCTATCTCTATGAATTTGGCTATTCTAAACAGTTCATAGAAGTTGAATCATACAGTGTGTGTGTGTATATATATATACACACACACATATATGCATACGTACAAACGTACATACATACTTTTTTTTTGGTCTGGTTTAGTTCACTTAGCATAATGTTTTAAAGGATTACCCATTTGTAGCATGTATCATAACTGTATACATTTTTATGGCTGCATAATTTTGCATTGTATGTCTAGACAGCATTTTGTTTATCCATTTACCTGTTGATGGACATTTGAGTTGTTTCCACCTTTTGGCTGTTGTGGATAATGCTACAGTGAACATTGGTGTACAGTGTTAGAGTCTCTGTTTACGATTCTTCTGGATATATATCCAGAAGTAGAATTCCAGGATCATATGGTAATTCTATGTTTAACTTTCTGAGGAACTGACAAACTTTTTTCCACAGTGGCTGCCCTATTTTGCCTTCCTATTGCATTTTGCATTATCCTTATTATTTATGTGTGTTTCAGAAAGGAGTTGGTTAGAAAAACAGAAGCTGCTCTATATGTGCTGGAGATAAAGGGTTCAAAATTGAATTGGGGTCTTACTCATAAGTTGGAATATTTAGGGGAGAGGAGATCAGAAAAGCTGCAGCAAAGGTTTGAGACAGTTGTCCCTGAAAGTCAGAGAGGTTGGCACTGAGGACCTCAGCCTGGAGCTTAGCACCAGCTCTCAAAACTTGCCTGGCATTGTTGACACTCTGCAAGAAGCTCCTACCAAATGTCTCCGTCTATGGTGGTGAAGAACTCAGCAGGAACACGTGGGGAGTCTCTCATCTGTCCACAAATCTGGCCATAACTGGTTTTGAAAACTGATGACTCCCCAATCTCATTGGAAGACTAGGCCAGAACTGTCCAGAGAAGGAGATCTTGGGGAGTATGATTGCTGTTCTCAGAAGGGAGAGGCGATGGTATCAGCCCATAGCAGGTAGACCAGCACAATTTACATTCTTCTTTAGTACATAAAGGATTATAAGTAGTTTATAAAGATGTAGAAAATTTGACCAAGGGACATAAATTCAAATTTGAGCAAATTAAATCAAAAAGATAAGAGGAAAGAATAAAAATGGAGCCAGAAATAAGGCTAAGCATGACTGCCACCATCATCTATACATTGACCACAGAGTTCACACTCTCCACAAGATAAAAATTGCTCAAGAGATTGAAAAATGTTCTTAAGGTATTAAGGTCAGACAAGAAACTCTCTCAAGGGACAGGAAGTCTTCCCTTGAGGAGATCAAGAAAAGGCTGACACCATGGGGTGACTTGTGGGAGTAGCACTTGGTTGTGCCTGGAAGTGTACCACGGGGGTTGTAGTTGCTGCTAATTTACCTCTTGTTAGGGACGGAATTGCGTCAGCCAACCCCACCCTCCCCACACATATGCTGAGGTCTAAATAGTGCTTCAGAAAGTGACTATATTTGGAGGTACTGTCTTTAAAGAGGTAATTAAATTACAATGAGGTCATTAGGGTGGACTGTAATCCATGATGACTGGTGTCCTTATAAGAGGAAATTATGACACCATCATGCACAGAAAACAGACCATCTGAAGGCACGGGGAGAAGATGGGCCTCTACAAGCCATGGAGAGAGCCCTTGGAAGAAATGAGCTCTCTGGGCACCCTCATCGCAGATGTCCAGCCTCCAGAATTATAGGATAATATTTTCTGTTGTTTAAGCCACCGAGTTTGTGGTACTTTGTTCTGGCGGCCCTGGCAAACTCATACACTTCCCATATCTAAAACTGACATCATTTACTGAGGTGGGGTTGTGCCTGGGATTCGTTGGGGCTACATTATCTTTAGTTTCTAATTTGACAAGTGTTTCTTGAGCACATAGCTATGCAGGCCCCTGTGCAAGGCCTTCAAGGAACGTGAACACGAGGAAGACAGTCTCAGGCTTCAGAGAGCTTATAAACCAGGTGACATAACTCTGGCGAGATGCGGCGAGTGTAAATATAAGGCCAGTGCTATGTGAGCAAAGATGTGGGAGAGATTCATTGCAGCAAGGGGACCAGGGAGGTCTTTAGAGAGCTGGTAATCATTTAACTTGGATCTTAAAGGAGAATGAGAAGGGCTTTCCTAAGAGTGTGTGCGCGCGTGTGTGTGTGTATGTGTGTGCGTGTATGTTTTGAGGCAGTGAGTATCTGTGGGGCTAAACCTCTCCGCTTCTCAGGACTTGGACTCCAGACAGGTGCTGTGGGCAGGCAGTGCTGAGGTTTGGCTCGACTTAAAAGCTCCTGCTGGGTGGGAATGACTTGATGATCAGAAATCGATCAAGCTTAATGTTAAAATTCTGCTTTGCTTTGGGTGACAGGATTATGTCCTCTGTGTTTTGAAACAGGGATGGAGGTGCACAGAGGGAAACTGGCAAGGGTGACTTGCAAGGCATTTAGTTCCCTCATTCAGGAAACTTCCCTCTGCTCCTTAGTGACTGTGGGAATTCCTTTCAGCTTCTCTTGCCAAAACTGAGTGATGAACAAAAGCGTCCGGTCTGGGAGTTTATGGGCTAAGCTGGGATAGTCAGACTCACATACACAGCATCTGAGAACCTGTTTAAGGACTTTAAGTGGCTGTGTAGGAACCAGGCTGTGTGGGCACCAGGCTATGTGGGCACCAGGCTGTGCGGGCACTGGCTGTGTGGGTACTGGGCTGTGTAGGTACCTGCGTGGGCAGTGGGCTGTGTGGGTACCTGCTTGGGCACTGGGCTGTGCGAGCACTGGGCTGGGGCTGGTCCAGGGGTAGACTAGCCTGTCCAGCTCATAGTTCCAGCTCGGGCCAAGACAGCAGGCTAGGACAGGCATTTGGAGTCCAGGTGTCCCCCTCCTCCCTGAGTCCCACACCTTATGGCACTGCCACCGACCGGGCGCCTCTCGTAAACAGACACCATTTTAGAAACTAGTGAGTGAGAGATGGCTGAAGACACCATGGGGTGAGGTTTGTTCGGCTGTGGTCACAGAGAAAGCCAAGACAAGTTCCCCTGCATTTGACAGCATTTCAGTGGTGCTGGTCCTTGACACACCCCCTGTTGGTTGAATGAATCAATCCTGAACCCCCTGACGGTGTGTCCAGAGCACCAGGAAGAGCAGCAGGTGAGGGGCGGCTGATGTGGCTGCAGCACAGGGGTGAGTTCTCATGCTAGTCACCGTGTCCCGGAGAAGAGAGGCCAGGGCTTGCATCCATCCTTGCTCCCAACAGCTGGGCAGCTGGGCAGCTCACTCAAGGTGTGAAAGTGCGACCTTCCTGGCGGGAAAACAAAGGGCTGGGGACATCTCCAAGGCTACTCCCGGCGCTGAGGAATTGGGGGTCTATGAATTATACTCACTTTTCTTTTGAGCAGGTAACTTTTGGTTCACTTTGATTTGGATCCTGAGAGATGACAGGAATTATTCAGGAAGATCTTAGGGTATGCCAAATGAGGGGCTGGGGAGAGTGGGTAAAGGAGGAGGAGAGGGGACATGAGAGGGACCAGGAAAGAGAGATGAAGAAAAAATCCAGTGTTCCTAATGGGCTTCGTCTGGGTTGGGCGGTTTGATTGATGGAGCCCTGGGCTGATCAATATAAGATGCCTTATTCAGCCTCAATCAGTTGCTGATTTTCTCTGATCTGAGAACACTATTTGCACATATGCACTGTGGATCCCAGGGAGACCCCAAGGAGAAAGTTCAGATGGCTCTCTACAAATTCATCCCCAACACCAGAGAAGTAGCTCCAAGTATTTGCATGCATGGTCCTGAGTCAGTGGCATTGTCTCAACAGGCGTGAAAGCTTCTAGGTATTGAACAGTCATAATGGGCTAGACCCTGTCTCTAGCTCTTTAACAGGGATTATCTCAGCAACCCTATAAAGTAAGTATAATTATTATCCCCGTTTTATTTTATTTATTTTTTTAGGGGGTGGGGAGAGGGAGAGAGGGAGAGAGAGAGAGAGAGAGAGAGAGAGAGAATTTCAAGTAAGCTCCATGCCCAGCACCAAGCTCAACATGAGGCTCAATCTCACGACCCTGAAATCATGACCTGAGCTGAAAGCAAGAGTCGCACACTTAACCAACTGAGCCTCCCAGGTGCCTCTATTATCCCCATTTTAGACCTAGTTTGGGAAAGTAACTTATCTGAAGTCACTTAGTACTTTGCCTGAGTCACTTGGTCTGAGTCCAGAGCCCACACTGGTATTTGCAATAAACCATGGGCTCCCTAAACAAGAACCATTGTCTCTCCAGGGCCAAAGTACTCACTGAATGAATGAATGAATGAATGAATGAATGAATGATGGAAGGGCAGTGAAGTCTATGACTGTAAGGCTGGTAAGAAGATCTATATCCTATCCCAAGAATCAAATTTCCCTAATAGATTTCCAAGGCAAGCTCTAAAAACAGAGGTCTGTTTTTCAGCAATGCCCATGCATCATTGCAGTTTTTAATTTTTATTGTTGCAGTCACAAGGGCCCTGGCTGACACACAGTTCCCTTGTGACTGAGCTCAGCATCCTGAAGTTTCCTAGAGGAACCAACCTTGAGACTCTTGGGGACACTGTGGTCCTCTTCCCAGCCCATCCTAATGGTGACCTGCACCCCTGAGGTATCCTCAATACACTCAAAGGAAACATATTTTGGAAGAAAGGATGTAACGGAGCCCAGGGTCCAATTCTGCATTTGGCTTGGCCCCAAGGACACTGAACATAAGTCAGAAATTTGATTTCCAGTTGACTCCATGGGATATTCATTTCAAAAGAGTTGTCCTTCTTGTCTGTTTACCACATATCTCTTTGTAGAACTCTCTGCTTTTCTAGAATTTTTATACTTTCTCTAGCATTTTGTGTTTTGGTAATTGACTTACAAGAATAGTTCTGCAACATAAATCAACAATGAAAAGCAAATTACCCCTGCCCGCATCTTTTCATTCCTTTCTCATCTCAAACGATATTTTCTGTACGATGACTAACCCAGACTGACGTAATTTGTCAATCGATCTCCACGATATACATTAGAAAACGCATTGCACAGGGCCCAGCATGCAGCACTTCGTGTGAGCCACATTGCTTTAGAAAACCTATTAGTGGAACAGAAATATCTAGAGCTCGGCCCGGCCTTTTTGCTGAGAATATTAGAACTGGTGATAATTACTTTATTAATCATAAGGTGTAACAGCAGTGCATATGTCACGGCAGCCATAAAATAAGTGCTTTTATGGCAAATGTAGTTAAAAAGAAATGACTGATTGGATTTATGGTACTCAGCAGTTAAAGAAAAAAAGGGAATCATGCATTTTCTTTCTTTAGTTAAATGTTCATTAAATGTGTACCACTAAGAGCTATTTGTAATAATTCCCTAGTGGGTCCGTGTCCTAGGAGAATTTATTTTAAAATACAAATTAAAGCTTAAATTAGCTTTTATTAAAAAAATATATATAGTGCATCAACATTTGATCTCCTGAGAGAAGGGAGAGAGCGGTGCAGTCACGCTGAAGAGAAGGATCTGGTAGAAGGAACCTGGAGGCTATGTTTGCCTTTGGGGTTCAGGTGGAGCTTCTTGGCACTTACCACTTGAGGGTAGCAGAACTTTGGAGGCTATGGTCCAGACAGAAGATGCAACTCAGCTATGCTCTGAAGGCAGGGAAACCACAATGGTCAAGGTTTACATTTAGGGTGATGTTTATATTTCCATCATTAAAGCAAATCTTTGAAGTTTTTTTTGCATGTGTATAAATTTCCATTGTTTATTTGTTAAAAATTTTTTAAATATAATTCATTGTCAAGTCAGCTAACATACAGTGTATACAGTGTGCTCTTGGTTTCGGGGGTAGATTCATGATGCATCGCTTACATGAAACACTGTAACACATATAGTGCTTATCCCAGCAAGTGCCTTCCTCAATGCCCATCACCCATTTTCCCCTCTTCTGCACCCTCCCACCAACCTCAGCTTGTTCTCTCTATTTAAGAGTTTCTTATGGGTTTTCTTTCTTCTCTGTTTGAAACTATCTTTTCCCCTTCCTGTCACCACTGGTCTTCTGTTAAGTTTCTCAAGTTCCACATATAAGTAAAAACATATGATATCTGTCTTTCTCTGACTAACTTATTTCACTTAGCAGAATACCTTCTGGTTCCATCCACACTGCTGCAAATGGCATGATTTCATCCTTTCTCGTTGCTAAGTAGTATTCCATTGTATATATAAACCACATCTTTATCCATTTGCCAGTTGATGGACATTTGGGATCTTTCCATGATTTGGCTATTGTTGGAAGCACTGCTATAAACATTGGGGTACATGTTCCCCTATGAATCAGCACTCTATCCTTTGGATAAATTCCTAGTAGTAGTATTCCTGGGTCATAGGGTAGTTCTATTTTGAATATTTTGAGGAATCTCCACACTGTTTTCCAGAGTGGCTGCACCAGTTTGCCTTCCCACCAACAGTACAAGAAGGTTTCTGTTTCTCCACATTCTCTCCAACATCTGTTGTTTCCTGAGTTGTTAATTTTAGCCACTCTGACCAGTATGAGGTGACATCTCAGTGTGGTTTTGATTTGTATTTCCCTGATGATGAGTGATGTTGAGCATCTTTTCATGTGTCTGTTGGCTATCTGGATGTCTTCCTTGGAAAAGTATCTATTCATGTCTTCTGCCCATTTCTTCACTGGATTATTCGTTTTTCAGGTGTTGAGTTTGATAACTTCTTTATAGATTTGGATACTAACTCTTTATCCAATAGGTCATTTGTAAATATCTTCTCCCATTCTGTTGGTTGCCTTTTAGTTTTGTTGATTGTTTCCTTTGTGGTGCAGAAGTTTTCTATCTCGATGAAGTTCCAGTAGTTCATTTTGCTTTTATTTCCCTTGCCTTTGAAGACATGTTGAGCAAGAAATTGCTGTGGCTGAGGTCAGAAAGGTTGTTGCCTGTTTTCTCCTCTAGGGTTTGATGGTTTCCTGCCTCACATTTAAGTCTTCATCCATTTTGAGTTTATTTTTATGTGTGGTGTAAGAAAGTAGTCCAGTTTCATTCTTCTGCATGTTGCTGTCCAATTCTCCCAGGACCATTTGCTAAAGAAACTGTCTTTTTTCCATTGGATACTCTTTCCTTCTTTGTCAAAGATTAGTTGGCCATAAATTTGTGAGCCCAATTCTGGGTTCTCTATTCCATTGGTCTATGTGTCTGTTTTTGTGCCAATACCATACTATCTTGATGATTACAGCTTTGTAGTAGAGGCTAAAATCCAGGATTGTGATGCCTCCCACTTTGGTTTCCTTTTTCAACATTACTTTGACAATTTGGGGTGTTTTGTGGTTCTGTACAAATTTTAGGATAGTTTGTTCTAGCTTTGAGAAGAAGGCTGGTGCAATTTTGATTGGGATTGCATTGAATGTGTAGATTGCTTTGAGTAGTATTGACATTTTTAACAATATTTGTTCTTCCAATCCATGAGTATGGAATGTTCTTCCATTTCTTTATGTCTTCTTCAATTCATTTCATACATTTTCTATAGTTTTCAGCATACATATCTTTTACATATTTGGTTAGGTTTATTCCTAGGTATTTTATGGTTCTTGATGCAGTTATAAATGGGATTGATTTCTTGATTTCTCTTTCTGTTGCTTCATTATTGGTGGATAGAAATGCAACTGATTTCTATACATTGATTTTGTATCCTGTGATTTTGCTGAATTCATGTATCAGTTCTAACAGCTTTTTGGTAAGGTCTTTAATGATACCCCCCAGCCAGACTTCTCAAAAAGAAAAGAGAAAGAACCTAAATAGATAAAATCAGAAATGAGAGAGGAGAGATCACAACCAACACCACAGAAATACAAACAATTATTAGAGAATACCATGAAAAATCATATGCCAACAAACTGGACAACCTGGATGAAATGGACAAATTCCTAGATGCTCACATACTACCAAAACTCAAATGAGAAGAAATAGAAAATTTGAACAGACCCATAACCAGTGAATAAATTGAATCAGTTATTAAACATCTCTCAACAAATAAGAGTCCTGGGCCAGATGGCTTCTCAAGGGAATTCTACCAGACATTTAAAGGAGAATTGATACCTATCCTTCTCAAGCCATTCCAAAATATAGAAATGGAAGGAAAGCTTCTGGACTCATTCTATGAAGCCAGCATTACCTTGATTCCCAAACCAGATAGGGACCCCACTAAAAAGGAGAGTTACAGGCCAATATCTCTGATGAACATGGATGCAAAAATTCTCAACAAGATACTAGCAAATGGAGTTCAACAGTATATTAAGAGAATTATTCACCATGATTAAGTGAGATTCATTCCTGGGCTGAAGGGCTGGTTCAATATTTGCCAATCAACCAATGTGATACATCACATTAATAGAAGAAAGGAGAAGAACCATATGATCCTGTCAATGGATGCAGAAAAGGCATTTAACAAAATACAGCATCCTTTCTTAATAAAAAGCCTCAAAAAAGTCAGGATAGGAGGAATACACCTTAGCATCATAAAAGCCATACATGAGAAGCCCACAGATAATATCACCCTCAATGGAGAAAAACTGAGAGCTTCCCCCCTGAGATCAGGAACACGACAGGGATGTCTACTCTCTCCACTATTGTTTAACATAGTGTTGGAAGTCCTAGCATCAGCAATCAGACAATAAAATGAAATAAAAGGCACCCAAATTGGCAAAGAAGTAGTCAAACTTTCACTCTTCCCAGATGGTGAGTCTTTGAATTTTTATGTTCAATATTTTGTTTCCATAAAGTCACTTTTGTGTGTGAGTAAATAAAAATAATCTTGAGATTTCCCCTAAGTATGTTTGGGTTTCATATACCTAACAATTAAAAAACAACAATGACAACAGAACAAAAAAAATAAGGATCAGTCAACATTTCCCTTTCTATTACTGATGAAAGCTGTGTGTGTGTGTGTGTGTGTGTGTGTGTGTGTGTGTGTGTGTATTAGTTTGGAAGGAGGAAAACATTCGTTGAGTGCTGATGACATTTCACACACTTCCTACAGACTCTCTCGCTTAATACTCAAAACAGCTCTGTGTTTTAGACATTATCATCCCATATTTACATGCCAAAACCTAGGCTCAGTGTTCTCTTTCTTAAAGTAGCTCTGTGAGTGCCAGATCTGGAAATCTGACTCAGAGTTACCAGATTGCCCTACACCAGGATGTTTGTGACTAAAATACAAGACGAAATTATTGAATGCTTGAGTGCTGGATGATTTCACAGGCAGAATGGTGAGATATGTGTTATAATCCCCATTTTACAGGTGGACACTCTAAGAGGGTAAGTTCCCCAAGGCCCCATAGCTAGTGAGTGAATTCAAACCCAAATTTGTTTGTAGGAATTATGGGCAATTTCTGTACATTCCAAGTAACTTATCCCGCCAAACAAATACTGGTTCTAGGAACTTTGTCTTTGTGTTAAGTCCCTCTTGGCTAAATGGTAAGTTTATTTGCTTTTGCTGTATTGAGCAACAGAAAAAACTCACCACCATCCTTTGGGTAACTCCATTCACATAGTATTAAATCTTCAAATTGTCCTTCAGCAGCTTAAGGCGTTCCAACTCACCACGTTTTCTCTCTTTGGAGCTACTGTTACTTGTTACTTTTGACCAGCCAGAATTAACACAGAGAAACCAGGCAAAAGAAGCTGCTTCATGAAACAGAATCGGTCACCTTTTATGTCACAGCTGGGCTAGTTTTGTTTCAAACAGACAGAATTGGAACTGAGGACTTGGTTGAGGTGAAGATGTGGCATTGAGTGGGTACTCAACAGATTCTGGCTCTTACCTCCCCTTGGCAGGAGCACTGGCCCAGGGCAGGAGACCGGAGGGGCTCCTATAGGAGGCGGTGATGAAGGTTCCGACAAGCAGGTGGCTTTTGGAAGATCTGGTAGCAGACCTTAGGGATGGGGGTTCTGGGAAAAGACTCCGGGCATGGAGTGAGGCAAATGGTCAAGATAGGAACTTAGCAATAACAGCAGGTCAGAAAGAACAAGAGCCAGAGTGCACAGTCAAGCAAGGATTGATATCTTACACTACAAGCCATTTGGGTGCTTAAATTCTTTTATGGTCATATGACAGGTCCCATGGCTTGGGCTAAATCTGAGTCAGGACCAGCTATATAATTTTATTGTGCAAAATGAAAATGCAGGGTCCTAAAAAAAACTGGAAAAGGGTCCTGTTAAAAAGGTACTAAAATCTAAAACTCTTTCCTCTCTTTCCGGTCTCTCTATTATGTTGGCTTTTTATTTGCTATCTAATGTCGTACTCCCTTGGACGTGTGATGCTTACAAGGTCAGTATAAACTCTCCCAAGTGCCAGGGACCTTGTTACTTAGCAGTGAGGTCCACCAACTTCCAGGATCCCTTCCTGCCAGCCACCACCCCACAGTGTCATGGAAACCAGTCTCCTCTCTCCCGCCAGGCCCAAAGCCCCACCTCACTGAGGACTGGTATCCCCAAGGGGATAGCAACTTCCATGCTGGGAAGTGTTTGGTCCTGCATTGGAGGTAGGTGAGAGGCTCATACTTGCCACATTGTCCACTGCCAGGATGGAGATGGCTGCCACCATGCTCTGCCCCGGGACACGACCCTGACCTCCCAGCATCCCTGCTTGTGACTGGGCCCCCTCTGGGAGCAGGGGTGGTGGCTGAATGAGGGCCCTCCATCCCTGTCTCCCAGCCTAAGTGACTTTGTTGTCACCCTAGCAGAGGGCAGCAGGATGAGGAGAGGAAGAGGAGGTGAGTGGGTGGGGTTAGGGCACCAGAACCCACAGGCAGCTACGAACCCATCCCTGGGGGGCAGGGAGGTGGTGGGAGATGGGACCAGCATGTGAATGGAGGCTCCAAGTCCCCGGTGCATGTTCCATTTTCCCATGGGACTTCAACCGTAAGACAGAAATAAAAGATAAAATTAAGAATTTCAAGACGGTGACCTTCGAGCATTAAGCCCCAAGCCCAGGGCTCTGGACAGCTGCACTGGCCACAGGCCCATGAAGCCAGCCCTGAGCTGAGGTGGGGCCTCAGGAGTCCCAGGATGGGTAGTGGAAGACAGTAGTGCAGGAATACCACACAGGGCATAGCGGTTTGAGTTTTTAATCAAACATTTCTATTTATATGTACTTCTTAAAAGTGTTCCATGGACTTTTAGTAATTTGGTATGTCACCTTTGTCCAGGTTTTCTTTCTGTGTTGTAACCGGAGTGTCACTATTTAGTTATCCAACTTTGGACAGATATTAACATCTCTGGTCCTTAGTTTCCTCTTCCCTTTTAGCTGCCACATTCTGGATGGTTCTATTAACTCAAATTTTTATTTATTTTATTAAAAAGTGTTTGTTCGTGTATTTATTTATTTAGTTTTGAGAGGAAGAGAGAGGGCGTGTGAGAGCACGAGTGGGGGAGGGGCAAAGAGAGAGAGAGAGAGTGGGAGGGAGACAGAGAGTCCCAAGCAGGCTCCACGTTGTCAGCACAGAGCCTGATGCAGGGCTCGAACTCATGAACCGTGAGATCATGACCTGAGCTGAAGTCAGACACTTAACTGACTGAGCCACTCAAGGTGCCCCTAACTAAAAATTTTAAAACCTCATATTGGACATTGAGGCTGGTGGCATAATTTTGCGTAATTCTAACTGCCCATATTCTGTCTGTGTTTGAACAAAGGAGTTGCCAGTGTTGCCCCCTTCTGTGTTTGAACAAAGGAGTTGCCAGTGTTGCCAAATCCATCACTTGCCATCCGTGAAACTGCTCTTTAGATGGTGTTTTAAGAAAGTGAGGCCCCTGTGCCCAGTTATTGATTAACAGGAGAGGAAAGAAAAAATGGCCTCAACCCACCTCTCGTTAGGAACTGACCTTTCTTTCCAGCAAACAGCAGAAGCTTCCCAGGGCTGTGGAGGATATTTCAAAACTCTGGGCACAAAGAACCCAGGCCCAGAGGTGTGGCCGAGAGTGTGTATGTGTAGGAAACAGTGGAGGAACAGAGCATCTGACAGACCTGCTGTCCCCCCGGCTACATGACCACAGTCTAGTCCCATTCCCCTCCGGGGCCCCCGTCTCTTCATCTTTAAAATAAAGAGATCAGACTAGATCCTCTCCAGGGTTCTCTCTGTCTCAAGAATTTAAGCTTTTGTGACTGTGAACCCACAGCTCCGCATCTCCTCAGTGGCCACCGGTGAAGTCATTCTGGGGCTCCCTGGCTTCCCGAGTCTCTGGATCCTCATTCCTCAGAGCAGCTCAGAGCACATTCCTCAGCTGGTTGGAAAGAGGAGAGGTGCTGAGGCGCACTTCAGGCTCTGTGTGTCCTTCCTCAGTGGCGAGGTCCGGGTGCGGGGGAAACCCGAGGGTCGCCAGCTCTGCACTGAGAGTCTTTGCCTGCCCCGATGGCCGCCTGCAGCAAGAAGTCATCTGTTAGGTCACATCACTGTAAGTGCACGTGAGTGAGAAATGTAGCCGGTGACTCAGAGCCTGCTGGGGACCCCCACCCCCGAGGAGTCTTCTGAAGACACTGGCATCACTCTTCTGCCCCTGCAGGCAAGGTTGTTCTGCAGATTGTTGCTGAGTTCATTACTGGAACAATACAAAGAAGCCAGCAGTTAATTATACACTGAAGAAGCTCCTTCACATCAGCCCCTACTCAGCTCTCTTTTTCATGCCCTCTGAAAAGACGTAATCATCCATTATAGTCATCACCAGCTTTGTTACTTTTTGTGCCTCTAATTGGCACTTTGAGACAATGAGGTATGGTGGAAAATATGTTCATCGAGGAGCCAGGGCCTGGTGTTCTAGTTCTGGGTCTATTAATACTTCAATGTGTAACCCTGAGCAAGTCCCTTTACCTCTCCGGGTCTCAACAATCAAACTAGGGGGTTGGAGGAGACCTAGCTGAGCTCTGCCCCTGCTGGATATCCTATTGTTCACCACCACCCGCCCCCCCCTCCCTGGCCCCGGTGTGCCCCCCAGCAGCATGTTGGTTATGATGAGAGGCCTGGAAAAGTAAGCATGTGTTCTCCTCTTGGCCCTGAGAAAGCTCTCAGAGTTGGGGGGGCCAGATGGAAACAGAGGAGTGCATCGTTGTGCGGCACTCCAAGGGGGATCAGGAGTTTACAGAGGGGAAAAGTTGGTTTGGGAGCTGGAGCAAGAGTGAGGGTCTCATGTTGAGAGCAGATGAGAGCAGAGGGTCACATGTTGGGAGCAGGAGGCTGAAAGGAAGGGAGAAGTGGGACTAACAAGGATCCCAAATAAAGGCAAGGGAGTTTGGACTTCATTGAGAGACTGATGTAAACATTTGGTAGAGGAATTATAGCATAAGATAGACTCCCTAGAAGAGATATCAGCTAGGAACGCATTTGGCTATACCAAGCACAGTGGTCTCAACACATTTGGTTCTCATCTTTGTGCCTCAAGTATTTGGCACTGTGCTGGGTTCATGTGAGACTTCATTTACGACTGTCGGCGTGAAATGAGCTAGGATGGCTACACTGGTGTGTTCCCTGCCTCTATGGCTCTGCTCAGTGGACCGAATGTCTGATGTGTTGGCCAGAGTTTGTTTTATTATTCTGGCCCTATTCCAGGACATTTCATAGCAGCCAGTAAAAATATATTCTCAGGTTTGCACTTATAAAACTTTATTGTCTTTAATCCATTTATTATCACCCATTTGATGCTTAAGCCCGGAAGTGCAGTCTTAGCTACATGGCTGCGTTTGTCTGCTGTTGGTGGACCTGGGGTGTCAGATTCCGTGACTTTACCAGGCTCTGTACAGCCTCTGCCAATGGTAGGTGATTGTAGTGGGTTTTGCTCTTTCCTGAATGACTGTGGCAAAAGTGGTACTTTGGTCAAGTAACTTACTTTGCTTCATCCATGCGTTTGCTTTATCTCCACTCCACTTATGCTACCAAAGGGTAGGGACCTCCCTGGATTCTTGCTTTTGGACAAGTTTATTTGTGAAACTTTTCTTTCCTCTGCTGCTTTCCCCCTTTATCTTTACAAGTTTTGGGGGTATAAAACTGATCATTTTTACTGACCATTACTGCACACTGAATTCTTCCCTATACACCTAGAATTTTAGAGGAACCTGGGTGGCTCAGTCAGTTGAGCGACTGACTCTTGATTTTGGCTCAAGTCACGATCTCATGGTTCATGAGTTTGAGTCGGGCTCAAACTGACAGTGTGGAGCCTACTTGGGATTTTCTCTCTCCCTCTCTCTGCCCCTTCTGTGTTCTCTCACTCTCTCTCTCAAAATAAATAAGTAAACTTAAAAAAAAAAAACCTCTAGAATTTTGTAATCTGGGGGCAAAATGCATTGCTGGTGTAATTCTTACCCTTCTCCCCTTCTTGGTCTGGAAGAGTAGCTTTTCTTGTTGTGGAGTTGTGATGAGGTCTGTGTTCATCACTCCAATGTTGCAGATGCCTTTTCTAACGTTATAACAGACCACTAACAGCCTCCATGTTTTGCCTGTTTCTCAATGAATTAAATATTTTCTCCATTTGTGAGCCGAATCCTTACTCCTGATTTTTTCCTATCGATCCAGTAGTAAAATACATGTTTCCTTATGCCTAGAGCCTTATGGAATGTTATTACAGTATGCAAAGATTATTCACACATTCTAATATGCATATTAATCTCACTATGATACAGAACTGGTCCCTGCAGAGTTGTGCCTCATTAAAGAACATTTTAACCTGATCTGCTTTCTGAATTGATGGTCCAGCTATGGCAACTGCCCCACCACTGCTAACTGTCTCCAAACTGGAAGTGTCCGTGAACACTCCACAGTTGTGGGTTTCTGAGGGGAAGCCTATGAAAAAGGAAAAGGGACCCTTGTGAGATTGGGTTGTTGACAGAACAGAGTTTGGATGCCCTGGGGTGAGGGCTGTCCTGGGAGCCTCCTATATTGCTGGCTGCTGATTGGAGATGGCAGGCGAGGCAGGGAGAGGCAGGGGTGGAAACACAGTGCCCCACGCATTTGTATATATTCTCTGTTGCCTCACACTGGATATATTCTTGCCTAACAACGAAGCCATTCTGACATGGCCCCAGCACAGAATTCCAAGTTCCTTTGTGCACAGGGGACAATGATTTGCATTAGCTGAGATTAACCCACAGTTGAACTGCAGCAGGAACATTTCCGTGTCTCTCAGTGAATTGAGAAAAAACACTTACAGTTTCATGAATGGGATTCGTTTGCCTGATGCGTGGCGCTGAGTTGTCAGGTAGTGCTGGGAGGGCAGACCAGAAAATTCCAACATCTGGCAGTCTCCGTATGTGGTTCTGTGTTTGTGGTCCAAGGGGGTTCCGGGTGGGGACCCTGATGGGAGACCCCTCCCCTTTGTTCCCTGGCTCACAGACCACACAGGCAAAGACAAAGCTTCGTGGTTGGCCCTGCCTGGTGGAACCATCTGAAATTTTTCAAAATGTCCTTATGTAAAGAGCCCAGAGCCTGCATGTTTTAACCCCCAAGTGGCAGAGTCTTCTCTCCACAGTTGGAGTCGGATCTTCATACCTGTATGAAATAGTATCTGCTGGATGTTGCGGAATATGCATGAAGTCATTTAAAATAGGTTGTAAAGGCAGATTTTGATAGCCTCCATCCAGAATTGTTATGCTTTTTCTTGTTTGTTTTTGGAAGAGAGGGTAGATGGGAAAGCCATGCATTCAATATAATTAGCCCTTTGTTGGAAAAGTTGTAAATGGACCACTCTAATGGATGCACACTTCCTTATTTTTCTAAGATGATAACATGTTATTCTCCCTCGTCAGCCCCCACCTATCGCAGTGACGGTGAATAGCACTTAAAAGGTTCATACTATTCTTTGTGTCTCTGCACTGCTCCTAGGGTGGTAAGTGTGTGGGTACCAATATAATGAGTCTACGGTTTTGGAGGAAAAGGAGGTAAGGAAGAGAGAATGAAGACTTATTGAGCGCCACTGATGTGTGAGGCTTCCCATATGTCATCTTATTTATTAAGATGTGGTGATATCATCCCCACTTTAGAACCCAAATCACCACCATTCAGGCAGATGCTGTGACAGAGATGGAGCTGAATCTGCTTGGACACAAACCCCACACATTATACTCAATCCCATGTTGCCTAAAAACTAAAGCATTTGATTCAGTGATTTAGTTCATTTGTAGTTACCAACTTCTATTATGTAAATTGTTGTGCCTTAGTTCATGACATTTTATTGAGATAGTTTATAAATGGCATCCTACAAATATTGAAACAAAATCTAAATACTCAAATTTTGAAAGTTTATTCACAGTCCTTAGCTTCTGAGATCTTCCTGGGACTCTTAGCTCATTCCCTTTCTTTTTTTTTTTAATGTTTGTTTGTCTGTTTATTTAGAGAGTAAGAGAGAGAGAGAGAGAGAGAGAGAGAGAGAGAGCGCGCGCTAGTGGGGGAGGGGCAGAGAGAGAGAATCCCAAGCAGGCTCTGTGCTGTCTGTGAAGAGCCTGATGTGGGGCTCGAACGAAGGAATTGTGAGATCATGACCTGAGCTGAAACCAAGAGTCGGGTACTTAACCCACTGAGCCACCCAGGAACCCCATTAGCTCATTTCATTTCTTAATGTGGCTGGGAGATTTTACAGGTGGCAGAAATCGGGACACTCCAGGCCATGCAAACCTGTACCTGCTTCTTCAGAGGGTTAGGAACAAATGCTTCCCCGGATCTGCCTAATGGCAGTATTGACAGTATAGGATAGGAGGATGGGAGGGGGCCCAGGACAGAGCTATGAAGGTGGAACAGGGGAGGATTGGTGCTCACCTGCTGCTCCCCTCCAGAGCTTGGGTTCCTCTCTCTAGTCCTTGGGCTGGGCTTGCCTCTCACTCTATCTGGAGCATGTACCCATTCACTCTGGCTCGCCCTTACCCACGCACATACAGGGATTCTATCTGATCAAATGACATCATTGACTCAGCTGATACAATCAGTAATGAATTAGGCATCAACAGCCTGGCTAATGATAACATTAGGTTGACGTTTAGAACAGACCTTTCTTCTGTACTATTTTAGTCCTCAATGATCTGTCTGGGCTGATCTGTAGAGGGACCAGCCCCAGATTTTAAGCTGTAACACATCCAGATTTATCTTCCTTCCTGTGTGTACCCTCTGTGGAACACTCTTGGAGGCACAGGCCAATAGAAGAATGGCTCTTGGTGTGGCCGAATTGGACTGTCACAGACGTGTGGGGTAAATACCATGAATATGATCTTGATGCTGCTTGATGGAGCCGAGTGAGTGGTGCCATATGGCTAGGCTGTCATCATTAATTACAGCAGCTGTGTTAGGAATAAAAAGGTGTCTCTGTGTGTAGAGATGTGGAGGAGGGGAGCTTGAAATACGTCATGGAACCCCTTGGGGGAAAAAAGAAACAAGAAATGGAGTCAGAATGTGGATTAACCCCCTCTTTCTCACACTTGGCCCTCTGAGAGCAGAACAGGAGTCTGGTGGTCATTACAAGTTGGCCTTCCCCTTTCTTTATGATTGTGGTCACTCTGCTTTTTCAACAAGACATGCCTATTGTAGGCCCTGTGCTTTTTGCATTGACTTTGCGGGGGGACACAGTTTGGAGGCCAGGTCGGCAGGCCTGTATTTGGTGGGAGAGCAACGAAAGGCTGTGAGTGTGAGGAGAGGCTGCAGTCCACACCCTGGAGGGTTCAGCAGCTCCGAGGTTCCAGGGATATGGGCTTGAGGGAGGCCTCATCTCTAAGGCGAGGCCAGGACTCAGGGAAAGTTGTACTGTGGGCTCTTCCACACTCCTCAGAATATTTGCACATGGTTGGAATCTGGATAAAATGAGCCGCCTTTTACAGGAAAAGTAGAGCTGTCATAAAAAGCCACGTGTATCCAGAGAAATGTGTGTGAAGAGAGGGGGTGGGGATTTCTTGCCCAAGAGCCAGCTCTAGGCCCACCTGCATTGCCTTGGCAACAGTGAGGGGGTAGAATTTATAGGCTCATTCTTATGTTAGTACCTTCGGTCTTTTTAAATACCTGCTGGCTCCTCTACCCACCTACCACTTCCCAGAATCACTGCACAGGGCTCTGAGAAATGCTCCTACAGTCAGGGAACACATAGTGGGGCTTAGGAGCTGGGAAGCAGCTTTCAAATGTTTTGCTGTGGTCCCCACAATGTCAGTTCAAGGGCTGAGATGGGAAAGTAATGCAGTAAAACCTTGGTTTGTGAGCATAATTCATTCCAGAAACATGCTTGTAATCCAAAGCACTTGTATATCAAAGCGGATTTCCCCGTCAGAAATAATGGAAACCCAGATGATTCGCTCCACAACCCAAAATTATTCATAAAAAATGATTAGAATATTGTAACACAAAATAATAAAAATACAAATAAAAATAAACAAATAAATTAACATGTACTTACCTTTGAAAACCTTCGTGGCTGGTGTGACAGAGACAGGAGAGAGGAGAGTTATTGTGTAGGACTTTCAGTATCACTAATAGAACCACTGCTATCTATTGGCTCAATGAAATCTTTCTCTTCTCATGCAACTTTAACAAAGAACCTATCCACTGACCTAGAATGAAGGAAAGCATTCTAAGCTTCCTCTTGTATGGAAAAGCAAAAGTCTGTCCATAGGTGTTTTGAAGTGACAAAAAATGCCCTAGTGCCAGTTGTGGGCACCTTCCAATGTTCTGAAAAATCACTGATTTCTGCCAAACACCATGGCCAGAGACCGAGCATCTGAGCATGGGAGACAATCACCAATAATCCCTCAGCGATAGAGAGAGAGGAGAGAAGAACCATTGGCTCAGTTGTGATCATAGGACGTTTGGTATCACGTACTCCTCATATTGCAAGGAGTTCATTTATCAAGTTAAAATTTATTAGAAATGTTGGGGCATCTGGGTAGCTCATTCAGTTAAGTGTCTGCCTCTTGGTCTCAGCTCAGGTCATGATCTTTCAGTTCATGAGTTCGAGCCCCGCGTCGGGCTCAACAGCTGGCAGTGGGGAGCCTGCATGGGGTTTACTCTCTCCCTCTCTCTCTGCCCCTCCCTTGCTCACACTGTCCTTGTCTCTCTCAAAACAAATAAATAAATAAAAACTTAAAAAAAAAAGAAATGTTTGCTCATCTCGCGGAACACTTGCAGAACAAGTTATTCACAATCCAAGGTTTTACTGTACTTTGAAAATGTTACTGTTGGAATCCCCTTCATTACCCTAAAGCATGACCTTCTGAAGGGTCTTCTAAAGGGCTTGGCGAAGTAGAAGGGAACCCGGAAGTCAGATGGACAGCGTCCACTCTGCACTGTTTTATGGTGTCACTTTGGGTGAGTCTCCCTGTCACTGGTCTCTAAATGTGGGCACCGGGCTATCTGGCCACAGAGACCCTTCCAATGCCAGCATTCTGTGCGCCCTGATTGGGCTTTTCCTTGGCTAATCACAGCCAGTTTAAGAGCACAGCACCTGTCCCCCTTCCCATTGCCAAGAACTCGCAGAAACCAAGCTAAGCGAGCCGCCTTGTCAGCGCCAGCGAACAGGAGTTGAGAGCCAGGATGCCAACCAAACTCGGTGCCAAAAACCAGAAAAAACTGAACCAAGTGCTCAGCTCCCAAATTACATTTTAAAAAACTGAACTTAGAAACCAAGAACCAAATGTGTATTTTTAAAAATAAAACAAGCCTCTTTTTGAACTAGTTAGAACCAGAACCAGTTCTTCATATTTTTGAAAAGTATTTAATTTGAACACCAAAATATCCCCTGGATGGAATCAAACAGATATTTCCATCAGTTTTGGTCTCTGGTTAAAAACAGACAAGTGAGCAAGTAAGCATACAGATCAAAAAAAGCTCTCTGACATTTAGAGTGAGATTTTGTTTGGAAAAAAAAATCAGAAAAAGGAGGTTTCAGTGCATTTTGGTACCACAAACCTTTTCCAACCACAGAAAACATCCATCACCTTCACTGTACAAATTACCACGGACCCACTATGGGTTGCCTCTCAGTTATTAGGTCACAATCGCTCTTCCATTTTGGTTTATATCATTATTTTGGGAGGATTTAGGTGACTGACTCCATCTACATAGCACATGCACTGATGGGGGTTTTCCAGGATTTTTCCAAGGAACTTGGTTTCTCCAAAGCTCAGATGATCTTTGCTCAGGAAGCTGGTCCCTGTGACTTGCAGGGTGATAGGAAGTCTAGCCAGGGGGCTCTGGTGTATGTGGTCTGGAGCTCATACCTGCTACAATCTGGGGTATTTTACAAATGAGATAAGTTTGATGAATGAAGCTTCTCTTAAGTAATGACATGAGAACCATGCTGCTAGAAGTGGGCAAATTCCCAGTAATATTGGGTTTGGGCTGATATTGTTGTGTGGGCTGATTTGTTTGTGTGGTGCTTCTGAATGTCCTGTCCAAAGTCTTTTTGTTCAGACTTTCCTCTGGCTCTGATTTTACTGGGCCTTCTTATCTCCAGTTTGTCCCCAGTAAGGGCATCTGATCTTGGGACTTGGTAAACTCCTTAACTGAGGGGCACATTCTTTGAATGTACGTATCACCTTCTATTTTATGTTTTGTTACAGTGCTTGGCTGAAGAGATTGGCATGGAGCCTCGATAATTACTGGGCTTGATCTCCAAAGTGATTCCTTCTCTAGGAAGCTCTCTTTGACCAATCTCCGGTTTGAGCAGGGACCCTTCCCCCATTACACCTTGTCCTTTCCCCAGCACAGCACTAAGTAGGCAACTCTTGATTCCTCTACCTTCTCCACGCAGATGAGCCCATGACCCAAACAGCTGGGTCTGGCTTGCTTACTGCTGTGTTCTCAGGGCCTCATGTGGGGCATGGCAGAGAGAAGGTTCTTTCACAGCATGTGGGCTTTTTGAGAGCTCTGTCATGAGATTGTTATACTTTGAGTAATGGAGTCTTTTACTTTTACTTAAAATGGTCCCATTTTAAAGATGTCAACATTCATGGTTAATAAGAATAGTTCACATTTGTTGAGCTCTTGATTGTGTATAGCACCATGATATGTGAATGATTTTTTTGTTTGTTTGTTTTTCTTCCATCAAGAAGACATGCACATAGTTTAAAAGTCAAATTATCTTCTATAATTTGTTAGGAAAAATGTCAGTCCCCAAAATATTCCATTCCTCAGGAGCAACCATTTTCAACACTTTCGATGAATTTTTGAGTATTAACCTCTGTATCTTTACATAATGTGCTTGTATTGCTCCTTAATTTATTAAGACTTCTTACCTCTGCAAACGGTTTTGCTGTTTGCACACACACAGATACACACACTCTTCTTAGAATTCACATTCTTGCAATATGATTATATTATAATTTTCATTGCTATAATAGTCATCGTTTTCAATTTATGAATATGTAAGTGCTCTAAACAACTGGGCCATGTAGCAAACTGTGATTACTTTCCTTTGCTGCACAATTTTTCTATTTTCCTGGAGTTCATAATTAGCTTGGGGTTTTGTGTGTGCGCATTTGAGTGTGCCCTGAATAATCTGTCTTATCCCTAAGTCAGTCAAGCTCAGACTCTTGTCCAGCTGCAAATTTCTCAATCCTTTCAAACACATTAGGTATTCTATTAATTACACCTTTGAAAAGATTAAATCTCTTTCTTTTGTCTTATTTTATAAAGTGGGAAATAAGAAGAATTTTAGTTTTCTTCTAAGTTTTTTTGGCTATGAGGCCAAACCAGTTTGTAAGGTTCCTAGACCTATGTTCCTAGATGAGAGTTGGTCTAAGTTCAGATATTCTTTCACTGTTGAGATGCTTTTTTGTTATTGTTGTCTACTACCCTCTAACAGCTACTAGAACTTTCCAGTGTAAGACCTATCTGCAAACCACTTGTGGAAAAATAAGTCTTACAAACTATAAGCATAAAAGCAGCTATACCATGGTAGATCATGGTTTAACCTCTCATCTACCTTGCCTGTTTCCCTCTATCAGCCCACATATACCTTGTCTTTTCATTCTGAAAAAGTCAGAGCTAAACTGAGAATTAAAATCCCCTAAAATTTGAGGTACCTGCTACCACCATCAAGGACTGCCATTCTGGAATGGAGTTCGATTCTAGAAAGTGCAATGGTGTGTGCCTTTACCTCAAGTGCCATTTTCTATCTAAGATGTAAAGATTACACCAGAACCCTAGTATTCAGTACCTTTCCCAAAGTCCTTTCCAAAGTAAGGATTCAATGCACTTTGGTTTCGAATTTTGGAAGACAAACGGATATCCCTAGTGAACTGTAACCCCATGGGATCCTAAGGGCTGACAGAGAGAAAAAGCAAACAAATGCAGGAGACCTGAGTCAGTAAGACATGTCTGTGATATTGAGGCCTTTCTGTTCATTCCCAAACCACCTGTGCCAATAAGGAGCCAGATGCGTCCTTCTTGCTTCTGAATTGTCCAGTTCATTGTCTCATAAGATGAGCAACTTCGGTTTCAACACTGGAATCTGGCTGCATTTCCATCCTACTCCCACTTTTCCATTTCTCCTTCCCTTTCTCCTCCTCTCCTTGTATTTTATTTTAGAGAGAGAGGCGTGAGCAGAAGAGAGGGGCAGAGGGGGAGAGAGAAAGAATCTCAAGCAGGTTCCATGTTTAGCACAGAGCCTGACTTGGGGCTTGCTCCCACAACCCTGGGTCATGACCTGAACCAAAATCAAGAGTTGGGTGCTCAACCCACTGAGCTACCCAGGCACCCCTCCTCCTCTCCTTTTAACCTTATTTCTTTATTCTTTTTCTCCTTCTCTTCTTCACCTCCTCCTCCAACCCCTCCTCCACCTCTTCCTCCTTGTCTCTATCTCTCTCTTCTTTTCACCTAAGAGGGGTTGGGCATGAAGGTAAAATTATAATCTTGGTTCAAATCCCCGCATGACTTGGTATAGAACCTTGAGAAGTCTACATAGGCCCCTTAACCATTTCTTCATCTATAATATTGGGGTAATAGGACTACCTAGTAGTGATGAGGATTAGACAAAATTATGTGTGAGAAGTGTTTAAGGTGCAGGGTTTGGGATATACTAACTGCAGAATAAATGACTTCATAATAATGATGAAAATATCTTAAACATTCCCCCCCCCTCGCAAATTCCATGCTTCTTGAAAGAGATACCCTAACTCTAGGGAATTTTGGCAATAATAATACTATGCCTCTGTCTTTCAGGTCTTGGGAATAGTTGAATGATATAAAATATTAGTTTGGTTTAGAGAGTATTTTCATCCAGTTTTATTCTGGTTTAATTATTTTATAAATACACAGATTTTATTTGGGCTTATCTTGTGGATTTTTTTGAAGAAAATTAAGGTTAGAGCTTGGTTTGGGCTTTGTATCCTGGTGTTTTAGTTATAATCCTGGATTCAAACCTGTACATGTGGCTCTGATGGGAATCCTAGCATTCTGTCTTGGGCCAGAACAGAACATCCAAGTCTTCTGAAATAAGAGCTCTCTGGCTCCTCCAACAAGATACTGCCCAAGTGAAAGGTACAGAAGGGATTTGATGAGTCTGTCACCTAATCACTCAATGTCTTTATTACCTGGAAAACAGTGGCTCATGGGCCCATTTCAAAAGAGTCTCTTCATGTGGTTTCTGTTTGCAGGATTGCATCTAGTGCTTATCCATCAGTTTGAATGGCGGCAGGAGCTGGGGTGGCAGGTGATGAGAAGGAAGTGTTTCTCAGGCTTTTATCTAGAGTGGCACCTCTCCGTTTAGCCTTTCAGAGTCTATGCATTGTCTGAGGTCCTGAATCTGGGTACTCTGTAGGCTTTTATCTCAATGAAGCACTCAAGGCTTAATTAGAGAGAGGTGATTGTTGTCAAGGCAACCTCCTTTTGATTCATTCATGGAATAGAAGTTGGAATATATAAGAAAGAGCCAGAAATAATGGTTGAACTGGAGCTACCCACATCTAGCTAGTTCAAAAAATCTGGGCACATAAATGAAAGGAAACAAGGATGAGAATATATATAACCAGGCATGGTTGGTATCTGCTATTTCTTCTATGGGTTTGATCCGAAGAAATAGTTTGTCAAAGAGAATATTTTAATGTGCCACTTCACTCTACAATGTCACAAATTGCTACTGTTGCTATGACAGTTTGCAGAAAACATTCCATCTAAGTCTCTTTTTTTGTGTAAAGTCCTGAACGTGTGATAGCTGTCTTTTCCCAGAAGAATTTAATGGCCTTTGTTGGGTGCAGTACCCAATGCATTCTGTGCCTACATTTTTCTTATTTACTCACATACTTGGTCATTCATTCAACAGATATTTATTGAGTATCTACTATGTGCATTTCCCTGATGATGAGTGATGTTGAGCATCTTTTCAAATGTCTGCTGTTGATCTGTATGTCTTCTTTAGAAAAATGTCTATTCATGTCTTCTGCCCATTTTTTAACTGGATTATTGGACACTAACCCTTTATCAAATATGTCATTTACAAATATCTTCTCCCATTCTGTAATTTTGTTGATTGCTTCCTTCACTGTGAAGAACCTTTTTATGTGATAAAATCCTAACAGTTTATTTTTACTTCTGTTTCCCTTGCCTCAGGAGACATCTAGTAAGGAGTTGCTATGGCCAATGTCGAAGAGGTTACTGCTTATATTCTCTTCTAGGATTTTAATGGTTTCCTGTCTCACCCTTAGGTCTTTGGCCCCTTTTGAACTTATTTTTGTGTATGGTGTAAGAAAGTGGTCCAGTTTCATCCTTCTGCATGTCACCGTCCAGTTTTCTCAACACTGTTGAAGGGACAATCTTTTTTCCATTGGATATTCTTTCCTGATTTGTCAACGATTAATTGTCCATATAGTTGTGAGCTTATTTCTGGGTTTTCTATTCTGTTCCATTGACCCATGTACCTATTTTTGTGCCAGTGCTGTATTGTCTTTATTCCTACAGCTTTGTAATATAACTTGAAGTCTGCAATTGTGATGCCTCCAGCTTTGGTTTTCTTTTTCAATATTACTTTGGCTATTCAGGATCTTTTGTGATTCTATACAAATTTTAGGATTGTTTGTTCTAGTTCTGTGAAAAGTGCTGTTGGTATTTTGATAAGGATTGCATTAAATGTGTAGATTGCTTTGGGGAATATAGACACTTTAATAATATTTATTCTTCCAATCCATTAACATGGAATGTTTTTCCATTTCTTTGTGTCATCTTCAATTTCTTTCATCAGTGTTTTATAGTTTTCAGAGCACAGAGCTTTTACCTCTTTGGTTAGGTTTATTCCTAGGTATCCTACGGTTTTTGGTGCAATTGTAAATGAGATTGATGCCTTGATTTCTCTTTCTGCTGCTTTGTTATTGGTGTATAGAAATGCAACAGATTTATGTACATTGATTTGGTATCCTGTGGCTTTACTGAATTTGTGTATCAGCTCTAGCAATTTTTTTGGTGAAGTCTTTTGGGTTTCCTATATAGAGTATTACATCATCTGCAAATAGTGAAAGTTTGACTTCTTCCTTGCCCATTTGAATGTCTTTTATTTCTTTGTGTTGTCTGATTGCTGTGGCTAGGACTTCTAATGCTATGTTTTTTTTTTTTCTCTCTTCTTTTATTCAGCATGTTTTTCTTTTTATTTTTTAAAAAATTTACATCCAAATTAGTTAGCATATAGTGCAACAATGATTTCAGGAGTAGATTCCTTAGTGCCCCTTATCCATTTAGCCCATCCCCCCCCCCACAGACCCTCCAGTAACCCTCAGTTTGTTCTCCATATTTATGAATGTCTTATGTTTTGTCCCCCTCCCTGTTTTTATATTATTTTTGTTTCCTTTCCTTATGTTCATCTGTTTTTGTCTCTTAAAGTCCTCATATGAGTGAAGTCATATGAGTTTTTGTCTTTCTCTGACTGACTCATTTCACTTAGCATAATATCTTCCAGTTCCATCCATGTAGTTGCAAATGGCAAGATTTCATTCTTTTTGATTGCTGAGTAATACTACATTGTATATATAAGCACATCTTCTTTATCCATTCATCCATCGATGGACATTTGGGCTCTTTCCATATTTTGGCTATTGTTGATAGTGCTGCTATAAACATGGGGGTGCGTGTGTCCCTTAGAAACAGCATTCCCGGGGCGCCTGGGTGGCGCAGTCGGTTAAGCGTCCGACTTCAGCCAGGTCACGATCTCGCGGTCCGTGAGTTCGAGCCCCGCGTCGGGCTCTGGGCTGATGGCTCGGAGCCTGGAGCCTGTTTCCGATTCTGTGTCTCCCTCTCTCTCTGCCCCTCCCCCGTTCATGCTCTGTCTCTCTCTGTCCCAAAAATAAATAAAAGTTAAAAAAAAAAAAAAAAAAAAAAAAAAAAAAAAAAAAAAAAAAAGAAACAGCATTCCCTTCGAAATGTATCCCTTAGATAAATGCCTAGTAGAGCAATTTCTGGGTCATAGGGTAGTTCTATTTTTAGTTTTTTCAGAAATCTCCATACTGTTTTCCAGAGTGGCTGCACCAGCTTGCATTCCCATAATGCTATGTTAAATAAAAGTGGTGAGAATGGACATCCCTGTCTCATTCTTAACCGTAGAGGAAAAGCTCTCAGTTTTTCCCCACTGAGGATGATATTATCTGTAGGTTTTTCATATATGGCCTTTATTATGTTGGTATGTTCCCCCTAATCTTACTTTGTTGAGGACTTTAACATGAATGGATGTTATACTTTGTCAAATGCTTTTTTTTATATCTATTGACAGGATCATATGGTTTTTATCCTTTCTTTTATTAATGTGGTGTATCATGTTGACTGATTTGTGAATATTGAACCACCCTTGCAGCCCAGGAATAAATCCAGGTGCACTTCTTAATCTTTCTGAGCCTCAGTGTTCTCAATTGCTTAAGGGGAATACAGGTTGTATCTTCTATGAGACAGGAGTTGTGAAAATATTTTATAAACCACAAAGTCATGTACAATACTGAGATGGTATAATTATCCTACTTCAGCACAGATTACCATGCTGTGTACACCATGGTGACTCAAGATGATGATGGTATTCAGGACCAATTCCACCAATGATGTCCGTGGACAGCTCTCCACTACTCCCCAGTGGTCCACGGTAAACTGACCTATTAGTAGATTACTAGTTATTCAAATAACTATGGGACACTTTGTCATAGGAATAGATTTTTAACAATTAATGGTAAAGCTTGGCAATATGGAACAGGTTGACTTATCTCAGCATGGCCTATGGATAAGAGGTCAAATTAGAGACCCATAATTACCATGTTGATTTCTTTTAACGAGTTACTGTCCTGATATTACAGAGCAGTGTACATGGATATTTGGGATATGTGAAATCATAGAGAACAACCATGTGTACATGTTTACCTACCCTTTACCAAGCACCTTAAACATTCCTCTTCCACAGAAAAGCAAACGTCCAACTTTGTTGCACCTGTTCAGGGTTAAGAAGAGTATCATTCTTTCAAGCCCTTCCACAGTGGTTATCCCCAGTGAACTAGGGATTTTTAATGGCCTTTCACAATAATTAGAAATTTAATTAACCTCCTGGCTTTGATCAGAGCTGTGTTTTCTCATTACCTTTCCCTATGCCTGTTTCTGAGTCAAGAGCTATTTCTGAGCCTTCCCTTTCCAATTATAAAGTACTGTTTATGCTTAATTTAGCCTGGCACAGCTATAAAGAAAGCAACTCTCCTGTTCAACAGCTTCCAATGACTCCCTGCTGACCACTGAATTAAGTACGAACTCCTTAGCCTGGCATTTGGGCTTTCCACAGCCTAGCCCCAGAACATCCTTCTAATATCGTCTCTCCCCCTCCCATACTTGAACTTTATGACTTGATGTTTCTTGACAGCCCTTGTCTTCCTGCCTTAGGGTCTCTCTGCTGCTCCTCCTGAACAATTGCCACTCATACCAAATACCTGCTTATACAGAAACCTCCCTCTTCCAGAAAGTCTTTCCTGCTGCCCCCATCCCCACCCAAACCACCAGGAGTTGTGATCTTTCCCCTTCTGAATTTGCACAGAAATTTATAACTTTCTTATAATCCTATCTTGTATGATGGTTACTGTGCATTCATCTTAGCCTCTATGTTTGCATTATAGATGTTAAAGGCAGGAAATATCTTACCAATCTTTGTAAACTTTGGCGTTTGAAATAGCATGTTAATAACAGCAACAACCACTTCTGAGTTTCCATTTTGTGCTAGAAGCCTTAAATAAACTCAAATTCTCATATTCACCAGGCAAGATTAGGAAGCCAGTCTCATACAAGTTAAGTGACTCCTCCAAATCCACAAACAGGGAGCTCATATGGGATTGTGTTATGCGAGAGGCTGGGCACACCTACACCACACTTGGCAGAATAGGTATCTATTGTTACTATTGACCATGCTTTTGAGAATGTGGGCTGGTATTTCCAATGGAGAATGATAGCACATGTGTTTCTAAACCTCTGGTCGAGTGTAAGAATCAATCCTCAGTAATAACCATGACCTGGATGTTTATACTCGGTCTCCCTCATTGGTGATGTTTTGCCAAGCAGTCTCCAATTATAACCCTGGAGTCAGGGCATGCTCACCTAAGAGAATGTCCCAGAGTATTTGAGCTCCATTCACATTATTGGTCATCTTGTCCCAGTTCTTTGGCAGCTTATGAAACTCTGAGCAGTTTTGGAAATTGGGTCCCCTCTCTGGAGCTCCCTTAAGTCTCTGGGATGACATCTTTACCCTCTAGCCTGGGAAGGAGAAAAGATGTTTAGTATCCTAATCCAGCATGCCATGGTCATAACCCCCTGAAAAGCCACTGGAAAGGAGGAAGAAGAGTGTCGAGTTCAGCTCAAGGCTTCTTGCTCAGGAAATATCTACATGAATGGAGGGAGCTAGGGAAGAGAACTGTGAAGTACACACAGGCAGTTTCGGTCACCCAGTGATCAGAGGAGAGGTGGGGACTATGTGGGCGTTTGGAGGTGTTGAGGGAGGAAATGATAAAGCAAGTCTATTTAACCAACAGCCATATTTTCTTACTCCACAACATCCCCCTTTTCTAGGTAAAAAATGTGCCTTCTTTGCACCAAGGGGATTAGAGAAATTGAGATTGCCATTTGGGCTGACCTACTTTCCCCACCTCTTATGCCCAGCTTTATTATTTATAGTCTCTCACCACCCACATATCCGCTCCCTACATTTCTCTTAACCAGAGTGGGATCACAATGGGCCTCAGATGCTGCAAGTGACCCCAAGGAAGGTTTTGGTGTCTCTGTGTTTTTCCAAATTATGTAGTGGCTGGTGAGTCACCCGGTGCTGATGTTGATCCTACTGCTGAGCAGACCTGGCTACAAGGTCAAGGACTTCTGCAATGGCTGGTCATGATCTTCTCAGGAATCATCTCAGACTGATGTATAACCAGTGAGAACTTCCCTTTTAAGCTCTGGAGTGGATTTAGCACAATGCCTTCCTAGAGGATGGGGCCAGAATCCAGTCATCACGCAGTGTGACATTGGCACTTGTCTTCACCATCCTCCTCACCTGTTCTCTCCTTCCATCCTATGCCCCCTTTTCCTTTGTGTCTTTGATTTCCATTTCTCTTTTAGCATAATCTCCCATCTCCCACTATGTTCCATGCCTTCATTCTGCTGCCCCTCAGCACCTTTCTTTCCTCCTATGTTTCTGTTTCCTCACCTGCATTTCGGTTCTGTGTTCCCCTGTCCTCTCCATGTGGTGTGCCAAGCCTAGGATGAAGCTTCAGGACACTAAAGAGAAAGTATGGTCTCTGTCTTGAAGGAATTACAAACTAGTAGAGAAAAAAAATAGTGCTATATGAAACATGTGAAAATTGAAGCCAATAGAGACTTTCTCTCTTCTTTCTCCATCTTCTTCCCTTGAGCCATCTTAGGATTCAAATATGTTTCCCAACTCAAATATGGGCAAGAGAGGCTTTGGCATTCTGCAGCATCATATCCTGATACCATGGGTGGACTTTCTGCTAGCAGAGATGTTGGTCTAACATTCGCATTTTATTTCCTTTTAAGTTAAAAGAAAAGCATTTGTAATAGCAATATATGCTTATCCTAGAATGTCTTGAAAATGCAGGAAAGAATTAAAAAGGTGAAAATAATTCACAATTCTATGTCATAGAGATAGCCACTGTTGACATTTTCTATACTGCTTTCCTTCTAGGCTTTTCACTCTTGTGCATGTTCTTGTTTTTACATAACTGGGATTGCACTATGTATGCAATTTCATGTTCTGCCTTTTTCACTTAACATAATGTTGTGAGCAATTTCCCATATCATTAAAATGATATTGGCAAACGTCATATACTAAACTATGAGCATACTATGATTCATTGAACTGTTCTCCCATTGTTGATTGCTTAGCTTGTTTCTAAATTTGTGTCACTCTGAATAATGTTATAAGGAACATTTTGGTATGTAATTCCTTGCATCAAGCACTAATTTCTTCTTTGGGAAACATTCCTAGAAGGGAAATTACCAAACTACAAATGGGTACTTTAAAGATATTGATTACTTTCTCCCCAAAATGAATCTCTACATATTTCCACCTATAGTGTATGAGAATACCTCTGCTGGCAAAAGACAATTCTTACCAACAGGAATATTATAATTCTTTGAAACATTTGCTAATTTGAAAGGAGACAGGATAGCTTTCTGTAATGTTAATTCCTAAGCCCTTAATTACAAATGAGGGCCACCTGTGTTTCTTTCCTTAACAATCTAGCTTTCTTCTTTTATTAGATGCTGTCTATATATTTTTATTTATTTATAAAATGAAAATTTAGTATTTATTTTATTAAATAATAAATTTTTACTATTTACATACTTTTATTTTGAGATTTTAATTCATTCATTTATCCATTTTTTCATTTATGAATAATTATGAAGTGCCTACTATGTGCTAGGCAATGTTCTAGCTTGACTCTGTAGTGAACAAAACAGAGAGGTGGTGGGAGGAGGACATATAGATATAGGAAAGAAAAACCAAAGAAGGAGTGAGGGAGTACTAGGGAATGCAGTTTAAAATCAGATGGTGAGATAAGTACACTGAAATAATTTCTTATAGAACTGAGGGAAATTAACAAATGAACCAGATAGGAATTTAGATAAACAGTTATAGGCAGGAGGAGCAGCAAGTGCAAAGTCCTGAGGCAGAAACATGTCTAACATGTTAGAGGAGGAACAGAGGCTGGTGTATCTGGAGCAGAGCAAGAAAGGAGGAAAGTAATTGAAGATGAAGTCAGAGGGGTAAAGGGATCCAGTTTATGAGGATTCTTTTAAATTACTATGATGACTTTGGAATTTTACTCAGTGAGCTGGAAAACTTTTGGAAGTGTATTAGTCTGCTATAATTTCCTAATGCTGTGTAACAAACAATTTCAAATTTTCAATGGTTTATGAGAACAAACTTTATTTTTCACTAATGAGCCTGTGGGTCTGTTGTGGAGGCTCTGTTTCAAGCTACAGATCAGATTCTTGACTGCTTTGATTGCCTCTTCAATCTGAGACAGTATCTTCTTATGACAGATAACACAAAGACAAGAGGGAAAGCCAAATCAGCAAACATGTTTAAAAGCTCTGCTCACATCATACCTACTACATTCCACGGGCCAAAGCAAGTCATTTGACCCAGCACAATATCAATGGGCAAGGAAGTAATACAAACTACTACAGGAAGTTTTTTACTAGAGGAGTGAACTGCTTTTTATGCTAAAATGATCACTTCTAGAGCCCACACAGATCACCACTAGTTTAAACTATGGTTACAGAGTAGTGTTTCTTCAGATGCAATATCTTACATTCTTTTTTCTTAAATATTTTAAAAACCGATTTTAATGAGATAGAAATCACATAATAAATCTTATCACAGTTAACACCTTTTCCCACTACTCACTATCCATAAAGGTAGAACCCTGGGGCGGAAGAAGAGGACAGAATCATTTCAATCATGAATGGAAAGTGCTATGGAGAAAGATAATGCTTTTCCATGTAAAATCACCTTTGAAAAGTAGGGGTCCCTACAGTTGGATATTTGTTTATGCAATAGGTTGGCTGATCTGCCCCTTCTGCTTATTTTGGGCATAGGGAATTTTGTCAGGTGACATTAGGTTTGGTTAGAAGTAACACAAACCCAACTATCAGGGGCTTGATGAAATAAAGGATTTGTCTCAGGCAAAAAATTTTTGGATACAGGCAATCCAGGGTTCACAAGGACATCAATATCCTCTTTCTCTCTTTTCACTTTACTATGGCTTGTGGCTGTCATCCTCATAGTTACAAGATGGTTGCACTAGACCTAATGTCTGCATTCCGGGCAGGATGAATGATAAAAGGGCAATAGGCTAAAGGAGTTATACCAGCTCAGTCTATTGCCTTAAAAGCATTCCCAGTGTCCCCTCCCTAAAGCTCCTTAGAGCAGTGAGAGGGTGTTGTGAGTGGCTCTTGGAAAGCCAATCCACAGTGTCCACACCAAGAACGGAGAAGTGGAGAGAGTTGATAGAATAGAGGGGACCTGCATGAAACAGTGGGCACTCTTGCTGTTTAGCATGGCGGAGATGACTAAATCTCCCAGAGATCAACTGGGTGTCACAGCTGGTAATCTGCCTGGAAACTTCTTGCCTAATGAAGGGCCCATTAGCAGGACCCTAAAGCAGGGTCCTGCTACCTGTGACATAGTCAGGAGTTATTCAATTTCATATTTATTTAGAAAAATATTTTAATAAACTATTTTTTAGAGCAGTTTTCGATTCATAGCAGAAGGTACATAGAGTTCTCATACACCTCCTGTCCCCTCCACCCTTACCACTCCCCACTATCAACATCTCGCATCACAGTGGTACATTTGTTACAACTGATGAACCTACGTTACACTTCATCATCACCCAGTCCACAGTTTATCTTAGGGTTCATTCCTGGTGTTGGACTGACAAAGACTCTCCTCAACCATTTTTTAATTAGGTTCCTCTAAACCTGTTTCTTGACCAAGCCTCAATGTTGGCCCTTGTCCTGTCCTTGCCAGGCATGAGTCCCCCAGTCTTAGCAAGAATTCTGCCAAGTCCATTTGGTAAGAACCCCCACCCCTTGATATCTGATCACACTTGATATCTGAGCAAATTCTTCTCCCATCCTTGATATCTGATCATCCAGGCCTGCCTTCATCAAAAATCCTGTTAAGCCAGTTTAACAAGAATCCCCCTACCCTTGATGTCTCTTCTTAGTGATTTTCTATCCACTGATCCCTCACTCTGCTCTTTGGCTATAAATCCCCAGCTGTCTTTGTTGTGTTTGGAGTTCAGCCTGACCTCTCTCCCCTATTGTGATAGTCTCGACACTGTTGCAATACTACTGAATGAAGTCTTCCTTACCATTTTAACAAGTGTTTGAATAATTTGTTCTTTAACAGTACATTTTATGATTTTTAAAAAATGTGTATCTATTTTGAGAGAGAGAGAGAGAGCATGTGAGAGTGAGGAGGGGAGGGGCAGAGAGAGGGAGAGAGAGAATCCCAAGCAGGCTCTGTGCTGTCAGTGCAGAGTCCAGCAAGGGCTCAAACCCATGAACTGTGAGATCATGATCTGAGCCAGAATCAAGAGTCAGCCACTCAACTGACTGAGCCACCCAGGCACCCTAATGGGTTTTGACAAAGGTATAATGACATGTATTTACCTTTATAGCACCATGTAGAATAATTTCACTGCCCTAAAAATCCTCTGTGCTCTGCCTTCTCATCCCTCCCTCCCCTGGCAACCACTGAATACTTCTTTTTTATTAACTCCAAATCTTCAAAGATGTCTTGGTTCTGGATGTTCTGTGGGAATTAAGGGGACCCGTGATCACACTTTGTCTCGGAAGTGAATGGGTGGTGTGTGTGTGTGTGTGTGTGTGTGTGTGTGTGTGTGTGTTGCTCACCCTATGAGTGGTGCCAACAGTGGGAGGTAATGATGCCAGCAGAACTGTGATCTCAGGAAGGTTGAAGGCAGCAGAGACCATGGGGAGAGGGCAAATGAGAGGGCCAGAGTGGGAGAAAGCAAGGCAACAGTTCCCAAGCCCTGGGGACGCAGATCTGGCAAACTCAGGCAGAACTGGGACACTCAAGGGGTGGAGACCTAAGAGCAATATCTAGTAAGAGCTGGTCTAGTTTCTTTATGAAAATGTAACCAATTGCACCAAAACCAGTTTTTGACCAATCTTATCTTTCCCACCTTATTTTTGAAACCATCTTTTAAATGGATTCTATTTTATACAAGATTTACTTCTTGAGTGTCTACTTACTTCAGTTGATCTGTCAGTTCTGGGGTCAGTACCATAGTAGTTTACATATTAGAACTTTAAAATGTATTTTAATGTCTGATGGGGCTAGTGTCCCCTCGTTGGCCTTTATTTTGTCAAAATGTTCTTCAGTATAATTACTTATTTATTTTTGCAGATGAACTTCAGAACTGCTTTATTCCCAAAGAATATCCTTTGGCACTTTAATTATAATTGAATTAAAATATTCAGTTTCCCTTTTTACAATCCACTGTACCACGTTCATCATCACGTTGAACATGAACAGTGTGTTGGTAAAGTTTGGAAACCAGGGTTCTAACTCTTGGGAGTCTACATGACCAGGGAGGGTAAGCAAATGGAACAATTCAGAAGAAACAGCTTTTCTCTCTGCTGCGTTTTTCTTATTTTTTTTATTTTTATTTTATTTTATTTTATTTTTTTAATTTTTTTTTCAACGTTTATTTATTTTTGGGACAGAGAGAGACAGAGCATGAATGGGGGAGGGGCAGAGAGAGAGGGAGACACAGAATCGGAAACAGGCTCCAGGCTCTGAGCCATCAGCCCAGAGCCTGACGCGGGGCTCGAACTCACGGACCGCGAGATCGTGACCTATTTTTTTTAACGTTTACTTATTTTTGAGACAGAGAGAAACAGAGCATGAGCGGGGGAGGGGCAGAGAGAGAGGGAGACACAGAATCGGAAGCAGGCTCCAGGCTGTGAGCCATCAGCCCAGAGCCCGACGCGGGGCTCGAACTCACGGACCGTGAGATCGTGACCTGAGCTGAAGTCGGATGCTTAACCGACTGAGCCACCCAGGCGCCCCTGCTGCGTTTTTCTTATACATACAGCACTAACTTCTCAGCGTGTCCTCTTCCCCACAGCCATCCTTTTTCTCCTCACTACCAGACCCCCAACACACACTGTGGGGGAATGAAAAGAAGCTTAAATGAAGATAGCCTTGGTTAATTAGAAAAGATCATTGCATAATTAGGCGAGTGAAGGATGTAACACTTAATTCTTTCTGGTTTGCAGCATTATGTATGTCCCTAGACTGATGACTTTCTTTGAAAACAGAAGTTTGTCATGGAATTGGTGGGTCTCTTGGATCTGTCCTGGTCATGATCACAGATGTTGGGAATCAACCCGTTGTTGGCGGAAGTCTGGAATGCACCCCTGCCTCGTATCTGCTGTGGCTGTCATTCTGCCATGGAGAATGGCAGTTGTGCTCCTCAGTTGGAAGATGAGAATTCTTGGCTGGTAAAACTGCTAGCCTCCAGGCTTAGATTTCTTCTTTCCTCTGAGGTGGATGGTGATAAACGGTAGAACCGATGAAGTAGTGTCGCTTTGTGGGTGGCTGCATTATCATAAACATGGGCCTTCTTTACATCTGCTTTCTCTCACTGTTTTTCTCCTTATCTATTTTCTATATGATTCTAGGGGATATTAATGGCTCCTAGTTCATGTTTTCCTTTGATGATAGACTTCCTGGCTCTTTAGGAACCATTATAGGGAACCTCTGGTCTCTTTGCTTAGCATGAAATTGTAGTTATTGGGCAAAGTTTCAGTTGCCTTGATCAAGGAAGCAGACAGCAGCAGGTGCACTCCTGAGGAGATGTAGGGGGCACCCTTGCAGTAAGGTACTTCCTAAAGAGGGGCATAAACCCAAAGACAAGTACATAAGCTATCTTGGTGTCAGGCATGAGACGTAGAATCATGAAAGAGGAGTCCGTGGTAGCTGGAGCCAAGGGGGCATGGGGTACCCCCTGTACCACAGGAGGAGGGCAGGGAATAGCTAGGAAGAATGAAGTTCTGGCTTCTATAACTTGAGCCTAGCCAGCTTAGGTGCAGCTGTGATTGCATCACTCGAGGAAGCTGGTAAGGAAAAAAAACAAACAAACAAAACACCACTCCACTAACTCTGATTTTATTTGTTTATTTAAAAAAAATATGTTTATTTGACAGACAGAGCATGAGTGGGGGAGGGGCAAAGAGAGAGGAAGACACAAAATCTGAAGCAGGCTCCAGGCTCTGAGCTGTCAGCACGGGACCCGACATGGGGCTCGAACTCATGGACTGTGAGATCATGACCTGAGCTGAAGTAGGGCACTCAACCGACGGAACCATCTGGGCACCACCCCCCCCCCGCCACTAACTCTGATTTTAAAATCATTGAGCCTTTCTGCTTGCTCAGTAGCTCTGTTTCTGGAGGAGCATTTCATGTGGAGGTTAGGAAGCAGCTGGTAAAAGATTTCAGGCTAATATTAACATAACCCCACCCTGAAAGTCATAAACGAACCACACACAGTCACAATATATGCTTACACGCACACAGTATATCCCCAAAGCAATCTTTTCTTCTGTTTGCTCAATACTATGACTCTTAGTTTGGATCTTTACCATGTTCTCTGATAATAATAGCTGACATTGATTGATAATAATAGCTGATGTCGATTAATACTTCAAAATCTTCACAACCCAGTAGATTAGGTTCTACAGTAGGGTTACCTCTATTTCCATAGAGAAAGAAATGCACAGTGAGGTGAGTCAGCTTGCCGTGGCCTCATATGGGAGTGGCAAAGGGAAGATCAGTGCCTGGGCCCTTGGGCCCCAGTCCCCTAACTCTTAACCTCCTAGTTCTATGTCTCCTAGGCATTTCATGTCTGTCACATTTGAGCCTGTGTGTTTCAAAGGTCTCTCCTGTGGGAAGGCAGAGGGAAATGGCCATTACTGGAGTTCTGGGTATTCACATTATGGCTCCCCTCTCTGAGCTGTCACCTCTCCCCCAACTAATTCTTGAAGACTGTACTGGGTCTGAACAGGCTGTGGCATTCCAACCTCATCCAACACATTGCATCAGCTTTCTGCTCTGCTCTGTGCTGTGCAGATCTGAACAATGGCTGCAGGCTGAGGTGACACCTCATTCATCCATAGATATGAGGGTGCTGAGGTTTGACATCATATTTGCCATCATGAACAGTACAGTAAAACCTTGGATTGCAAGTAACTTGTTCTGCGAGTGTTCTTCAAGATAAGCAAACATTTCTAATAAATTTTAACTTGATAAACAAGTGATGTCTTGCAATACGAGTAGTACGTGACACCAAATATCACATGATCACCACTGAACTAGTGGTTCTTCTCTCTCACGCGCGTGTGCATGCTCACTGCAGGATTGTGGGTGATTATCTCCTGTGTTTGGATGCTCTGTCTGAGGCCTCGGTGTTAGGCAGAAATCAGTGATTTTTCAGAACAATGGAAGATGCCCATAACTGGCACTAGTGTATTTTTGTCACTTCAAAGCACCTGCACAAGAGAAAGCTTAGGAATGCTTTGCTTCTTATGAAGGAAATTGAAGAAGATATAAAGAAATGGAAAAACATTCCATGCTCATGGGTTGGAAGAATAAATATTGTCAAAATGTCAATACTACCCAAAGCTATCTACACATTCAATGCAATCCCAATCAAAATTGCACCAGCATTCTTCTCGAAACTAGAACAAGCAATCCTAAAATTCCTATGGAACCACAAAAGGCCCCGAATAGCCAAAGTAATTTTGAAGAAGAAGACTAAAGCAGGAGGCATCACAATCCCAGACTATAGCCTCTACTACAAAGCTGTCATCATCAAGACAGCATGGTATTAGCACAAAAACAGACACATAGACCAATGGAATAGAATAGAAACCCCAGAACTAGACCCACAAATGTATGGCCATCTAATCTTTGACAAAGCAGGAAAGAATATCCAATGGAAAAAAGACAGTGTCTTTAACAAATGGTGCTGGGAGAACTGGACAGCAACATGCAGAAGATTGAAACTAGACCACTTTCTCACACCATTCACAAAAATAAACTCAAAATGGATAAAGGACCTGAATGTGAGACAGGAAACCATCAAAACCCTAGAGGAGAAAGCAGGAAAAGACCTCTCTGACCTCAGCCGTAGCAATTTCTTACTTGACACATCCCCAAAGGCAAGGGAATTAAAAGCAAAAATGAACTACTGGGACCTTATGAAGATAAAAAGCTTCTGCACAGCAAAGGAAACAACCAACAAAACTAAAAGGCAACCAACGGAATGGGAAAAGATATTCGCAAATGACATATCGGACAAAGGGCTAGTATCCAAAATCTATAAAGAGCTCACCAAACTCCACACCCTAAAAACAAATAACCCAGTGAAGAAATGGGCAGAAAACATGAATAGACACTTCTCTAAAGAACACATCCGGATGGCCAACAGGCACATGAAAAGATGCTCAACGTCATGCCTCATCAGGGAAATACAAATCAAAACCACACTCAGGTATCACCTCACGCCAGTCAGAGTGGCCAAAATGAACAAATCAGGAGACTATAGATGCTGGAGAGGATGTGGATAAACGGGAACCCTCTTGCACTGTTGGTGGGAATGCAAATTGGTGCAGCCGCTCTGGAAAACAGTGTGGAGGTTCCTCAAAAAATTAAAAATAGACCTACCCTATGACCCAGCAAGAGCACTGCTAGGAATTTACCCAAGGGATACAGGAGTACTGATGCATAGGGCCACTTGTACCCCAATGTTTATAGCAGCACTCTCAACAATAGCCAAATTATGGAAAGAGCCTAAATGTCCATCAACTGATGAATGGATAAAGAAATTGTGGTTTATATACACAATGGAGTACTACGTGGCAATGAGAAAGAATGAAATATGGCCCTTTGTAGCAATGTGGCTGGAACTGGAGAGTGTTATGCTAAGTGAAATAAGCCATACAGAGAAAGACAGATACCATATGGTTTCACTCTTTTTTTTTTTTTTTTTTTTTTTTAATTTTTTTTTTCAACGTTTATTTATTTTTGGGACAGAGAGAGACAGAGCATGAACGGGGAAGGGGCAGAGAGAGAGGGAGACACAGAATCAGAAACAGGCTCCAGGCTCTGAGCCATCAGCCCAGAGCCCGACGCGGGGCTCGAACTCCCGGACCGCGAGATCGTGACCTGGCTGAAGTCGGATGCTTAACCGACTGCGCCACCCAGGCGCCCCCCATATGGTTTCACTCTTATGTGGATCCTGAGAAACTTAACAGAAACCCATGGGCGAGGGGAAGGAAAAAAAGAGGTTAGGGTGGAAGAGAGCCAAAGCATAAGAGACTCTTAAAAACTGAGAACAAACTGAGGGTTGATGGGGGGTGGGAGGGAGGGTAGGGTAGGTGATGGGTATTGAGGAGGGCACCTTTTGGGATGAGCACTGGGTGTTGTATGGAAACCAATTTGACAATAAACTTCATATATATTGAAAAAAATTAAAAAAAAAACAAAGTTGCTAAAAAAAAAAAAAAGGAATGCTTTGCTTCATTCTAGGTCAGGCTGCCTACAGATATAGACCCTTTCCTCTCCTGCCTTATTGCCAGTTATGTTAAATACAGTATGACAAGAATTTATTTGTACTGTACTATAGTCAACATTTGTGTGAGCATATACAATGGCTCCCATGCAGAAAAAGATTCCATTGAGCCATTAGATAGCAGTGATTCCATTAGTGAAAGTGAAAGTCCTCTTAAACAATCACCCTCCTCTCATGTCTCCCTAACACCAGCCACAAAGGTTTTCAAAGGTAAGTGCAAGTTAATTTGTTTATTTTTCTTTATGTTTTGTATTTTATTATTTTTATTATATTACAGTATTGTAGTCATTTTTATATGAATGTTTTTGGGTTGTGAAACGAATCATCTGAGTTTCCATTATTTCTTTTGGGGAAATTCACTTTGATATGCAAGTGCTTTGGATTATAAGCATGTTTCCAGAACGAATTATGCTCACAAATCAAGGTTTTACTATATTTGAAAGGAGGAAAGAAGAAAGTTGATTGATTGCTGAGAACCTCAGATTGATGAGTTTGAGTGGGGGCTGCAGGAGGCCCTGGGAAATTCAGGTGCTGGCTCTTTTCCATCAATTTCCCCTTCCTTTCCTGGGTTTTAAGCTCCTTAAAAAAATAGAGCATACCTACTGTTCTATTAAAAAAAATTTTTTTTTAGTTTATTGATTTATTTTGAGAGAGAGAGAGAGAGTGAGAGAACATGTGCATGTGAGCTGGGGAGGGTCAGAGAGAGAGGGAGAGAGAGAATCTTAAGCAGGCTGTATGCTCAGCACAGAGGCAGACATGGAGCTCGAACCCATGAACTGTGAAACCATGACCTGAGCTGAAATCAAGAGTCGGATGCCTTAACCAACTGAGCCACCTCTATTCTATTATTTCAGTTGTGGTAAAAAAAAAAAAAAAAAAAAAAAAAAAAAATATATATATATATATATATATATATATATATATATATATAACATAAAATTTGCCATTTTAAACATTTTTAAGTATTTAATTTAGTGGGATTAAGTATACTCACAATGTTGTGCAACCATCACCAGTGTCCATCTCCAAAATTTTTTATCATCCCAAATAGAAACTCTACTTAGTTAACTTCTCATTCCCTCCTCCTGCCAGCTCCTGGTAATATCTAGTCTATTTTCTCTCTAAATTTGTCCATTCAGGGTATCTCATATAAATGGATTTATATAATATTTGTCCTTTTGTATCTGACATTTAAATTTAGCTTAATGGCTTCAAGGCTCATCCATGTTGCGGCATGTGTCACAATTTCATTCCTTTTTAAGGCTGAATAATATTCCACTGTATGTATATAGCACATTTGGTTTATCCACTGATTGTAGATGATGGATATTTGGGTTGTTTCTACCTTTTGGCTATTGCGGATGATGCTGTCATGAACATTGGTGTCTGAGTCTCTCCTTTCAGTTTTTTTGGTCTATTACCTATGAGTGAAATTGCTGGGTCATATGGTTCTTCTTTGTTTTAATTTTTTGAGGAACTGACAAAGTGTTTTCCACAGTGGCTGCACTGTTTTACCTTCCCACCAGCAGTATGTAAATGTTCTTTTCTCCACATCTTCACCAACCCTTGTTATTTTCCTTTGTTGTTGTTTTTAAAAAAATCATGGTCATCCTAAAGAGTGAAAAGTGCTATTCCACTGTAGTTTTGATTTGCTCTTTCCTGATGATTAGTGATGTTAAGCATCTTTTCGTGTGCTTATTGGTCATTTGTCTATCTTCTTTGGAGCAATGGCTATTAAGCCCCTTGCTCATTTTTGAATTGGGTTGTTTGCGCTTTTTGTTGCTGTTGTTGTTTTTGGACTTTAGGAGTCCTTTATATATTTCTGGATATTAATCACTTATCCGATATATGTTTGTGAACATTTTCAAGCCTTTTCATTCTCTTAATTGTGTTCTTTGATACACAAAAGATTTTCATTTTGAGGAAGTCCAATTTATTTTTTCTTTTGCTGCCTGTGCTTTTGGTGTCATATCCAAGAAATCACTGCCAAATGCAATGTCACGAAGTTTATACCCTATGTTTTCTCTTAAGACTTTAATAGCTTCAGTTCTTTGTTCAATTTTGAGTTAATTTTGTGTATAGTGCAATGTAAGGACTCAAATTAATTCTTTTACACGTAGATTTCCAGTTTTCCTAGCACGATTTGTGGAAAAGACTCTCCTTTCCCCATAGAATGGTCTTAGCACCCTTGTGGAAAATCAATTGACCATATAAGCAAGAGCTTCCATCATATATTTTTTTGATGTTTATTTATTTATTTTGAGAGAGGGAGGATGAACAGGTGAAGGGCAGAGAGAGAGGGAGAGAGAATCCCAAGCAGTTTCCACACCATCAATGCGGAGCCTGATGCGGGACTCAAACTCATGAACTGTGAAATTGTGACCTGAGCTGTAATCAGGACTCAGATGCTTAACTGACTGAATCCCCCACATTCTATTTTAGAGAATTGGTGATTTGGAGAAATTATTCTGATAGCTCTGAAAAAGTTACTACTCAGCTAGAACAGTGAGTAGATTTTCTTGGGTAATACTATTTTTTTCAGTCTACTTAATACTCTGAATGAGATTATCTCTAACAAACTTTTATCCATCTTACTGATACTTAACTTGATGGTACTATCATTTTCCTAATCATGTGAATTTAAATCCTTTATCACCTTGCAAGGTAAACTGTGACTTAAATAAATAATCTGGAATTTCTCAAATGAGCACTTGGGGGGGGGTGGGGCTAGAACTTTTGGAAGGTTGTGGAGCTGCACTGTGGAGGAAAAGGAGTCAATGAGCAGCTAACATCTTGGTCCACTGGGAGTTGGCACCAAATGGCTGCAAGAAAGTATACTCTCTATGATATTAATGTCATGGTGACTCCACATGCCTTTATTCCTTGGGGGCATCTTTTGGTCATCCCCAAACCCATGCTTATTGCACTTAAAATTTTTCAAATTGTTTTCAAAGATGTTGTCTCATATGGCCTTCATGACCATCCAATGAAGTAAGTCAGTTAGGTATATATTTTTTAAGTTAAATCCCAAGATACACAGAAATTGAGTGATCATGCCCAAAGCTCCCAGCCAGTCAGTGGAGGATATGGAACATGGGTCCTGACTGCTAATCCTGAGGGTTTCCTTTTACAATATGCAGAGCCAGAGTATGGCATCATACTCTGACTTCAGCTGTTTCTAGAAATGGGATATTGGTAGATTAGACGCAGTCTTCTCCTCCTTGATCATGGAGAGATGAATGTCAGGCAGAACCATAAATATGTACCCTTCAATGACTGAGTGCAATTTTTCTCAGTACATTCCTGTTATAAGTGGCAAGTCAAGAGCTACCAGAAAAACTTTAGCCATGGGGAAGGAAAGACCTTGGGTTCTGAAAGACCTTCTCCCCACAAGGAGAACTCTGGCTTTATAGGGAGATGGCAGGCAATGGGGCGGACAGTTATTCTCATTAATCATATCAGATGCCTAAAGCAGAAGGTTCCTCATTTAGAACAGTGCTGTCATTTCTAAGATGAACAACCCGAGGTCCAAGGAAGGAGATGATTCCCTCACGGTAGAGGTGGTGACTAAGGCAGAGTTGGCACTACTGCCCTGCCCTGCTGGTCCTAACCCAGAGCCCTTGCCAGGGTAGATTCTTGCTTCATGGCCAACTTCTCTGGCATCTTCATTTCAGCAAATGTGCTACCATTATTTTTAGACATGAAGATGAATCCCCAGGCATCTTGAATTAAAAAAATATATATATATGAACGTAGGGGTGCCTGGGTGGCTCAGTTTGGTTGAGCGTCTGACTTCGGCTCAGGTCATGATCTTGTGGTTCGTGGGTCCCAGCCCTGCGTCGGGCTCTGTGCTGACAGCTCAGAGCCTGGAGCCTGCTTCAGATTCTGTGTCCCCCTCTCTCTCCACCCCACCCCTGCTTGTGATCTCTCTGTCTTTCAAAAATGAATACACATAAAAGAAATTTTAAAAAATGTGAACATAGACTTGTTCACCAAATTTGAAATTATGAAATTTTTTTTTAATAAATGAAGCCCTTTAAATCTGAGCAGAATGAGTTTAGTGGAAATAGAAGGAAGGGCTGTCTCATTTAACAGACCATCTAATGTGATTAATACATAAATATAATATCAAAACCAGAAGGAACCCCCCCAAAACCTAATATTGATTAATTACTCAATTGATGCATTTAACTTTATTATTCATTGGACAGATTATTATTGAGTGTTAGTATGTGCCAGGCACAGTGAATGGTGCTGCAGATACAATGATGAGCAAATATAAACATGGTTTCATCATCATGAAGCTTATAGCTTGATGGGTATCACAGATATCAACCAGATGAATGCATAATTAAATGTAAAATTCCTGCTCTGATAAGTTCTGTGAAGGAGAAGTATGTGGTGGTGTGAGGGGATTTAACAGAAGAGAGCACCCTGAATTTGTGGGGTTAAAGTATTTCCTGTGGTAGGATGGCATTGGGGAAAGTCAAGGAGTTGAAAGACCAGTGTAGTTGGAATTCAGAGAGCAGGGGGACACATGGTATGAAATGAGGCTGTAAGGTGGGTAGGAGATAGAGTGCACAGATATTTTTTTATTGATGATAAGGATTTGGTCTTTTTTCCTAAGAGCATTTAAAAGCCATTGAAGGACTTGGATAGGGCAAGGAGAAGACATGATGGGAGCCATCATCAGGTTACCATTTTGAAAATATCTCTTTGGCATCAGTGGGGAGGATAGACTGGAATATGGTAAGAGTGGGTGCAAGGAGACCACTTAAACACTTGCTGAAGTCTCTCAGGACACGATGGTGGTTTGCATTAGGGATATGTGGCTATAGAAGAAGGGAAGCAGATATATTTGAGAGATGTTCAGGAGGTAAAATGAAACTAGATTTGGTAATGAATTAAATGTGGAGAGTAAAGGAAAGGGGAGCATCAAGGATGACTCTAAGTCTCTTGAACTGCACAACTGGAGTGATGGCAGTGTCATTTGCTGGCATAGACCTTGGAAGAAGACTAAATCCAATGTAGGGAAGAAGATTTGGTCTTAGATCTCAAAGTAAATTTGAGGCATTTAAAATTACAGAGTCAATTTGTATGTAGAGGTGGACATACGGTATAGGCCTGGAACTCAAAGGAGAATATTAGCTGGAAACATACAATTTGGAGTTCATTTATGAATAAGTGGTTACTGAAGCCATGAGCATGGATGAAAAAGAAAGTACAGAAATAAAAAAGAGAAGGGTGTACGATCAAGTCTTGAGTAATACAAATGTTTGATGGCCTGGGTAGAGCAGGTGAGTAGGTGAAGGAGGCAGAGAAGGAGCAGCCAGAGAGGAAGGAGGGGCCATGAAGGTGGATAGTATTTCAGAAGGAAAGCAGTGGGCTTCTGAGTCAAACCTTGCTTGAGGATGATGCAAGATGAGGACTGAAAAGATCCATTGGATTTAATGACATAAAATCACTGAGTAGGCTTGGCAAAAGGTACACTGGTGGAGAGTTAGGAGGGGAAATCACCTGGGAGTGAGATGAAGAATGAGTAGGAGGTGATCAAAACGTGTGAGAGACTCGTGATTTGTGTGTCAGTTCATGGACTACGCCCTGGGCGAGGAGGCAGGAACAAGTCTCAGAGAAACCTATGATTTACAGTATGACCACGGCCAAACCATTCAACCCTTCCTGGCCTCAATTTCCTTCATCAGTGCCACGGGCCATCACCAGAGCTAATGAGAGATGGAAGAGCTTTGGAAATCAAAGCTTGAGTTATTCCCTTTAAATGTGGTTAAAAAATAGAAAGTTCCTACCGATCTTCTCTTCAAGTGTGGTCTAGGAGATGATGTCAAATGTCCCATATATCAGCTGGGAACTTATTTATTTATTCCGATGAACTGTATTCTTTGAATAATCCTGAGGCTTATGTGGAAGAGGAGAAAATTCTGGTTTGATTTGTTTATTTTTATTTATTTATTTTAGCAAACACTAGGTGCACTAGAGAGGATTATTTTTCAACAAATATGACACAGCACTGAAGGAGGCATCCAAAAATCCCTTAGAGTTTTAGAAATGCTGGCAATGTGGGGCACCTGGGTGTCTCAGTAGGTTAAACATCTGACTCTTGATCTCAGCTCTTGATCTCAGGGTTGTGAGTTCCCGCCCTGTGTTGGGCTTTGTGCTGGGTGTGAAGCACACTTAAAAAAAAGTGCTGACAATGTGACTCATTCTATATGTTTAATGGTAAATATGATAAACTTATATTTACCTTTTTATTTTTCTATTAACTAAATTTCCCAGATTGCCACAGTGATGAATAACTGAGGGTTAGGAGACAAAAATGGAAGCTGTGGACACATGCCAGTTGTCTCATATTAACTGGCCCATAATATAAAAATTCTTGCTAGTAGCCAGGGGTGCCTGGGTGGCTCAGTCAGTTAAGTATCTGACGTCAGCTCAGGTCATGATCTCACGGTTTGAGAGTTTGAGCCTCATGTTAGGCTCTGTGCTGACAGCTCAGAGCCTGGAGACTGCTTAGGGTTCCGTGTCTCTCTCTCTCTCTCTTTCTGCCCTCCCCCACTCACACTCTGTCTCTCTCTCTCCCTCTCTCTCTCTCTCTCTCAGAAATAAATAAACATAAAAACATTAAAAATTTTTTTCTAGTACCCAAAACCTTACAGTGGCCTCCCTCAGAGGAATAGTTCCACAAAAAAATGCAAAGGCTCTAATATTACTATTGACCAGACAATGGATACCTGGTCTTTTCCTCTTGAAGATATTTTTAGGCCCCCAATCAGTGGTATGGTAGACTGAGAGTCCTGTGAGAAGCATAGCTAGTGGCTATGATTGATTGACGTCCTGTTGTCTTAGACTGGTGAAGGAGATGGGGCTAGCCTGGCCTCTAGAAATCTCCCATTTTATTCTCCATTTTTTTTTTTTTTTTTTTTTACTGTCTATGTGGTTGTGAGTGAAGAACTGCATGGTCTTAGGGGTTCAGCCTGGATCCCTAAGTCACTGCTTGGCCAGGAGCCTCCATGAGAAACATTCTCATTGGACTGTTGCATGAGCAAGAAATAGATTTTTGTTGTGGCAAGTCATAGAAATTCTTGAGTTGTCATAGTATTTCACCTATTCTGAGTAACACACAGTGAATCTTTAATACAATGTGAGCTGTGCTACAAGTGAAATTTATATAAAGTGTTATAAGAAGAGACAAAGGCCCAATTAATTCTACCTAGGAAGTTTAGGGAAGGGCAGAGAGAGGAGATGATATTTAAGCAGAGTCTTGGCAAACAAAGAGGAGTTTGCCAAGTGGGAAGGATGGGGGCAGTTTAAGTAAGTGGTCCAGTATGGGGTAAAGTCCAAGGGACGTGGGAATACATTCTATGTTCAGAGTGTGTGGCAAAGCTCGACTCTGGGATTTCTGTAGGAGGTAGTTGAAAGAGGATGCCGAGGAGGACAGAGCAAGCTCTAGAGGGCTGCATCACCTCAGTACTTCCAGAAGGCAATGAGGAGCTATCAAGTTTCCGAAGTGGGAAGTAACCCTTAGAAGGATATTCTGGCAACTATGTGGAGTCTGGATGAAGAAGATAGTGTTGAGTCTAGGAGGCCATCTAGAAGGTTGCTTCAGGAATCTAGGGAAGACTCATACAGGTAATGTACGTAAAGCACACCATACCTCTGGCACTTGGAAATGTTAGTGCCATTTGGCTCTTCTTCCCTGGATGAAGGGAATGGCAGTGGGAATGTGGAGAAGGTAGAGAAGATAAGCATACAAAAGAGGCATTTTGGAGCTATAAATACTTGATGAATAAACATTGAATAAATGATGCAGGATATTCTGGGAATACTGGATGTCTGAGTGTTAAATGCCCCCCACGATGAGACAAAAGTTTACCAAGTAAATTTGCCCCATGTCTGCTCCTCCCACCAAAAGCTCTTTAAAATGCAGGCAGCCACCAGAGGACAGTGCAATGAGCTGCTGCTTTGTGAGCGAAGCCAGAACCTACATGGGTATTGAGCAGAAAGGCCAAGTTTCCTCAGGATTCAAAGGCTCCAGATTCATTTACCAGCTGGATCCACTAGTCAAAGATTTCCTATTCCTGTGGATAGGAGGGACGACTTCTCTAGAAGCCTTGCTTGCTGTCTTCCTTTAGGGATACTTGAACGTAGTTAGGGAGGGTCAGTAACATAGACACTTTGAATGAGGAACGTGGGGTCATACACCCTCAGTTATTCAGAGGGCAGGCAGTTGTTCGGTCTCTGGAAGACTTCATGCATTTGTTCATAGTATCTGTACGCTTGCTGTTAGGTCTCACCTCTTCAGTGAAGGGTAGGGATTGATGGTGAGGTGGGTTGGTAGTGAGGACTGGATGGGAAAGAATAAGTTGGCTATTCTTTATAGACAATTATAAAGAAATTATAGTTGGCTAAAGTTATAGTTATAGTTGGCTAAAAAAAATGGACCTCTTCAAGGGCACCTGTGTGGCTCAGTTGCTTAAGCATCTGGGACTTTGACTCAGGTCATGATCTCACCCTTTGTGAGTTTGAGCCCCGTGTTGGGCTCTGTGCTGACAGCTCAGAGCCTAGAGCCTGCTTCAGATTCCGTATTTCCCTCTCTCTTTGCCTCTCCCCTGCTCGTGCTCTGTCTCTCTATCTCAAAGATAAATAAACATTAAAAAAAAAAGGGGCCTCTTTAAGCTGCTATAACAGAGTGGATAATAACTTGATGGAATTGATAGGAATGTGGTGTGATAGGGGCAGAGAGACCCTGTGATGGATTCGGTGGTCAGTCTAGGCTTGGTAGGGACACAGACTTCATCAAATCTATTCCAAGGCCTCTAAGCAGGACTGCGTTTACAATCAGACAGCCGTCCCCAGGAGGAAGCCGTCTGCTATTTCTAAAAATATCTTGAGATTTCGTTAACACGTTGTCCCTTTTAATACACACCACTGTCTTACTACCACTCTAGGGAAGGTTTTTGGTTTTTTTTCTTTTCTTCTTTTGTCTAATCTAATTCCTTACAGCTGCATTTTGTTCTGTTTTTCCTTGTAGTTCAGTGGCTATAAAGAGACACTACCCGGCCACCCATACAGCATTCCTTTGTGGCTGACAATGGCACTTGTGAAATGCCACATGCATTAGAAACAGGCACAGATTGTCTGAGGATCCCTGTGCAATGGAGGCTCTAGCCGAAATTGCACATAATCACTAACATTCTACCTACTTTAAGGGGGCTGGAAGAGGGGTGCATAAGAAAAAGCCTTTGCATCATTTCCCAACAGGCACACAGGAGCTATAAATAACTGCAGTGACAGCTCAGGTGGATAGGAGCCGCGTGGGTGCAGGCGTGCTCTGCCTGGGCCAGCTCCCTGCCTCATTTCTTGGCAGGACGGAGTCCTAGAATATTGAATTTGTACCATGGGAGCCTGAGGTCCATATTTCCCTTGTGCACTCCTGGCTTCTGGAAGGGACAGTAGCTTCCTGCTGTAACAACAACTATCGGAGCTGCTTGCGTTGGCTGACATGGCTTGGTTATGGCCTGGAGCTGGTTAATTGGGAGAATGGAGTGGAGTCACTGTGACTTAATCCTACTTTGTTTTACAAAATCCATTCATATAATCAGGCAGCTAGAAAAGATACTTTGACATACATGTGCTGGCTAAAACATTTTACAGATGAGAAAACAGAGGCGCCAAGAGATAAGAGTCACACAAAGTCACCTTGAGATAAGGGTTATCTGGGATGATTTGGTTGCACTTAAGAGAAACCCATTTGGACAAGGTTAGGGTTAAGGCCTCAGGGCAGGAAGTACAAAAGGGCTTCAGAAGGGCTAGACCCAGGATCTTACAACCTTCAGAAACTGAGGTTTCTTATTTTCATTCTTTCTCTTTTTCCCCATGGTCTCTCATACTTGCTTCTCTTCTTGTCTGTTTCTACCTCCCTTTTCTCAGCAGACTGAATTCTCCCTGAGCATGATGGGAGATGCCAACCCTGTGCCCTGTGTGCCCTTCCAAGTCAGTGCCCAACAGAGATGAATGGTGGCCTTGGCTCACCTTGGTGACTCCAAGGACAACTTTCTGGAAGTGAAGATCTGACTGCCCAGCCTGGCTCAGAGGTTTCTCCCTAGTCCAATGAACTGTGGTTAATAGAACAGATACACAATCAGGGTCAGTTCCAGGCTTTGACGTTTATACAATTTGGGGAACCTACTTTAAGAATTGATATAAAACTGCCAATACAAAATTAGGTACCAACATGAGTATTTATTTAAAATGAGAAACCACAATAAGTTCCTGGGATCTTGAAGGTTGATGCCCCTTTCTTCTGAGATCCCCAGGCCATTCAGGAATCTCATCCAAGTCAATGGCAACCTTCTTTGGGGTAGACCTCTTTTTTTTTTTTTTTTTTTTTTTAAGAAAGCCTTCTTACCTGTTCCTATCCCTTCCCAGAACACTGTATGCATATTTGCTTTACTTACTAGCTATGAGTAGAGCCTGCAATGCAGGACACTGGGCAGAAATCATTGCAAGGGGAGAGGCATGTCCTCTGTAGTCCAGTTCTGACTTTTCTCCACCAGCTATGGCTTGGGCCAGAGTCCTGTGTCTTTCATTAGTGTAGGTGTCACACTTGTAAAGTGGAAGAATAGAAGTGACAGAGCCAGAGTATACAGCTGGCAGTCAATCTACTGCGGTAGTCACCTAGACTGTGATGTCGACAGCTTTTCCTAGAGTTGTGCAACACATACCTGCACATCCATACAAAATGGCTCTAGCGATGACCCACTTGGTACCAAAATGCTAAGTGCAAAATTTGGCCATGAGTTCTCACTCTAGCCAAGGAAACCCAAGATCCCCACCAACCTGGCTGGTGGAGTCATGGTTAAGAGCCAGGGCTTTAGATCAGAGACTCTCAGTGTGAATTGAGGTTGTGCCACTTCTCAGCTATGGGGCCTTTGACAAATTAAATATAGTAAGTATTCAATAAACATTTAGCTAATTGATCATTACTCTTACTGCTCTAGTCTTCTTGTCTTTTTTTTTTTTAAATATTTATTTATTTATTTTTAAAGTTTATATATTTTGAGAGAGAGTGTGAGTGTCAATGGGGGAGGGGTAGAGAGAGAGGGAGAGAATCCCAAGCAGGCTCTGTGCTGTCAGCACAGAGCCCAGTATGGGGCTCAATCTCATGAACCATGAGGAGATGACCTGAGCCAATATCAAGAGTCAGATGCTTTCCCAACTGAGCCACCCTGGCGCCCCACTAGTATTCTTGTCTTAATCGGGGGCTGACCTACGTTTGTGGCTGTAATTCCACATTTCTGGCTCTGACATACATCTTTTGACTTTAGTCTTCTTGCCATTTCAGCTTGTCCTTAGTTATTTATTTGACATGAGAAATCTGATTTCTTTCTCACAAAACTCATCACCAACCTTCCCCATAGCTACTTAATGTCTTTCCATGGAAAATTGTTTTAGCGGTGTTTTGAATGATAAATCTAGAGATAAACTAGCCGTTGAGCATTTGTGAATGAATGGGCCAATCTAAAATATCTCAGGGAATACATTCGTTGTAGCAACTGACTGAGGTGTCTGAATCTTGAAACTAATCCAAGGTCCGCTGGGGATTTTTACTTGTCTTTTGGTGAGATTTGCAGACAGGGCCTACTCCAAATATTTCTGAGTCTGTTGTTTGATGCTATTTTGAATTCTCTCACATGTGGAATTTATTCCTATATTTAGCTCTTACACCAGCACCCAGGAGTATTTGAAAATGTTTTCAATTGACCAACTGTAATGTATTAAATCCTTGCATGTGCTTTCCAAAGCACTTAAATCCAGCTGACTCTCCATCTCAGTCCCCATTTCAGCATAATCTCCAGCCTGGGCTGTGCTGACCACACCTTTTGCAAAACTTTGACCAAAGAACAAACCCAGTTCAGGATCACCAGATACCACAGACAGCAGCAGGCCTCTATTAGTGGGTGAGTCGCAAAAATAAAATGTGGATGCCAGAAAGTGAACTCTCTGAAAATTTTAATTGGAGGAATACAGCAGAAATGTACATGATTAAAAGCATTGCCCAGAGTTTGAGCAACGTAGATTTTTTTTTTTTTTTTTTTTTTTTTTAGCCCAAAGCCTTGTCTTTCTGTCCTGATTAAAGAATATCTCTTGTCAAGCAACACAGAGGCAGTGGATCTGATTTCCTTATGCCCGAGCGTGAACAAAAAAAAGCACATCAACCCCCCACTCACTAGTCTTTTCTAAATGTTCAGACAAAGCCTTCTGACTCAGCATTATCCCAGGTTCAGCAAAGAAACAATTGCCCACCCAGGGAACAGGGAGGGTGGGCAGAGTCTTACAATGATGTTCTCTATAGTACAATAATGCTCTCTGACGCTCCCAAACCCTAGAAGATTCAACCCAAATTAAGGACTTTGTTAGCAACAGATTGCCAGAGCCTTTCCTCCCTCTATTTCTTCTGCCTACTTTCAGCAAGCTACATAAAAGGAACTTCTTTCTCCTGCTGCCCACAGATTCCTGTCTCAAAAGCCTTTCCAAGAAATAATCCAATTTTGTCTCAAATGTAAGGGCTTTCATTCTCAGTCCTTTGTACTGTTTATCTTGGTAATTTCTTTCCGGTTTTAGGTTTTTTTTTTTTTTTTTCTGCCCCAAGTTAAGCACAGGGCTTTCCACGAGAGGAAGAGTGTACTGGGGTGTGAAACAGACCACTATGTCGGTGCTTTTGCAACCACACTCAGCAGAGGAAAATGTAGTTATTCTAGTTGAAGAGGCAAATTTTCCACAGTTGGAGTGATTAATCACCTCTTAGCTGGGAAAAATAATGGGGGTAGGGTGCCGAATTTTTCGGGAGCCCAAAGACTGAATGAATTGTTAGCAGTTGAGGTGGAAGCCTGGGAAACATGAATATATCTCCATGGTGTGTCTGTGTGTGGTGTACATGTGAAGCATAGAAAGATATAGCTACCTCTGCAAAAATAAACCAGGACAACATTATACTAAATGCAGTTACATTAGCATCCCAGTTATTAGTTTCTTTAACAAACAGTTCAGGCAAACTCAGGTTTTCTTGGATTCTTTTAAAATATTTCACAGATTTTAATGTCATTCCACAGTATTTGCGAACAAAGCATAGAAACAAATGGTGAAATTCTTAAACATGAATCCAAAAAAGTAAGTACCGTGATGCAACATATACAGAATAAAAGCTCTAACTATGACTACTTTATAACTTAAGTTGGTGGCTTGTTGTGCAAATAAAATCTATTTTGAGTTTGTCCTATTAAAAATGGCAAATAGGTCAATAGTGAACTTTCCAGATCTTCAGGCTGGCTTAAATACATTTTGTCAGAATGGAGAATATCTTGGCACGGCTGATAACACAAAGGCCAATGATCCCAGAGGGCTGAGAAAGAACATGGAGAGAGGTTTCAAGTCTGTCTGTTCCAGTCTATGAAAGAAGCATCTGCCCATGAATTTGATCAAGGACTGACATTCACAGAGCAAATTGTTCCTCTTCCTGTTCCCTTCTTGGGAAGCCATTCTGGTTACCACCATATGCCTCAGTCTCTGCATCTAATTGGCCATCAGATCCTGTAGAGCCCATCTCTCAGTGGTTCTGGAATTTTCCCTCTCCTTTCCGCCTCACCTGCCATGGCCTCACACCTAGCCTGTGGCATCCACTTCTTAGCTTGCTGGACCAGCTCTCTCCCACCCTCCCCCTGCATTCCCTGCTCATAGAGTCGTTGCTTTCAATCTCTTCTTGCTCCAGCCAAACAGAGCTTTCTGGAATAGAAAGCTACCTGCCATTTGACTGCTTAAAAACCTTCAGTGGGTTCTGGTTCTTATAAAGATGGATTAAGCACACACCACTCTGTGTCTCCACTGATTGCAGCTAACATCCCTGGAGGAAGTGTGTAGAGTTGTTCCTGGAGGACACAGCAAAGTAAAATGATAGTGAGCAGATTGGGGAAAAGAAAACAGAACTTCAAGTATCACAGAACAGCAGATGTAGTCACAGGAAGAACACAACAGAACAGGGTAATTAAAGCTCTGGATTTCTATCCAGTGGATCAGGAGAGGGGGTGCCTGGGAGCTGAAAAGTTCCATGGAGATCAAAGCAGTGATCCCATAAAGTTGTGTATGAACTCCTGACTCAGCCCTGAACTGCACATGCATAGATCTGACCCCTGACTGCTGAACACAAGTTAACGAGAATTTGGGGGCTGAAGAGATTAGAAAAACCTGCCATGAAAGTTGCCCAGCAAGAAATTCTTGATGGCTCAACAGACAAAGGATTGTTGAGAATAGATATATCTAAAATTTAGTTGGAAGCTTTTTGCCATTTTTAGTACGACAGACTCAAAAAGTTTTGCTTTGCATAACAAACCATGAGTTTAGGTGGCGGCAAAACCCCTTTACCATCCACCAACCTTCTGTAAAAGCTTCTACCACTCAAAGTCCAAGTGTGAGAGGGGAAAGGGAGGAAAAGTGATGATATCCTTATGGCAAAGATGGTCAACTATCCAATAAATCTCCTGTCTCCTTTCCATAGCAGAGAGCTATTGCTGGTAAGCAGTTGCCCAACCAAGAATATATTTCTCAGCAACTCTTGCGTCTAGGTGGGACCATATGGTTGGCTGGTTTTCACCAAGGTTCGGAATGTGAGCAAAAATGATGTGTGTCAATTCCCAGAAGGCAGCTAAAAAACAGGTGTAACTTCTCTATTCCACTACCCCATCTGCCAACTGGATATGGACGTTTCCCTGAGCCTGGAGGAAGGGAAGAGTCCTTGATCATCATGTGGAGGAAAGCTGTCTGCCAGCCAGAAACATCCACGTTAAACTATTACTTGAGAGAAAAATAAATCCTAAGCAATAGATTTTTTTTCATAGCAGAAGCATTTACCCCAAACATTTGGGTGGGTCAGTGCTACCCAAAGAGAATAGCTTGAGGGTGGGGGAGTGGGTTGCAAGTGTAGCTAAGGGTTCCATGTAAGCTAGAAGGAGCCTTTAAGACAAAGAGCTTTGGAAATATGCGGAAGCTTATGTGGGCATAGGGCTGCCTGCTGGACATGGCCCCTGGGGCTGAAGCTAATTTTGTGTAACTCTCCACAGACAGGATGACCTCAGCTGATATCTAGTTCTTCTCTTCCCCTTTTTGATGAAAGGATGCGCTACTTTGCATTCCAGAGCTGGCTTAATACCAGCCAGAAGGACTAGTATTCAGAAGGACTCTCTCAAATGGTGCCATAAAGACTGGTGTAAAGTAAAAGATCTTTTCATAAAGTTAATAAGTAATGTCCGATATGTCCATTTTGCTAAGCTTAGACTTTTCTGTGCCACTTTCTTAAAGCGAGTCTCACCAAAAATGGGCAAAAATCCTATTTTAAAAACAAAGATATTAAACCTTCCTTCTTCTCAAACTTCTACCCCAAGAACTGAGGACAGGGATAGATCCAGGGAGATCCAAGCCTTGTCTTTTGCAGCTTGCTTTTATGAAGTGCTGTTTAAGAGGTTCCTTCTCTTTGCCCTTTATGACTGATGTCTTCTTAGTAAATCAATTTTGATGTGGGAGTGGTGGACCGGTCCACTGTCCCATGCTCATCCAGGAAGGCACTAACTGTTGGTTCCTGAGGTTTGTGGAGTAAATGGACTTCACATGCCCTGGGACTAGGACCTGGGAACAGAAAAATAGAATGGGTGAGGCCAAGATGCTGGCTTGCCAGCTGGTGACCCTCAGAGAACCTCCCCACACACAGGGATGCACATTGGCGATGCAGGAATGGGCCGGACTGAGCCGTACCCACAGGCCCAGGTCTCCTGGCTTCCTCACAGGCCTGTGCTCAGACTGGCTGACACATGGCCCAGAACATACCCAGGGCCAACAGAGCCTCTGAGTTCTTTTAGTTCCTGATTGTATTGTCAAGGTTAGCCAACCTCAAACTGCCCACCAGACAGCCTCACCCGAGTAATCATATAAGTGGGCCTAAGAACCTATGGCCCTCCGTTTCTAAAGAGCCACAGTTCTTCCCATGTAGTGCGACAGGAGATTCTATTCTCCCTCTCCCTCCCTCCCTCCCTCCCTCCTTCTCTCTCTCTCCCTCTATCCCTCTATCCCTCTATCCCTCTCTCTCCCTCTATCCCTCTCTCTCTCCCACTCTGTGAACCTCTTTGTAAGCCTATTCCTTCAGCCTCTTGTTTTCCTTTCCTGTTTGACTTTCGCATCTGGAATGTCTCTGCCTAGGCTCTTGAATGCCCTCATGCCCTGGTGTCCCCCCTTGCTTATTCTGGACCCTGCTCCCCTGTCCACTCCATTCATATTCTGTGCCCCTGGTTTTTTTTAAATGTTTGTTTGTTTATTTGTCTATTTAGAGAGCGTGTATGTGAGTAGGGGAGGGGCAGGGAGAGGGAGAGAGAGAATCCCAACCAGGCTCCCTGCTGCCAGCACAGAGCCTGATGCAGAGCTGGATCCCATGACTGCAAGATCATGACCTGAGCTGAAATCAAGAGTCAGATGCTTAACCAACTGAGCCACCTAGGCACCTGTGCTCCTAATTTCTAAAGTGTTAAGTTGTTGACCATGCTGTGTGGTCCACAAACTGGAGCAGAACTTACTGCTGAAATATATACATACATATATTCTTAATGATTAGGAACGAATGAATTTTCAGAATTGTTTTTTGTGCATTTTATATTCTATTGAAAGTGGCTTAAACTCCCCCCCCCCCCCCCCAAACATCAATCTGAATGTATGGCCTGGGCCACAAACGTTCCTTTTCCTTTCCTCTCTCAGAGCTGGAGTGGGTTGGCTGTTATGATTGTACAGTTCATTAGCAGGCAAATGGACAGGTGATACTTCCTGCTGGCAGAATAAACAGCTAGAGAGGGCAAATGTAAGGGCTTAGCACTAGGGTGAAGCAGCTGACTGGGGCCTGGGGGAGGGAAACTAGTTTGAATATAACCTAAAACAGAGGGATGTGCTTGGCATAACCACTGTCTGACAGCTTTCCCAACACTGACACCAAGGGAGGTTGAATGGAGACATGGTTGAACAGGAAGACATTCGGCAACGTGGATACTTTCTAGATACTGTAGATGGGGAGGGGAGGGGCTTTAGGTACTGGCTATAAATTGGCAGTTGGTGGTAGAAAAGGAGCCTAGAGCACAGAAAACGCATTTAAGAGAGGGATATTGTACAAACTTCTCAGATTTGCTTGCCAGTTTTTCAACCACCCTTCTTTCAAAAGTAAGAGTCACTCAGTTTCACCCTCTGAAGCTCCTGGAGGAACAGTGTCTTTGGTAGGACATGCTGAGCTAACCCAGGGGTGTCAGCCCTGCCCACTGTGACATTGGTGCGACTGGCTCCAGCTGGGAGCCTCCTTCCTCTGGAGCAGAGACTCTGGTTCCCATATCCTTTCTCTGCTTGGACCCCATCTTCCTGGACCCACATCACTGACCCCGCATATCTGACCACCTGCTCTGTGACTGCCCACCATGAAGATGCCCCTCTTCTGTCTCACAAGACAAGCAGGGGAACAGATGGACGGGGCCTGCCCAGAGTCCAGGGACAGCTGTCCCAGCTGCCTTGTCTTGTGCATGTTCCAACACCTGACATTTACTCTGAGCTTCAAAGGGGGGTAGAGGGGGAGAATGGGTGGCGGGAAGAACCCCACAGTAGCCGTGGCCAGACTGAATGTCTTGCCAACTGCCTCCTTTCCGGTTCAGTTGTAGAGACTGACTCCCTTGTCTGCTGAGCCAGGAAATAGGGGTGCAGGACAACGGGACGAGGCATGAGATAAGGGACTATCTTAGAAAACAGAACGTCTACTGTCCCAACTTTCAGTGGTTTGGTCATTTGTTTTTCTTGCCACAATCCTATCAGGAATGTTCCAGGTTTTTTGTACGTGTGGATATTTCCCAGGAGACCCAGGGTCCTAGAGTTTAGTAACTTTGGCAGTGCAGACACACTCTAGTGAGGGAATGTTGAAATAAAACATTTGCTTTGCCCAGCCCTTTCTCTCCTAACGTCCTCCCATGACTCCCAGGCAGTTTCTTGTTGGTCACAGTTACCTTTGTCCACAAGCGCCACTGGCCTGGGGCAGCAATCCAGGAATCTGAGTAGAATGAACAGAAGCATGGCATTGGCATCTGGCTTAGCTCCCAATAGCAAAACCCCATTCTAGTGGGTGAGGTTCTTGGTGTTTGCTTGGGGGCCTCATGGGTTCCAATGGCAGTTTTCCTGGAGGCTCTTCTCCCTCCCTAGCCCTCTGCTGCTCCCAGCACCCCTCTCTTGGCCTCAGAGCTGCAATGTGCCCACTCCCCTGGGCCTCCCGGATGTGGGGGGGTGCTCCTCCTGCCTGATGTTTCTGAGGTGACAGCTGCTTTTAGAGTTTCTCCAGCAGACGTTGTGCTGGATGGGGGAAACTCTTCTTCTTCCCCGGAGCACACCTTAACCCTAAGCCACAAAACCGAATGCCTGTGGGGGAACCAGCCTTTTCCCACCTTTCATCCCCTCCTCCCTTGTGTCTGGCTGAGGTTTCTGGCACAAGCCTCTGAGTGGATGGCCCAGGGAGGACTCGAAGGTCTCTGGGCTTTGTTCTTGCATCACTGTTCCTCCCTCAGAACCGGGGCCAGTGTCCCAGGCCAAGCTTAGGCCCATTGACTCTCAGTGCCTGCAGGTGAAGTGTCTTCCTGTTTGGTCTCTTGCCCCAGAGGCTGGGGACGGCTATAGCTCCCCAGCCACCAGAGGCTCTTTAGATCCTGTGGAAATAAAAGTATGGCTGATCTATCCCCGTGCACCACTTCTCAGTCCCTACAGAAAAAAAACTATCAGCATGTTCTTCTTGTTTGGAGAGGTTTCTTGACTCCTTTGGAAACTGGAAAATGTTTTCCTTCTGAATGAAGAAAAGTCATTACCACAGTTAGGGTTGTGTTGTGCAACTTTTTCTTCCTTCTCTCTGCTCTGTCATGTGAAAAAGGATAGGTGGCCAGAAGGATAAGCAAAACAAGCAGAATAAAACTCCCCTTTGCTCAGCTCTATCAGCTGATAGGACACACAGTGATTACAGTGTCCATAAACCACAGTCCCAAAAGGTCGAGGGCAGCTGGCTGGAAACCCCAGAGTCCTCCTTAAAGCCTCGGATGCCGTAAGTGTTCAGGTGAGCTAGAAAGGCACATTCTAATCAGATCAGATGGAAACCTGAGATTAAAGAGACTAAGAGTAAAGATTGGTAAGACAGGTAAAAACTTGTTCTTATGTGCTTATTTAAAAAAAAAATCTCAATCTGCTTGTGTTGTTTCAGTATACTCTTTTAATTCCACTGTTTTTACGATCTTATGTTTAAATATTTTAATTCTGTTTGTAAAAGTATAATTGGATAGAAAAGCAAGTGATTATTATTTTCTTCCCTTAACTACTGCAGAACTGCCACGTAAGCCACATGGTCATCAGCAAGGCACTGCTTACGTAGTGCCTGTAAGTCCCAACTGCAGACAAAGTACCTGAGAGGAAATTGCCAGTTGCTAACAGATGCAGTCCATGTGACTCATCTCCAATTAATAGCATCAGTGTTATTTGGTTTTGCACTATCAGTGTGGTCGGCAAGATGAAAATGACTTTTCTCTCCTACCTGGTTTTACCTTCAAGAAATTAAAATCATATGAGAACAAAATGAACCCAAAGATAGCTAGCATTTATTGAATACTTATTATGTATCTGGAGTGTGTTAGTGACTTTCAGGTAGTATCTCATTTAACTCTTCAAGACCACTGTGAAGTAGGCATTATCATTTCAATTTTGCAGAAGAGACAGACTAAGAAAATGTGAAGTCATTGCTCAAGGTCAGAGAGCAGACAAATGATGGGGCTCAGATTCTGACCTGCATCTGGCCAGATTCCAGAACCTGGCAGAGTAGCTTTAACAAACGAGGGAGAATTTTCAGGTTGTGCTTAAATCAAAAGTTGTCCTTTGCCTGCCATAGTTTGTTTGTTTGTTTGTTTGTTTGTTTGTTTCTTTCTTTCTTTCTTTCTTTCTTTCTTTCTTTCTTTCTTTCTGTTTATTTATATTTGACAGAGAGAATATAGGGAGGGGCAGAGAGAGAAGGGGGACAGAGGATCCAAAGTAGGCTTGGGGCACCTGGGTGGCGCAGTTGGTTAAGCGTCCGACTTCAGCCAGGTCACGATCTCGCGGTCCGTGAGTTTGAGCCCCGCGTCGGGCTCTGGGCTGATGGCTCAGAGCCTGGAGCCTGTTTCCGATTCTGTGTCTCCCTCTCTCTCTGCCCCTCCCCCGTTCATGCTCTGTCTCTCTCTGTGCAAAAATAAATAAACATTGAAAAAAAAATTAAAAAAAAAAAACAAAGTAGGCTTGATGCTGACAGCAGTGAGCCCAATGCAGGGCTTGAACTCATGAACCCCAAGATCATGACCTGAGATGAAGTTGGATGCTTAACTGGCTGAGCCACCCAAGCACCCCTGCCTGCCATAGTTTCTAATGGCTACTTCTTTAAAAAAAATTTTTTTTTACATTTATTTATTTATGTTTGAGAGACAGAGAGAGACAGAGCACAAGCGGGAGATGGGCAGAGAGAAGGAGACACAGAATCCGAAGCAGGCTCCAGGCTCCAAGCTGTCAGCACAGAGCCCCACACAGGGCTCGAACTCATGAACCGCAAAATCATGACCCGAGCCAAAGTGGGATGCTTAACCGACTGAGCCACCCAGGCGCCCCACTAATAGCTACTTCTTAATCAACACTGTACCATTTTTTTTTAACCATTTGGTAAGATGATTACATTTCCACCCAAATTTAAAGGTTGTTAAATCAGGTTAGAGCCATTTCTGTCCCAGGAATGTCCAAGATGTTGAACAGTTTGATTGTCTTCCCAGGGATTTATCGATCCTGTAAGAAATGTTTTTCTTGTTGCCGTCAAGGGGCAGGCCTCATTTTTGCATTGCCACGACTGCTTTAAGTCAACATTTTGTAACATGGGAGATTTATGAATTGACTAATATTAGCAAACTTGTATATGTGAGAACATATACATTTTCCAGTGTGAAGAATATTTTTTAGGATTACCAAATTATTTCAACAAAAAGCTGGATACTTTTGATAAAAAGCATTGCCAGCCACAAAAATCTGTACATGATATGGGAAGTTTGTTTGTTACAATATATGTTATACACAGCTTTTGACAATTTTGTCATTTTTTCAAAGGTTATCTTTCACTTTTCTGATGGTTAGTTTTGTGAGTCAATTCGGCTAAACCATGGTATCAAGTTTTTGGGCAAACATAAGCCTAGATGTTACTGTGAAGGTATTTCTTTTAGATGTGATTAACATTTAAATCAATAGACTTTGAGAAAGCTTCCAAGCAGTGGAACAATTTAAGGAAAAAAGATGGAGACCCCCCCTCCCTCCAAGGAATAAGGAATTCTGATCCAGACTACCTTTGGATGAGAGCTACAACGTCAACTCTTCCCTAGGTCTCCAACCTGCTGGCCTACCTTGCAGATTTCAGACTTGCCAGCCTCATAATCCTATGAGTCAATTCCTTAAAATATACCTCTCTCTATATATACATGTTCTATTGGTTCCTTACCTCTGGAGAACCCCAGTAGAGCCTACAGCCAAGTAAAGAATGTATTAAAGAAACACAAAGTTCATTTCTTTGTGTCTAAGCAATAATATTTTGGGTTCAACTGTCCATAATAGATTATTGATGGCACTAGAGTTATTTCCATAGTGGTATTTGCCAAGGGAAATGAAGAAAAAATTTTGTAAATCATTTTATCAAATTTTGGGTAGTAGATTCATTGTGAAAAAGTTATTTCTATTTCTCAAAAAATGTGTTCTCTCAGGACTTGGAAGTCCTATTCAAAGGGAAAATTTGCAAGAAGTTCTTTTCTACCTGCTGACAATATTTGAATTAGAACTACATCAAGACAAGGTTTCTAATGATTAGCTAAAACTCAAAGCCCTAAATTACAGTATAGTTAATTTTCAAAAAGGAAACCCTATCTCCCAGTATTTGATGAAGGCACACCACACACACACACACACACACACACACACACAGTACCTCAGAAGTAAATCTACTAAGTACATGAACTCATAAACAGTTTTTCCACAATAGAAATAGGAAAATAGCGGGTTCTGGAAAAGGAACTCTGCAAGGAGAATGGTAAGAGCCGAGAATTAGTGATTGTGGTGTGGATGTGTGGTCTACCCGGATTTCCTTCAGAGCCCAGGCCATCATATCCCTTTTGATTAGGATTACTGATAAGCCACACATCACCAACATGGAGCATAAACGATGTCATTCCCAAGTAACATCTCAAAACAGAACAAGAGGTCTAAACCTCCCAGATTAGCAGGAGACCCATCATGCAACACCCCATTCTTAGAACTCCCTCCCATGGCATATTCTAGAATTCTTATATTGTGCCCATATCCAAAGATTAGTGCTAATTATTCTGACTTTGCAACTGGTGCTCAGAACTCTATTTCACCTTTGGAAGGTGCTGCTGCCCTAGTCTTCGAAGAGATGTGGCTTGTTCCCTTTCCCCCCTGGCAGCCATCCTGACCAGTTTCAGTACTCTTTCTAAATCTATAAGGTCATGTGTGATGGTTGGCCAAGGGTGAACCTCACAAAGGTGTGAGCTCCCAGTGTTACATCTCTTTAGGGATGCAGCTCTTGCCTTTCGCTTACTCAGCCAATTCCTGGGGAGTGTAAGCCTGTCTTCATGATGACTTACCATTGAGGACAGATTCAGGTGCTGGGGGCCTTAAACCCCAGAACCTCCATTCCTCCTCAGTGCTTGGCCCTCAGTATTCATATGCCCTTTTCCTCCACATGGTGAATTATTTATTTTTCAGACAACTATTGATATATAACTAACAACCACAAAATGTTGGTGACATACAATACCAGCATTTATTTATTACTCTTAAATCTACAGATCAACTGTGGTTTGACTGATGTAAGTTGGCTCTGCTGGGTTTAGTTCCAGGATCCAGGTTGGTTTCAGGCCTGCTCCACACAGCTCTCATTCTTTTGGAGTCTGTAAACCACCAGAAGGCATGGCCTTCTCATGCAGAAGTGCAAGATGCAAGCCCAAGTGGGCAAGCATATTTCCAGCTTCCATTAACCAAAGAAAGTCACATGACCATGCCCACAGCAATGGCAAAGGGAAGTATGTTACTCTTATGGTGTGAAGGGTAGGAAGTAAATCTTGACTGAACAAAATTCAAACCAGCACCCCAGGTGACTTCATACAACCTTTTCCTAATTTCTACCTTGGTGAATGTTACCCCACAGTGTCTGGCAGTCTGGTAATTTTGAATCCTAAAAGAAAAAGGGATCTCAGGTCTCTTCCTAGGAGTCTGCTCTTCTCCTAAGTACAACCTAGGAGATTATTGTGTCTAACCACTCCTCAGCAAATTCTAAGCTCCTTAATACCAACACCCCTGTTGGTTGTAAGCTATGCATCACTAATTGCCTACCACACTGAAGTTCAGGTCTGGTTCAGCAAAGGCCATGCATGAAAAGGGAGTATAGATCAGGAGAGGTATTATCTTGATGATCCAAGCTCTTCCTCTTTATTTGAGCAGAGTCTCAAAATATCCAATTATTTTACCACTTTGCTGCTCACCCACCAAAAATATATTTTGTATTTGTTTGTGTGCTGGTTAATTCATATGGAGTTGAACTAATTATAGAGGAATAAAAATTATGGCAACTTGACCATGTTCATTATCTGACTGTTTGCCAGCCATGATGTTTGGAGAGTTGACCAATGTAAAAGATGACTTTTAAACTGTATAACATTATTATATTTAATTTTCTGTGATTAAGCTAGAGATTAATGAGTACATAGTTATTCCCTGTGGTTACCAAGAGTCTATCACTGATTTAATTTAAATTTGGAAAGATTGAGCAGAGTAAGACATTACTTAGATGCATGACTACAACAATTCATTTGGCTTAGTTAATTCTGAAGACTGATATTTGCTGGCAAATAATTAGATGATTTATACAAATCTGTTGTCTTTGTGTGGTAAATTTGATAAGTAAATGGTAATGTCTTTAGCCAGTAAGTTAATCACATGTGATACATTACCAATTCCAGTCCTTTCTAATTTGGGATGACTTTCCTCCATAACTGTGGGTGGAACACCTGAGAAAGGCCGAAAAGGATTGGATGGCATGAGATGGTAGGGAGTGGGAGATAGCCCTATCTTGTTTCTTTCTTAACTGCCGAATCAAGATTCAATGAATGCTCAGTTTTTTGGGCTTTCATCTCCACATAGGGTGGATGGCACACGACACAGGGGTAAAATCGTAAACTTGGTGTTAGACTGTGATGTTTGCCCTCATGACATGGCTTCTTATTTCTTTGTTTTAAGTGAATCACATAACCTAGTCAATCCTCGGTTTTGCCTCTGTAATAGAGTAAAACGTTGGTTTGTGAGCATAATTCATTCCGGAAACATGTGCTTGTATATCAAAGTAAATTTCAAGAACCATTGGCTCAGTTGTGATCATGTGACATTTGGCGTCACATACTACTCATACTGCAAGACATCACTCACTTTTCAAGTTCAAATGTACTAGAAATGTTTGCTTATCTTGCAGAACACTCGCAGAACCAGTTACTCGCAATCCAAGGTTTTACTGTATATCTGAAATGAGGTAATATAGCTGAAAGTATTTTGGAAAAAGTAAGGGGCTATGCAGGTATTTATTTTTGTCATTTTTGAGATTAACACCCACAGGAAGTTTTTCTTCAATTACAGTTTTCAAAGGAATGAATGCATTTACCTTATTTTGTTTCTTTTGTATTTGATAGTAATATTAAAATGGGAAACCTGGGAAATGTATGGTAGTTTATTAATATCAAAGCATTTCCCCCCACCTGCCCCCACACTTCTTGCTTGTTTATGTTAAATATATTTTGGTCATGACTTATTCTTTCTTCAGTCTTGGATGGCATAATTTAGTTTCTTTGATAACACAAATATTTCATGCCTCCATGGAAGGGGGCCGTGAGTCAGCCTCACCTGTCCTTTCTCCATGTTGATTACTTGAGTGGGGGCTGGCCTCAGTGCCATGTTACCTACAGTTCATCATGCTGGCCAATGACCTATCCTGTGTTTGACAGTTGCATCTTCTATCCCTCCTCAGCAGGAGTTGGGTCTCACCTGTGCCTTGGTTTTCAAATCTGAGCTTGTGATTAAGCTCCTGCTTGGTCTGAGACTTAAGTTAGGAGCTCCTCTCACTCCTCCTCCTCAGAGCCTATCTGTGCACTGGTCTAGGTCACCTGTGAGTTGACCTGTTAAGTACTGTATATCCACTTTTGCACACTTCAAAAGATCTTATTATTTTAAGGGGTGGTGCTAGATTTTCTCCTAGGGAGAGAAATATCTTTGTTAAGGGAAAATTCCTTGATAAATTACTTGGAATACCAGATAGAAAGGGGAGAGACAAATGTCACCAGGAGCCCAAGAAACAAAAGAGTGTAGGTAAGCTTGTCTGTATAAGGTGCTGGTGGGGTGGTGGGCAGAGGAGAGAGGGGGAGGAGGGGCCACGGCTAAATTTCTGGCTGGTGTGTGCATTGATGCCTCTACCCCAGAGGCAGGTGACTTTGTGTTCTTTTTTATGCAGTGTTATGAGTTTTCCCTCAAGTCAGACCCATGACGTTTACTGAACAGATAACTGTTGTTTGTGAGTGAATACAGTTTTCTTACAGAAATCAAGGAAGGACTGAGTTTTACAAACAGAGGCAACACCACATCTATCCTTAAGGTCTAAGCAGAAACAGATGCCCACTCAAACTAGGTAATAGAGAAGAGTTTAAGAAAAGGAACGGGCAGAGTGAAGGGAAATCGACACTGGATGGTGGCAGACCCTGGAAGTAGCAACAGTGGGGAGCAGTTTTCACCCCAAAGCCTAAAAGGGTAAGGGGAGGGAGCAATTCCTAGAACCAGAAGGTTGTAGCTGGAGCTATAGGTTAGCAGCCTCAGGGAGAGGGCTCCCCAAGGAGGAGGGGGAATAACTGCCCTGACCTCGTCCTTCTCTCACTCTCTGATCTCCTGCTAACCACTCCCATTGGCCAAACCCAACTGGAAGCCAAAGGACAAGGGAGCCTATTGATGTTGCCCGTGCATGTCAGATATGCAGGACAAGGGACAGATGCAGAATCAGGGAACATTGATCTGGAGGGACTGTTAAAGAATATCTAGTATGCCTAATGGAAGCAGGGGGCCCCTGAAACCTGAGAACCTCTTAGGAATTCCCTACAATATTTGGGATGGCTTTCATGCTCAATAGGATAGGGTTCAAACCAAAATTATTTAGTTCTAGTGGGGTTGGGAAAACCCCAGGTGAGCTTGAGTTAGGAAAGTGTTAAGGGGCACCTGGGTGGCTCAGTCAGTTAAATGTCCAACTTCAGCCCAGGTCATGATCTCACGGTTTGTGGGTCTGAGCCCTGGGTCAGGTTTTGTGCTGACAGCTCAGAGCCTGGAGCCTGCTTCAGATTCTGTGTCTCCCTTTCTCTCTGTCCCACCTCTGCTCACATTCTGTCTCTCTCTGTCTCTCAAAAATAAATAAATGTTTTAAGAAAATAAAAATAAAGGAAGTGTTAAAACTCCAATTTCCCATCTATTGGCTTTGCCTAAAACACCATTTCTTCTTGAAACCCCTGCCCCTGAGAGTTTTCTTAAGCTGTGGCTGGAATTTTCTCTACCCCTTGGTCTCCATGCTGTGTTGGGCCTTCATTAACAGTCAAGCCCACCTCCCAATACTGATTCTTAAAAGCTGGTACATGGAGTGTCCTTTCCTGGCCCTTAGCCTCTGAACTTGTTATGGCTGAACAGCCAACTGTTCCTTACAGGTCCTAAGATATGACCTTCTGGGTCCCTCATAAACGTTCATCATCCTGCCTGCCCCTGGACCATATTCATATGCATCATCCATCTAGATGCCTATTTATCTTTTCAGTTCTATGGCCAGTATTTGTATACTAAATATGCCCACACCTGTTCTATCAATACCCATCAGAAGTACAGGTAAAACATCTTATCTGACAGTAACCTTCAGAGGCATGTAGTCTTTCCCATGCAAGTGGGTATTTTAAAGTTGACCTGGTTGATTTCAGAGTTGCTATTAATGTTTGTTTGTTTGTTTATTTATTTTTGAGAGAGAGAGAAGCGAGAAGCGAGCACAAGCTGGGGAGGGACAGATAGAGAGGGAGAGAGAAATCCCAAACTGGCTCCCAGTTGTCAGCACAGAGCCGGATGCGGGGCTCAAACTCATGAACTGCCGAGATCATGACCTGAGTTGAGGTGGAACATTTAACTGACTGAGCCACCCAGGTGCCCTGCCATTAATATTTTTAAAGAACTCAGACATTTGTGTTCCATAACCAGTTTGCTTTGTATAAACCTAAGAGGAAGTTTCTATTTTCATAAAAAATGTGTTGTTTTGAATGAGGATTTAATTGTCATCCAAAGTTTGCTCTTTGGGGTTAATTATTGAAAGTTGCACATTTCCCTCTGCCCATAAAAATCCTGCTCTAATCTTTTTTTTTCTATTTTTCTTTTTTCTTTTTTTTCTTCTGAGCAAATTGAATGCTGTTGATTTCACCTTAGCATTGTTGAGCAGAACCACAATGGTATTTTTCTTGAAGCTTGTCTGTTCTGGCATCAGCTTACATAAGCAGAAAAACCTGTGGTTCAAACACAGTACAAAGGCAAATGGTGGGCATCTGCTTTTAACAGGGATGTGGTGCAAGGTTCTGAAGCTTGGATTTTTGAGTATAGAAGAGCCTGGCCTCACTACTTACTATCTGGGTGGCCAGAGGAAACTCAGCTGTAAATGGGAGGCTAATATCTATTTAGTGGGTTTGTTGTGGGGTCTAAATGGTCCAGTATGTTCATGACACATGTAAGTGGCTATAATGTGGTGGCTGCCCAATATATATTTGGGTACAAATATATAAAATCTATTCAAAGGCCCATAAAGATAGGTATACCATCTGTACTATTTCTTAAAGAAGCTCACACTGTTGGCCATTCCAGATTTTTGGAAATGAATTTGGAAGCCCCCTGTTGTTCATTCCTGCAAAGGCATGGAATGTTCTCTGTCTCCACTGTGCTTCCATGCCTCCTTGATTTTCCTCAGGAAATCCTGACAATCTGAAATGCTCTTTACCAAATCTGTGTGCTTGGTTGCCTCCAACTTTGACCTTCATGGTTTAGCTTTCATATCTCTTAATGGCAGCTTTCCCCGACACCTCTGGGAAGAACTCAGGACTCCTTCCTTTTCTGGTGACCCCTCCCATACCTCTGCCAGAGCAGTAGTCAAGCACTGGTAAAGGTGTGCATCTTCCCTCACCCACTGAGGAGCAGCGACAATAGCTGATTTGCCTTTGTATCTCCAGTGCTTGACCCACTTCTGGCAAAGGATAGGTGCTCAGTAGGTGGGTGTTGGTTTAATGAGTGAGTGAGCAAGTAGACAAATGAATGAATGAACAACTCTTTCCCTGAGATTAACATAGAATAAAGTTTGATTTGCAAGTAGGAAAGGGAAATGCATAGTTGAGGTAGATCCATATGGATTTTTAGTACCGTGAATCTAAAGAAGAGAACATATGTGGAAGTACATAAAATAATCCCAGCAACCAAAAATGCATTCAGCAATCATTAGTCATTACACTCTAGGACTAAGTATATATTATAGAGATTATATTGGTGTTCAGGCAGAGATGGAGCATACTTCATTTAAATTTGGGAGGAGCTGAGACAAAGGATAATCAGATTTTCCCAGGTTCAAGGCCTAAGGTCCCAAAGGAGGAATTATTCCAAAAATGGGAATAGAGAGGAAAGTGTGAGTCTATAGGATCTTAGACATCTGCTGCCTCCATCCTGAAGGGATGGGAAATATTGTGGAGTGCTCAATACGTGCTAGGTGGTATAAATGTTATCTCATGTACACAGCCATATTATGAGGTACAATGACAACTTCACAGAAGTCACAGAGCTGGATCTCTAAAAATCCAAAGCCCAAGTTCTCTTGAGGCCAGTATGGTGCCTCCAGGACATGTGTGGGCCTGCATGTGTGTGCTGGGGGTAGAGGATGGCTCCCATCAGGTGACTTCTTTTAGAGACTCAGCATCTTCATTAATCAATGAGGAAGACACAGTCTCCTTCCTTTGGTGACAAAGAGCAGCATGGTGTCTCTTAGCCCTGTAACTATTCCCTGAACCTCAATGGAAAGGTGGTTCTGGGTGGTGAGGCAGCCTGAGGATGGAAGGTGGGCTGGTTCCAGCGGCTGTTGGGGGTGCCACATGGAATCCCAGTAAATAATTCAGTATATATTATTTCAGAAATTCTCAAACTCTCCTGATCCCCACAGGCTGCCTTTCTGGCTAATCTTCCATCCCAATACACACACACACACACACACACACATACACACACACACACACACACACACAGCTCTTGTGTCTGGCTGCTATAAGTCTGTGAATATCCCTGCATCCTATTTAAAATTTTTTTAAGGTTTATTTATTTCTGACAGAGAGAGAGAGAGAGAGATTGAGAGAGTGCGAGTGTGAGCTAGGGAGGGGCAGAGAGAGAGGGAGACACAGAATCGGAAGCAGGCTCCAGGCTCTGAGCTGTCAACACAGAGTCTGACGCGAGGCTCGAACTCATGAACTGTGAGATCATGACCTGAGCCGAAGTTGGACACTTAACCGCTGAGCCACCTAGGTGCCCCCCACCCCCCCTCATCCTATTTAAAATGAGTCAGGGTTTATCTCTGCCTTTCACCTAATCCTGAAGCAGCTCACTCAGGGGGCACTTTTCTCTCTTGATAGAGAGAGGGAGAGAGAGGTCTGTGAACTGGCCAAGAAGCTTTCAAGCCATTCAGGAATCAGGTAATGGGATTTTTTGAAATAGGTCTGTGCAGAGAGAATAGATGTGCTTAGAAGTTCATGGTGGACCTACAGTGTGAGAACCCGGCAATTAATTTACTTCTTATTTGGATGTCTGGCCTATCAACTCTCCTTGCAGCTCATCTATACATTTTTCTGTCAGCCAGAACTAATCCATTACTGCATGTAGAAGGTTTCAGTGTCCCTAGCAAATGCAAAAGCCTGCCTGACACAGAGCACATAAGCTCCTCTCAAGTCTCTGAGAGGGACCCTGACTTGGCTGTACCCTTGGGTAACTGACAACTGCCTTCCGGACGTTTCTCATCTAAATCCCAAGGCAAGAATGGAACTGGCAAGGGAGTAGATGGGAAGTAGTTACAGTTGTTGGCTCTCTTGGGCCCTGCACCCATGGAGAAGGATTCCTATAATTGCTAAGGTTCTTGACAACTTTTCTCTTCTCTTGGGGGCATTGGAAGCAGCCCAGGGAGACTCCTAAAACCATAAGCCCACTAAAGAAATATAGGCATGTTCCTGAAGGGACCGCTATGAATCCAGCCACTGCCTGGGAAGCTCCTTGTGCTATCTGTTGGTCCGCCATTTGGATTCTGCCCCTTGAGCTACTGCCCCACACGAGACCACACAGGCTGTGCACACAGAAGCACCTCTGCAGTTGTGCACGGTGGTGCCCCCACAGAGGGGACAGTGCCACTGCCACAGCCACGAGTTTGCTGAGAACTACAAGCCAGGATGCACCTCCCCCTGGCTAGGGCCATTTCCTGTACCTCCAGCCCCCACACACTTGAGGCCAGGATGCTAAGTAAAGTAGCCTCTTTGTGGTTCTTCCGGCCGAGACCCAGTCCATAAGGCCCTATGAAGCAACCAGAATGGAAACTTGAAGCTGGCAGGCATGGAAGAATCACAGGTCAAGATAGAGTTACAAGCCCAGTTTGGAAATTTTGTGACTGAGGCCCAAGGAAGGGAAGAGAAAGGAGATTAGCTTAAGTTAGGCAATCAGAGTTGGGAACACATGAGGTCAAAGGGAAAGTTAGGATAACTACCGGGTTGAATGAAGATCTGTCTTCAGAGAAAAGGATGTGTCATTGTAGGCTTTTAATTATATGGTGGTCCTTCTTCATCTGACCTTGCCCCTTAGGACTTGGACCTATAGCTTCTCCATGAGGTTCTGGCAAAAGAAACCCAAATGGGCCCCCATATGTCTCTGAGAGCACTTCAACTCTTTTTGGAAGCACGTTGCCTTTTTCAAGAAGAATGGGGTGCAGTCTTGGGTGGAATCACAAGTCACAGGGTTGGAAGGTACCACCTTAAAGATCATCTGCTCCAACTATCCATCTGAATATTGAAGTCCACTTTGCTTGCTAAGTGGTCATTCAGTCTGAGGTTGAAGGTATTCCTTCCTGAGGTTGGCTATTCCATCTTATTCAACCCATCACCTAACAGCTCCTTATATTGAGCTGTGATCTATCTTGTTATAGCTTCCAACTATTAATGGTAGTACTACCTACCTCTAGGAGCCAGACAAAAGTCTAATTCCTCTTATCCCTGGTCAACAAACATGTTTTTGAGAATCTATTACATGCTGAGACGAAGAAAGTAAGGCACAGTCTCTGTCCTCACAGAGCTTACAATCCTATGGGAGGAAATTAATATAAAGATACATTTCTGCCATATTAGAAACATGTAGAAACTTGCACACCGTGATATAAAAGTTCAGAGGATGGGGCCTAACCACTCTAGATGGGGAGTCTTCTAAATATGAATACAACCTATGCCCTCCCTCCTCCTCCCAGGTCATTACTTTCCTCCTATGCTGTGGTTTAAGACCTGTCTGCATTCCCTCACTCTCTTCTGAACCAGTCATGTTGATCTGAATCCCCTTGAAAGATGTCACCCAGAGAACCAGATGCAGCCCTCTGGGTGTGCTCTGACCAGGGCAAAAGAGAATATGCCAACCTGTTCATTCTAAATCCTAAGTTCATGTATGGAGCTTAGGACTGAATTTCTGGTTGGCACCACAGTACCTGAGCCCCCTGGGCACTTTTCACAGGAACCACTACTTCACTATATCCGCCCCCCACCTTGTGTTTGTGCCATTGATCCTTGGGCTCAGAGTCAGGACCTCACTTTGATCCCTATTAGATATCTTCTCGTTACATTCATCTCTTCATTTCATCCTGTCAAGATCAGCTTACGGCATGATTCTGTCATCAAAATATTAGCTGTAATTTATGCACAGATGGGATGAGCTGGCCTTTTCTATGTTTATCAATGTCAACAGGTCTTAACATTTCTTTGACTCCAGTATCTGAGGGGTATGATACTCTCCCATCAAGAACACTGTCCTATTTCTCAAAGCATAGGTGTATAGGGGGGTGAGGAGCAGGACCACTTAAATATTAGGGGGCAGGATATATGTGAGTTGAAGGCCCACCATCTTCCTCTCTGACCTCCACTGATAATTCTGGTTAGTCACTTAGAGTTGCTCAAAGTACAATAATGATTATTTTGAAAATACAGTGATATGTGACCACTTCACTCCAGTGTGGCCTCCATCTACTGACACACACACACACACACGCACGCACACACATGTGCGCACACACACACACATGCTCCACCCTTCTCCACATTTCTTTCATGTGGAATTCAGAATTCAGAATTCAGTACTGATAACTGCTTCTGAAATTTAGCATTTAAAATGCCCAGAAGAAGTACAAATTTGGAAAGAGACCTGAGCCCTCCTATTAGCTCCATATCCCAGCACTGGACCCAGCTCTTTCCACAGCCCAAACAGCATGTATAGGTAATTATATAACTTCAACATAATATAATAGATTTTCCTATTAGAGTTATTTTTCCTGACGTACCCATTTCCTTGAGACTTTTTCTGGTTTGGTTTATTACTCCTATTTCTTTTACTCAGTTGTATGGTAGCCTTTTTCGTTTCCTCTGAAAAGTCAATAAAAATGTAATTACAAAAAAGTTCTGGGAGAAAAGGCTATCATCCATTTCATTGTCTGAGTTGCTTAAGAAATGTTTATTTGTGGACCGGGAATTTCTTATTTGCATTGGCTCTGCCTTTGTGTAAATATCCACTGTAAAGCAAAAATCTCTTTCCTGAGCTGGTGAGCCTCGGAGGCCTTTGAAATGAAGGCTGCATGGCAGATGCTGGACAGGTGGCCAAGGTGCCTGAAATTAACCCTTTCAGGCAATGGGTTTTCTCTCTGCTGCCCACAGAGTGGACAGCAGTTATTTATCAGATGCCCACGTGAAAAACAGATGATGGTCCAATATTATAGAGATATGCCACACATTTTTTTTTTTAAAAAAAGGAAAGCAAAAACCGAAGAAGGAGGCTTGTTAACCAGATAAATCTTTCTTTATTATCCACAACATTTGAAATAACGTCATGGGTCTAAATGCCGCAGGAATTACAGAACTGTGAATGTTGTGTTCAATTAAAAAAAATGCCCTTGAGGAATTTAAAATCTGGTTAAGAAAATCATTATATTAAAAAAAGTTTCTGTTTATAAAGATGACATACGTTTATTGTGGGAAACTTTGAAAATATATAAAAATATAAGGAGGAAAATTTAAATCACCCATATGCTACCACCCAGAGATAATCACCATTAACATTTGGTATAGTTTCTTTTTTTTAACGTGTATGTGTTTAAATTTCTTTTACAAAGTCAGGATCATATTATACACATTTAAATGTGCCTTTTCATCTACTCTACTGATAACATTCCCAAAGTCATGAAATAATATTTAAAATTATCTGATGAATGTGAGGTATTCCATCACTCGGATGCACAATAATTAATTTAACAAATCCTTTTTGGGCATTATGTGGATGGAAACCATTGGCTATTACAAATAATATTCAGTGTATATATATTTCTGTGCATACATTTTGGGGCACATCTATAAAAATCTCCCAAGGAGAATTTCCTAGATGTAGGCTTAATGGATGGAAAAATATTAACATATTAAAGGATTAAAAAATTACACATGCAGGGTTAGAGCCAGTATGTTTCTTTCTCTTCAAAAAAGCTGTTGAAGTTTACACACACACCAACCATGTGTGAGGGCACCTATTTGCTTCCTCTGTAACCAATCCTGGGTGTTATTGTTTTAAAAATGCTTTTCAATTTGGTGGTTAAAAGAGTCTTGTAATTTTTGTTTCTTTGCTTAGTAGAGAGGTTGAACATGGTTTCTTATTAATTGGTCATTTCTGTTTCTTCTTTTGTAAATTTTGTTTTTGTGTCTTTACTTTCTTGTTCTCATAGGGTGTTCATAATTTTCTTATTGATTTTAAAAGGTCTGTGTGTATCAATATTATTATTCCTTTATGTGTCACGTAGGTTGAAGATATTTTATCTGGTTTCTCTATTTCTTTTAAAAGCTTTTGTTTTAGGGGTGCCTCTATGGCTCAGTCGGTTAAGCGTCTGACTTCGGCTCAGGTCATGATCTCATGGCTCGTGAGTTCAAGCCCGGCATTGGGCTCTGTGCTGACAGCTTGGAGCCTGGAGCCCGCTTCAGATTCTGTGTCTCCCTCTCTCTCTGCCCCTGCCCTGCTCACACTCTGTCTCTCAAAAAGTGAATAAACGTTAAAAAAAAATTAAAAGCTTATAGAAATTTTCCATTTTTATGTCATCACTACTATCAATTCTTTTCCTTTGAGATTCCTTCTCCTCTTTTGTGTTATTAATGGCTTTGCCACTCCAAGATTGATGAAGTTTTAATTTATCTTGTTCTGTTATTGTTTCTCATTCTCTCTTATACATCGAACTCTTTATTTGGAATGTATTCTATGGTATCATACAAAGAGTAGAGTCTTGTTTTATCTTCATTTCAAATGATTCACCCAGTTTGTCATCACAAGCCTTAATTTTTTTCCCCTGGCTAGATTGAAATAGTCTCTTAATCACAAATTAAACTCATGTGTATAGTTAAGCCTGTGTTTTGTTTTTTTCTTTTCTGTTCCACTGACCTGCCAGTCTACTAAAATCATTCCACTCTATTTTTTGTAGCCAAACATTCTTTTTAAAAAAGCATTATTATTTTTTTAATTTTATTTTTTATTTTTTAAAATTTACATCCAAATTAGTTAGCATAGAGATGTAGCCAAATATTCTAATGGGTCTATGGGCCCATTTTCTTATAATTCTTGTGTTTCAGAATTTTCTTATTTAATCTACCATATAGTCTTCCAAATAAACTTTACATTGTTTTGTTAAAATATTACATTTGTAATTTGATTAAAATGTTATTAAATCAGACTTGGGAAGAATTGAGTAAAACTTTGAGAGACTTTTGGATGAAATTGACAGACCAAACAGACACATCTATTTCCACCATTTTTTTAATTTTTAAGTTTTATTTTAGAGAGAGTGTCTGTGTACAGGGGAGAGAGGCAGAGGGAGAGAATCTTAAGCAGACTTCATGCTCAGCATGGAGCCCAATGTGGGGCTCAATCCCATGACCTTGGGATCATAACCTGAGTCGAAATCAAGACTCAGACATTCAACTGACTGAGCCACCCAGTCACCCCTATTTTCACTTTTGATGCCTCAATAAATGATGATAGAATAATAGTAAAATTAGAGCCTAGAGCAATTCAGGTGATGGAAAGAGGAATCCAAAGTCATGATATTGCACTAAATTCCTGCAGGATGGGAAGCAGAAGGAGGCTACAGCCTCACTATGTGTCAAGGATGGAAGTGACATGGCCTGGAGAAACCCTGGACCAGGAAAGGGCAAATATGTCAGAGAGTGGGGTAGGAACTGGGGCTGAAAGCAGGATTAGCTGAAGTTCTTCTGTGGAACACAGATAGCTCCTGCGTCCTTCCCAAAACTCCACAGGGGAAAAGCCTGAGGCCGCATGCTTATACCTGGGGGCCATAGGAGCTTCTTTTCCCTGCAGATTGTCTGGGGAAGGTGGTGTGGCTGTGTGGGTGCTAGCAGGTTGTTTCTGAAATATTCTGTTTCTTGTGATGACTCTTTCCAATTGTTATCATCTTGATGTCTCTTTTGAGGGCTATGGTCTACTTCTTCTTTGTTGCAGAATCCTTTCCTTGACTAAAATTGATTTTTATGTTTTTCCCTCCAGAAGAAAGTGGGTAAATGATCTCCATCTGTTTACTGTCAGACACTCTGTTCATTTCTTACATATGAGAGATGGTTGATATAAATGTATATTATTACCAGCTCTTACTCTTTATAGTAAGAGTTTCTGCTGACATCTCCCCCGCTAACTTCTCCAAGGCTCCTCTCTGACTTGTGAGGGAAAGATGTGAGGACGTCTTTCTTTGGTTTGGCTCTATACCTGCACTATGTCTGATGGGTAAGCCAACAACATTGTGGTCATATATAGCTTCTGGCATGTACATAGCATCTATTCCTAGGTTCCAGTCCCAATAAAAATTTCTTCCTATTTTTATATTCCCTTTCTTCATTTTATTGGAGCATAGAAAGCAGACTGGCAGACATCTGGGTTCTTCTCTTCTTATCTGGCATTGTGAGATCATTATTTTTTATTCACCCATATCTTCAAATTATGCAAGAATTTCCGAATGAGTGGGAAAGGTCACCGTGAGCTGGGATGGATGGACACAGGGCATCACAAGCTAAGTCATATCCAAGTGAGGACTTGCAGGATGGATGGGATCCAAATGGGTAGAGCAGATTACGGAGGAGATTCTTGAGCTGGGCAAAAGCATAGAAATGCAAATGCACCAGCTGGAGTCTGAGCACAGCAAAGAGAAAGGTTTTGTTTCTGAGGCCACTCACAGAGGGCATTCATGGTAGATTAGTTTGGAAAGGCAGGTAGGGACCAATGATCATGGGTCCTGAACATCAAGGAAGGGGGATTGTTTTGTGTTCTATAAATCACAGAGCAGAGATTTCACTTGTTGAAAGATGTGTTCCAGAAAGACTGGGAGAAGTCTACAAAGGGAAGAACCTGTCTTACTGCTTATAGGGAGGGCCAGGTCAGGGCACCTGCTGGAGAGCTGGCCCCTGCATGTTGTGGTGTTTGTAATCCATTTCTTAAATGAATGTATCAGCCAGTGTACAAACACACAGTGCAAGACAGGAAAACATAGACCTTTTAGAACAAAAAGATGAAGATTTAAGAAGTATGTGGAGGATATGGGGTGCCTGGGTGGCTCAGTTGGCTAAGCGTCAGATACTTGATCTTGGCTCAGGTCATGATCTCATGGTTCATGAGTTTGAGCCCCATGTAGGCTCTGCTCTGCACTGACAGCCTGGAGCCTGCTTGGGATTTTCTCTTTCCCTCTCTCTCTACCCCTCTCACTCTCACTGTCTCTGTCTCTCTCAAAATAATTAAAAACTTAATAAAGGAAACTGTTAGGTCTGGATCTCAAGAATTTTACTGCTGGTTTGGGGATGAAGGAGAGGTTGCTTACAGAGCAGCATGGAGCATGTTGCCCTAGTGTTCAGAGGCAGAAGAAGGGGCGGATGGCAGTCACAGACATTGCCCTCTGCCCAGAGGAGCGAGGAGAGAATGCAATGAAGGGAACTGTGGCTGCACCGAGGGAGGGGATCCAGTGGGACAAGAGTTCTAAGACTCACTGGCCAGCTTTGATGCCACAATGTCTCAAGGAAGCGATGGGGCAAACTGGCATCATTGACCAAGCATGCCCACATTAGCCTGTGGCTTGGCTTGCGTTCAGGGTAAATAGAAACATGAGAAGCCGGTACAGCTATTTCCGTTTGCCTTTATTGAGTTTATTAGGGCAGATGCAAAAGCCAAAATCACAAAGTAGAAGGAACAGTCACACCTCAAGGGGATAATTTTGGTGTTTTCCTGTATCTGAAGAGTGACCTTTAGCAGCAAGCATGTGCCCAAGTAATACAAGTACTTTTTCTTTAAAAAATAAGAAAATGTACTGATGTTTTTCTTATATGCACAATATATATGCACTGTGGAAAATATAGTTAAAGAAAAATCATATTATTTTCACCACCCTCAAATATCAGCATATTGGTATATTTTATTCTTTATAAATATGTATATATCCACATATAAATATCAAAAACATATATTCATATATTGATATGTTAATATATTCATATTTTAAATATATAATAAATAAAACAAATACTTAAATATATGAATATATTTTATACATTTAAATATGATATATTCATATATATTTATAATATAATATTATTTAAATATTTATAAATATATGAACACATAAGTATATATACACAGACACATGAACACTATACAAATAGGATTCCAGTGCACATTCTGATTGGTAACCTGAAACAGTATAAATTCAAGGATTCTAAGAATATGATCTCTCTTTGGTAAAACCAATAAAAATAGAATAGGTTTTCAAAAAACACTTTTCTGCAAAGATAATAATTGCCATATACTAAAATATACCAGTTATTGGGGATGAGAGAGGCGAAGGAAGGTATCTCTCTGTAAGGAAATCTATTTCCGCTATCCTGCTCACTGGCTTGCTGAACCTGCAGAAAGCCACGCAAGTGTCTCCTGTGTCCACAGCTGCCCGCTGGAAACCACTCCTCCTGAGACCTGAGAAAGAAGAAAGAGGTGATCAGAGTAGTAGACTCAATACAGGCACTGCAGGAATTAGCCATCCACACCAGGGAGAGGGCAACAGACCTGTGGTTGCTTTTATACATATATATGTATGTGTGTGTGTGTGTGTGTGTGTGTGTGTGTGTGTGTGTATATATACACACACACACACACACACACATATATATATATATATATATATATATATATATATATATATATATATATATAACGTTTATTTCTTTGAGAGACAGAGTGTGAAAGAGAGTAGGGGGCGAGGCAGGGACAGAGGGAGAATACCAAGCAGGCTCTACACTGTCTGTGCAGAGCTCAACTCGGGACTTGAACTCACGAACTGTGAGACCATGACTTGAGCCAAAATCAAGAGCTGGATGCTTAACTGACTGAGCCCCCAGGTGCCCCTGCTTTAAAATATTTAGAATACAAATGAGTCACTTGGGAAAGAACACATGAATTCATGCCCGTATTCCCTCTACCATCTTGGATTAGTTTTCCAGTAAATGATCTGTCCTTTGAGTACATTTCATTCATTCAACAAACGGCAGATGCTGCTAGGTGTTGTGCCACTGTAACAGAGCAGAAACATTTCCTACCCTCTCTGAGTTTACCTACTTGTCAGGGAGACAAAGAATAAATAAATATTTGGTATGCTGGATGGTTAAGAGCATAATGGAAAAAATTAAGTAGAGAAGGGGATTAGGAGTGCTGGTGGTGAAGGGTGAAGTTTTAACTATTGGGGGTCAGAAAAGGCCTCATTGAGAATGTGAATTTGAGCAAAGCCCCGAGGGGTAAAGGAGTGAGTCATGGGAACACCTGGCAAGAGGTGTTACAGTGGAGGGAAGGGCAGGTGAAAAGGTCCTGAGGCAGAGCATGCCTGGAGCATTCAAGGGGCAGAAAGGGATTCTGGAATCAGAGAGAAAGGAAGAGAGGTGCAGGGGATGAAATCAAAGAAAACAGGGAAGGCAAACTGGGTAGGGTCTTGTCAGCTACTGAGTGATTTGGGAAAACTCAGAAAGATTTTGGACAGAGGAGTCCAGGATCTGACTCAGGGTGGCCCTGGGAGCTGTGTGAGAACTTGGGTGCTCTAAAGAAGCAGGGACACAGTGGGGAGGTGAGGGTTGGGAGTGGCAATAGTGATCACAGAGAGGAGCCACTGAGGAAGCCGACTCTCCAGGGATGAGTGTGGACCCACAGGGTCCAGTCTTCCCAGCCCACATGGAAATTCTCCCTCACCTCCAGCTTTGGAGAATGGGGCTTCAGCTCTTTATAGCCATGCAACAAAGCAGGTGCTCAGCAAGTCTTGTGGATGAATGGGGGACCAACAGGAGAACAAGAAGGATCCTGGTGACAGAGGCCACTGGTTGGGGCAGTGTTGGGCAGATGCTGCAAGGAGCAGTTTGGAGTGCTCACCCTAGGAGAGAAACCAGGAGTGGGGGCAGACGGCAAACACAGGCACCAGACTCCCTGTGTGGGACGGAGGGTGGGCAGCCTGCAGAGGCTGCATTTCGGTAAAGGGCAGAGCCTTTGTCTCTTCTGGGGTCTGAGTGTCTCTTCTGATCATCTGCCCAACACACGTGCCTCGTTCTGTCATCTGTACCCCTGGGGACAGTCTGTCTGATACTCATTGTAGTCTACCTGTGTTAGTCCAGCTTCAGAAGGAAGAAGGAGAAGGCATGGTGTAACTCATCAGTTGAGCTCTCAGTTTTTGCCCTAGCTGCCAAGGCTAAGTTGGCAGAGATGCTTTTTGCAATTCTTTTCTATTGCTAAATATTGGCTTTCCCCTGCAATTCTCCCACACTTCCCAAATATGCATGTAGTTAGGTGTACGCTCTAAGGTTTGCTGAAATGTGAGCAGAAATGAGAAAGGAGAGGGAGCAAAGATCAGATAGGGTATGTCGTGGTTGGAAAATGTGTGGCTGTGATTCCATCCTAAATATTCTACAGATCCATTGTATAATCCAAGCCCCCTTTCTGTAAAATGGAAGAATAATATCTGTTCCTAAGCTAACACAGAGAGGTCTCTTAAGTACCCAGACAGCAGCCCCTGCCTTAGCGTTAGGAAAGTCTGCTTTCTATATGATTGGTTATTCATTTCTCAGGGCTTCCTGTTGTCCAAGAAAGAAGGATGGACTCCAAACACTTTCCCCACTTCAGGCAAATCATGTACTTACTGATGAGGCTGTAAGTTCTTAAACCACCGCTGACTGCTGCTCTGTGGGTGATTACTATTTTCACATATTCTTACATAGGTTTGTATTTGTTTGCTGGTGCTGCCATAACAAACTACTACAGGCTGAGTGGCTTCAACAACAAAATGTATTTTCTCACAGTTCTGAAGGCTGGGAAGTCCAAGATCAAGGTTTTGGCAGGTTTGGTTTCTTCTGAGACATCCCCTTTGCTTGCAGACAACTGTCCTCTCCCTGTATCTTCACATCATTTTACCTCTATGCTTGCATGCATCGCCTGTGTCCAAATCTCCTCTTATGAAGATACCAGTCCTACTGGATGAGGGCCCACCCTAAAGATCTCATTTTCACTTGATTAAGTCTAAAGACCTTACACCAAATTTGGTTACATTCTGAGGTCCTGGAGATTAGGCCTTGAACATATAGATTTGGGGAGAGACATCATTCAGCCTATTACAAGGTCAAATCATTCATTTGACAAGCATTTACTGAGCACTAATCTAAGTGTTAGGCAGTGAGCTCAGCTGGCCAGGGCACAATCAAGGTCATATTGTCATGTTAATGGGTCAGTTGGTTTAGATTCTGTGCGTATCCCTGCCCAAGGACAGACAAGAGTGAGGAAACAATGGCTGTAGTGCTGCCTCCACTATTGCTGAACCAGCCCCAAGCACACGCAGTGGGAGCATCACAAGGTCATCAGGAAGAATGACAGATATGCTTCAGCTAGAAGAATGGTACCAGGTGCAAGGAAATAATTCAGGCCTGTGGTGTCCAGAGACAAAGCTTTCCTCTTTGGGAATGCTCCACTGGCCTTAGGCTCATGATAAACTTGGGGAATATGGTTTACGGACCTTAAAGTGAATGGGAAATTTGAATATTTTGATGGTGTTAGTGATAACATGGTTAAGTCTTGGCAATGACTCAGCCACGGCCATATGATCAGCAACTGTTGATCAAGGGATGTGGAATGATGAGTGAGGGGGCCATGTCTGACAGTGTGTGGGCTAACTGAGGGGGCACCCCAGCTACTCAGCAGTGGGTGAGGAGTATACTAGCCTAGAAGTTAGAAGCAACTCAATAGTGAAACAACACTGGCCACAGGCATCGACTTTACTTTTATGTATCTTAAACTTTTCATATTTATTACTTGATTTTTTCCTCCCAACAAACTTGTTGAGTGAATAGGGCAGGTACTATTAATCCTATAAGTTAAATTAGGCAGTGAGGCCCAGAGTGGTCAAATGCCTGGCTAAAGCCACACACCTAATTAAACAAAGAGCTGTTTCCTGATTCCCTTTTTGCTGAGCTCGCTCCCCTTTCAACACAGAGACTACCTGTGGAGTTTGTTAGCAGTGATTTTGTAAAGGAACTCATCTGTCCTTTTAGGTTTTTTGTGGGGAGATAATTTTTGCAGGGTCTAAACCTTGCCTAATGGCCCATACTATGTCCAGAGACATCCTATAGGGGTCAACCAAAGTTGTGTCTTATCCTTGAACATGACTTATGCCTGATTCATGACAAGTCAAAAGAAAGCCTAGCTCCCCCTTCCCTCCTTGATGCCCAAAGTGTAAAGACCATGTCCACTTTTTCTCCCGGGGCCACACCCTTGGCCTTCCTTGGAGGGACTTAAGTGCTCTTCAAGCTAAAGGTACACTAGTCTTTCCTATCTAACTCCAATGCGCAGCCCTCCTTGAAACACCAGACATGATGCAGGTATCCATCTCCTCTGCTCTGTAGCTCCCATCACTGTCATGGAACCAACAGCCTTGACTGATAGTTGTCCATTGACCTTTCTGGGTTCCCTAATAGGATGTGTGCTTCTCCTGGGAAGGGGCCAGTCCCTCTTGATCACCAGGTCACCCCCAGAGTGATCACGGTGCTCAGGAACACTTGCTGAAGGGATGGAAAGAGGAAACAAAAGAGTTAATGAGAGTTTTCAAGACCTTTACTCCTGCCTGTCAAAGGTTCCACTCACAGATTGTTAGAAGGAAATGGGGGTTGGGCGTGGAACTGATCACTCTTTGGTTCCTGGTGGCTCCACTGTGACTACAGTGCCCAAGGAAGCTGGACCAGAAGGGTGAGTGGCGACAGGCAAACAAGGACCCCAATGATCACTTACCTGGAAGAAAGTGATGGAGGGGGATGGAGACAAGAGGGATCATTTCCCTGACCTTGGACGATAAGTGCTGGAGAGAATGAAATGGAGTTCCAGTGAAAGTGTGGTAATAGCTATTGATCATGATGCAGGCTAAGAGGGTTGGGTCAGGACTGCCATGGCTCATCTTGGCAGCTGCACACAGATGTGACCTGTGCAGTTTAGAATTTGAGTTTTGAATCTGAACCATTATAAAAAAAACTGGGCGAACCAAAGCGAAACATGCAGATGCAAATTCCAAGAAATAAAAAAAAAATGTGATAACCTTTTCTCAAGTCTCAAGGCGAATAGCATACCAAGAGGATATTGATGTGTATGGTGATTACTGCCATTTCCTGACTCTGATACAGAGGCTGTCCCAGCCCACCTCACACATGGCTCTTACGTCCAACAAGCCATAAAATATGACAGCAAAGCACTTTGCACACATAAAATGTTACATGACTGATACCTACTACTACTTCCCATCATTTAATGTCTGAAAATAAATGCCTACCGTTTATAATAATTTTATGTGACTTTGATGGCTAGCAGCTCTTACCAGCAGGAAAGTAGAAACTGGGCTATGTATGGCAGCCACACATTGCCTTGTAGGTGAAATTGCCTCTTTGCAATAAATTTGTTCAGGTTCCTCACATGGAGAAACAATGTTGGGGTGTTTGGAAGTTTCTGAAGGTAGATAAAATGCTTTACTCATACTATTTTCCTTAGACTGTTACACAGTAGGTAGTTAATATTTTTTCATCAGGTGAATTAATGATTGTGGTGGTTCAAGATGAGTTAAAGCTATATAGGCTTCTCGGTAGAGGGGGAGCTACCAAATATTGTCCCCAACCTCGGTGCATTGCTTTATGACTGGAGCAGCTCATTGGCATTGTTCGAGAACTAATCCAAATCATTTCAATACTGTGCATTTTTCTAATATTAGGACTGTCAGGTTTGAATCTTTCCTTCTTGTGTACAGTAAGAACTATTTGTGTTCGTGATTTAATCAGCCATTTTTCTCGGAAAATGTCAGCACTAGTTTACTGGCCATATTAGTGTCCTCTTCATGCCCCCCCTCAACCAAGAAAATCCCACATTGCCCTCATCTCTAAAGAGTAAGGGCTGGGGGTGCCTGGGTGGCTCAGTCGGCTAAGTGTCTGACTTCGGCTCAGGTCATGATCTCACAGTTTGTGACTTCGAGCCCCACATCGGGCTCTGTGCTGACATCTGGGAGCCTGGAGCCTGCTTTGGATTCTGTGTCTCATTCTCTCTATGCCCCTCCCCCACTTGTGCTCTGTCTCTGTCTCTCAGATAAATGTAAAAAAAATTTTTAAAGAGTACAGGCTGGTTCAAATGACCCCTTTCATCTTAAGACTCTGTGATTCTATTAGCAAACCCTCAGTCCAGTGCTTGCCAATACAATAGGTTCACTTTGAAGGAAAAAGAAAAACAGATGGGAAAGGAGATGTTGATCAACCTCAGCCATTTAGTACTGTTCTTGACAATGCAATTCACCTGGTACTCCTTCCTGAATTATAGCCTCCAATATGCTGCATACCCCTGACAGCTGGGGCACCATTTGGTGAGTTAAGGCAAGATACGTATTTTGCAACCACTTTGTCTCACCCACACAGGAAACCATTCACCTTCTGCTGACCTAGCAACCAGATCATAAGCTCAACTGAGAAACTGGGATGGTGAGGAAAGATAGAGAGGAAAAGAACAAGATTGCTTTGTGCAGGGTCATTGCCCAGATTTATTCGTGGTCCCTAAGTGAGACCCCCACATACTGTTGCCTAAGAAGAGAAAACTAATATTTAGCAGTGGGGTGATTTGTTTTAATCCTTGAAATTATTACATGTTTCCAAAATGCAACTCATAACAGCTTGACGGGATCAGAAGACTGTTCAACAAATACTGTGCTGTCATGATCTAGGCTAGTATGGAGGAGGGGCTTCCTGCTGCCTGCTGTTACCAGGATGATAGTCCAGAGCCAGTCATAGCCCTTCATTTTGAGTTTAAAAAAGAAGACAAGATTGACAGCAGAAATATTAACACCAAGCACCAGCCAACAGGTTCATAAAAATTAAGTACTCCTTTTGCCTTCTGCCTCCTCTGAGTGGCTTCTCATTTGGACTCAAACCAAATCTTGTTATTATCCAATAGATGTAGCCAATGGCCATCATGGATACTTGGAAATGCCTCTGATGTGCATCCCATAGTTCCCATTCATTTTTTTACTCCCTACTTTCTTTTTTTAATGCTTATTTATTTATTTTTGAGAAAGAAAGAGTGAGCGGGAGAGGGTTAGAGGGAGAGAGAGAGAATCCCAAGCAGGCTCGGTGCAGACAGTGCAGAACTGTGAGATCATGACTTGAGCTGAAATCAAGAGTCTGATGCTTAACGACTGAACCTCCCAGACGCCCCTCCTCCCTAATTTCTGATGAAATAGATGTTTGCTTCCACAAAAGACTTAGATTTGTACAACAAGGATATTGGGCATGTGCCCACTTGGCTTGATTTTCGTGCTGTGGTAACATTTTAATGAGATTTGCTCATTGTGAATCTTAATTTATAGGACTGACCAAAACCTGCTTCAGTTGAGTTAACATTTGCTGGCATCATGAATTTTGGGAAATGTAGGGACAGAGCAGGCTTTGAATGAACATTCAGACTGCAGATCTCTAAAGTGTTTGGTTTATTGGAAAACGATATGGAAGGAAGAATAGTTTTTTAAAAAGAGCTATAATAGCCAGTGGACAGGACAGGATGGTGTTAAGGGAAGGAGGAAGGAGGTGAAAGAGACACAATGTTTTTCCCTCTTTATTACCTTTTCCCTCATCAGCCGAGAACTAGGAGGCATCATTATGGCTTTCTTCCTTAGATATGCCCCTGTGTCTTGTGTGTTCCCCTACCTTGTAGGTTTATTCATGTACCCTCAGCTGATTAAAGTCAATGGGTAAAAGTGTCACATCACAAGGGGTGGCGACTGGCAGATGTGTGACTTGTTTGAGACACATTCTAGTGTGAGGACTTTCCTGTTAGACCTTGTCTGCCACAGGCTTTCCCAGCGGGATATGCTGAAGCCCTTGGCATCTCTTCCCTCCCTGGTCTAGGAGCATTCATTGGGGTTGTATGTGAGAAGCCCAGAACAATAGGATCTGACATCATTGGCTGGCCCGGGCACCTAGAGTGAGCCTTGACAATGGTGAACTCATCAGATCTGTTTGATTGGGTTTCTCCTTTAATTCCAGTTTTACACTCCACTCATTTTCCCTTTGGGCTTGAAGCCCTGTTTTGAACTTCAGATGATTAGGGTGGCACCCGATAAGCCAGGGCCCTACTTGCCTGACTCATCCCTAAGGGGCATGCAGCTCCTGAGATGACAGAGACTCAGACATTTATTTCCAATTTGATGCTCTTTCTGCTGCATCATGAGCCACTGAGAACCATAGACTCATTGAGAGGAAGTCCCCCAGCCTAATGTATACTCAGGGGAAAAAAAAGCTTCACCCTATTTTAAATGTCTTGAGGACACCTGTATCAAATATTTAAGGTCCTTGGAAGAGAGTATAAATGCACATGCTGGTAATAATTTTAATTTGATTAATATTCCCCCCTCCATTTGCCCCAGTGTTCAAATCACATGGGTGGTCTTTCTGACATGGCCAGACACTATCCTGAGACTATCCTGGAACTCCCCAGGAGTCACCTCATTAGCATAAGCTTGGTGTGGTCCCAGAGCCCCACCATGGTAACAGACACTCCTGTCATAGGGAAGTGCCCCACCAGGAATCCAGGCAAAGACCAGACAAATTCTTTATCATACATCACCTGCCTTTCTCCTCTCACTGAGAGTCCAACAGCCTGGGAAGTAGTACCCTAGGCTCAGTCATCAGCGGTCATCCCTAATCATTTACAAGTAGACTTCCTTTTACAAAGCCTGAATTAAGACTTAAGAACAGAGGCAAAATCACGTTTATTTTATAAATTTGCTTTACCGCAGATTCCATTAAGCTCAAATTCCTCAAGGCATTTAAAATCTTATAATAACTCCACTGTGTTGTACGTTCCCTGTGAGCCGGTCCTGCACCTGGAGAGCCAGGGGCTAGAGGCAGACTGTCTAGTTCCTGTCCCAGACCCTCTGCTTCTTAACAGTGGGACCTTGCAAGGCTGCCCAGGGCATGTGGCCCTGGGCAAAAATTTCTGCAGTGCCTCATCTCTATACAAAAATTTGGGGCATCTGGAATAGTGTCGACATGTGAAAGAGCTACCCTGCTGGCCAGCAGGCAGGGCCCGCTCAGTGGGACACCCTGTTGAATCTGGACCTAGCCCAGGGCTCTGGGACAACCCTGTCTCTGAGCAGGGTGGGCCTCTGATCTCCCCCAACAAGGGCGTTAAATTAAGAAGTGGAGGGGCGCCTGGGTGGCGCAGTCGGTTGGGTGTCCGACTTCAGCCAGGTCACGATCTCGGGGTCCGGGAGTTCGAGCCCTGCGTCAGGCTCTGGGCTGATGGCTCAGAGCCTGGAGCCTGTTTCCGATTCTGTGTCTCCCTCTCTCTCTGCCCCTCCCCTGTTCATGCTCTGTCTCTCTCTGTCCCAAGGGTAAGTAGACATTGAAAAAAAAAATTAAAAAAAAAAAAAAAGAAGTGGAGAGAAAGAAAGACTGAGGCCCCTGCTGGGTACACTGCCTCTCGGGTACGGGAGGGTCTAGGCCCGGGAGCCGGACAGGTCTTCACTGTTCCCCAGCCCCACCTCCCCCAGGGTGCTAGCACCTGAGGGTGTTGCCGGACGTTGGATACGTTACTTAATCTCTCCATGTCTCAGTTTCCTCATCTGTAAGATGAAAGTGATAATAGTGCCGGTATTAATGAAGAGCAAGGCTCGTAGGGTAAGGAGAAGGACAGAATGATTGAATATATGTAAAATGCCTGGAAGTGGAGGCTAGCAACAAAATGAATTCTCTTCAGATATTAACTCTTTTGTTGTTGTTTTTATTTTTATTTATTTTAAAATTTATTTTATTTAAATTCAAGTTAGTTAACATATAGTGTAGCATTGGTTTCAGGAGTAGAATTTAGTCATTCCTCACTTACATATAACACCCAGTGCTCATCCCAGCATGTACCCTCCTTAATGTCCATCACCCAGTTAGCCCATCCTTTCACCCAACACCCCTCCAGCAGCCCTCAGTTTGTTCTCTGTATTTAAGAGTCTCTTATGGGTTGCCTCTCTCTCTGTTTTTATCTTATATTTGTTTCCCTTCCCCTATGATCATTTATTGTGTTTCTTAAATTCCACATATGAGTGAAATCATATGATATTTGTCTTTCTCTGATTGACTTATTTCGCTTAGCGTAATACACTTTAGTTCTATCCACATTGTTGCAAATGGCAAGATTTCATTCTTTTTGACTGCCGAGTAATATTCCATTGTGTGTGTATATATATATACCACTTCTTCTTTATCCATTTAGCAATTAATGGACATTTGGGCTCTTTCCATAATTTGGGTAATGTTGATAGTGCTACCAGGAACATTGGGGTGCACGTATCCCTTCGAATCAGCATTTTTATATCCTTTGGATAAATACATAGTAGAGCAATTGCTGGGTCATAGGGTAATTCTATTTTTAGCCTTTAGAAGAAACTCCATAATGTTTTCCACAGTGGCTGTATCAGTTTGCATTGCCACCAACAGTGTAAGAGGGTTGCCCTTTCTCTGCATTCTCTCACCAACATCGGTTATATACTGAGTTGTTCATTTTTAGCCACTCTGACAGGTGTGAGGTGGTGTCTCATTGTGGTTTTGATTTGTATTTCTCTGGTGATGAGTGATGTTGAGCATATTTTCATGTGTCTGTTAGCTATCTGGATGTCTTGTTTGGAAAAATGTCTATTCATGTCTTCTGCCCTATCTTCACTGGATTATTTGTCTTTTGGGTGTTGAGTTTGATAAGTTCTTTATAGATTTTGGATACTAACCCTTTATCTGATATGTTGTTTGCAAATATTTTCTCCCATTCTGTTGGTTGCGTAATAGTTTTGCTGATTATTTCCCTCACTGTAAGAAGTTTTTATCTTGATGAGGTCCCAATAGTTCATTTTTGCTTTTGTTTCCCTTGCCTCCGGAGACATGTCTAGTAAGAGGTTGCTGACTGTTTTATCCTCTAGGATTTTGATGGTTTCCTGTCTTACATTTAGGTCTTTCATCCATTTTGAGTTTATTTTTGTGTATGGTATTAGAAAGTGGTCCAATTTCATTCTTCTTAATGTCGCTGTCCAGTTTCCCTAACACCATTTGCTGAAGAGACTGTCTTTTTTTTTTTTTTTCCATTGGATATTATTTCCTGCTTTGTCAAAGATTAGTTTGGCATACGTTTGTGGGTCCATTTCTGGGTTCTCTATTCGTTTCCATTGATCTATGTGTCTGTGTTTGTGCCAGTACCATACTGTCTTGATGATTACAGCTTTGTAATATAGCTTGAAGTCTAGAATTGTGATGCCTCCAGCTTTGGATTTCTTTTTCAACATTACTTTGGCTATTCAGGGTCTTTTCTGGTTGCATACAAATTTTAGAATTGTGCTAGCTCTGTGAAGAATGCTGGTGTTATTTTGATAGAGATTGCATTGAATGTGTAGATTGCTTTGGGTAGTATTGACATTTTAACAATATTTGTTCTTCCAATCCATGATCATGGAATATTTTTCCATTTCTTTGTGTCTTCTTCAATTTATTTCATAAACTTTCCATAGTTTCCAGTGTAAAGATCTTTTACCTCTTTGGTTAGGTTTATTCCTTGGTATTTTATGCATTTTGGTACAATTGTAAATAGGATCAGTTCCTTGATTTCTCTTTCTGCTGCTTTATTATTGGTGTATAGAAATGCAACCAATTTCTGTATGTTGATTTTATATCCTGCGGCTTTGCTGAATTCATGTTATCAGTTCTAGCAGTTTTTTGGTGGAGTCTTAAGGGCTTTCCATGTAGAGTATCATTTTGTTGGCAGAGTGAAAGTTTGACTTCTTCTTTGCCAATTTGTATGCCTTGTGTTTCTTTTTGTTGTCTGATTGCTGAGGCTAAGACTTCAGTACTGTGTTGAACAACAGTGGTGAGAGTAGACATCCCTGTCGTGTTCCTGACCTTAGGAGGAAAGCTCTCAGTTTTTCCCAATGGGAATGATATTGTTTGTGGGTCTTTCATATATGGCCTTTATGACATTGAATCATGTTCCTTCTATCCCTACTTTCTTGAGGGATTTTATCAAGAAAGAATGCTGTATTTTGTCAAATGCTTTTTCTGCATCTATTGAGAGGACCATGTGGTTCTTTCCTTTCTTTTATTAATGTAATGTATCACGTTGATTGATTTGTGGATATTGAACCACCCCTGCAGCCCAGGAATAAATCCTACTTGATCATGGTGAATAATTCTTTTAATGTATTGTTGGATTCAATTTACTAGTATCTTACTCAGAATTTTTGCATCCATGTTCATCAGGGAAATTGGTCTGTAATTCTCCTTTTTAGTGCAGTCTCTGTCTGGTTTTGGAATGAGTTTGGAAGTTTTCCTTCTATTTCTATTCTTCTATTTCTATTATTTCTAAATAATTCTATTTCTATTATTAAAAAGAATAGGTATTAATTCCTCTTTAAATGTTTGGTAGAGGGGCGCCTGGGTGGCTCAGTCAGTTAAGCCTCCGACTTCAGCTCAGGTCACGATCTCGCGGTCTGTGAGTTCGAGCCCCGCGTTGGGCTCTGGGCTGATGGCTCAGGGCCTGGAGCCTGCTTTTGATTCTGTGTCTCCCTCTCTCTCTGCCCCTCCCCCGTTCATGCTCTGTCTCTCTCTGTCTCAAAAATAAATAAACGTTACCAAAAAAAATTTAAAAAAAATGTTTGGTAGAATTCCCCTGGGAAGCCATCTGGCCCTGTATTCTTGTTTGTTGGGAGATTTTTGATTACTGATTCAATTACTTTTCTGGTTATGGGACTGTTCAAACTTTCTATTTTTTCCTGTTTCAGTTTTGGTAGTTTATATGTTTCTAAGAATTTATCCATTTCATCCAGACTGCCCAATTTGTTGGCATATAATTGCTCATAAGATTCTCTTATTATTGTTTGTAATACTGTTGTTTCTAACTTTTAAGAAATCTATACAAGTCTATAAAATATCTATTTTTATTCACATTTTACCGATGAGGAAATTGAGATTTTATACAATTAAATTAATTTGTTCAAGGCCACACAAATATCTGTTATGTGTGTAAACCAGAATTTGAATCCCATTTAACCTGACTCTGAGGCCTGCCCATTTTCCTGTATGCTCCGTTGCCTTCTATTTCCTCAAAAGTTGAATTTATATCTTTTAAAAATCATAGATAATTCATAAAGCTACATTTACATGGTCTGATGGTCTGATTCACAGGGCATTCTTTCTGGAATGCAGGCTGCAAGTAGATACAAACCCAGGCTGCTAGAGAATTTTCAAGAAGCAGATGCTGAGGAGCAGAGTGGAACCTATAATGTCAGGTCATCAGCAATCATGTAAACTACAATTATTTCTCAACCCAGCACCCAGTACCACAGCGTCCCTTCAGGAACCTACTGAGCTTCGGTCAACCCTTCCTTATAGGCTCTGCCAAGCACTAGAGGCTCCTCACTGCTCCCCAAATCCCCGGGAATGTTTAAACCTCCCTACTCTTCCACTTTGGCTTTGAGAGGGAAGTGTTCAAAAGGGAGCCCATAGCCAAGCTGCCGTTCAGAGAGGAACCATTTAGCAGCATGCTGATGGGCAGAGTTGAAAAAGAAATAGATAATTCCAAAAGCAGCCTGCAGGCAGCTTTAGGAGGAAAAAATGCACTTCAAGGTACATAGAGAAGAGAAAACCGGTTGGAAGTGACAGGAATCCACCAAAGTGACATGAGTCGTGTAAAGCGGGTGGAACTGATTGGGTTAGGGCCTGGTGCAAAGCTAAGAATATCTGTACCGGGTGTAGATTCTGAGCATCGCATTTGGAGATCTGGATGGGGGGAAGTTGGAGAGAAAGGCTGGGAAAGGAGGTCACACCCACTGCAATGAGAAGCAAGTTTCCCAACCAGGGACCCTTCTTGCTAGAATTATTCCAGTTGCACCAGTGTCAAGGGCATTGCCAGTAAGTTTAGAAACTTAGTGATAACACCTCAGCTATGATTCTGACATGGGTGGCGAGAGATGAGAACGTATTGTTGACATTGCTTTGCAACTTTGTGGGGTTTTTACCAAGCAAATAGTTTCAAATAATTCCACAAGATGGAATGATTCCCCTTTGGAAAATGGAGTGTGTTAACAGCCACAAAAATCCACTCGTCTAAGCCTTCAGATGATCAGGCACAGATTAATTGAGATTTTCACCATGTTAGGATAAGTATAATTGAGCATCTTTATTTTTGATTCGGAGGTGGTCATAGAGACCTTTTCAAAGAGGCAGGAAATGAGGCTGGTGAGAGCAACTGTGAATGGAAATGTCAGGATGCTGGGAGGCAGTGCAGGTGAAACAGCACTGAGCCAAGAGCAGCAGCAGGTAATTTCAAAAGGCTTAAGGTCAGCTAATTTCCCTGTGCAGGGATGTGAGATTGCTTTTCAGCAGACCAGAGGCCCTGCAGTTCACACTTCCAGAGGCCCAGTCAAGGTTACACTGGCCAACTGGAGGCAAGATGGAGACTGATCACAAAATGTCCTCACTGCTGAGTAACTGGATCCGTGAGTACAGTCAAGCCCTGAGTTCTGGCTGTTTACCACTACTCCCTTTACTTGAGATTGGGGCTAGCTATGATATAAGTGACATTTGTCTTCAGGGTTCTTTGCCCTTTCTTTTTTGGCCCCTATCTCGGGACACTGCGCTCTCCCACTCACAAGGGTCTCCATTCATGGAGTTGACTTAATTAATAGATAAAATCCATTAATTTATACAAAAGTGTTGCTGGTGTAAAATATTGCGCTTCCATCCCTGATGTATCTTCGTTGTCATTGTTAATAATAATCAGGTAGAGAAGAAAATGCTTATATCAGGGGGGGATTTGAGGGAGACTTCTCTCTCCCTTCAAACCTCTCTGAGTTAGAGAGCTAACTGAATTTGAAGGCAGGAAGCTGGACTTCTGGTTTCTGCCACCAGGATGCTGTGTGATCTTGGGCAAGTCACTTCACCTTTCAAGGTCTCATTTTCTGCATCTATAAGTAGGGCAAAGGCATGATCTCTAAAAATCCCCTTAAAAGTCTTCCAAATGCTACTTGTGAGTTACCTGTGGGTAAAGCCAAGTATGTCAGTTAGCATGGCTTCAGAGTTGCCCTTCATCTAGGGCAGGGCCGGTGAATGAGGCAGGGGAAGCGAATGAGAAACATGATAGGGCCCACCACTCTGGCCCAGATTGCCTTGGAATGTGATTGGAAGCAAGCGTTCTAGACGTCACGGACGTTGATATAAGCAAAACTTTTGTCCTCTGTCATCATGTGCCCTGAGAGGTAGATCTGCTCAACATGGGGTCAATTGCTGGCCTATGACACATTTGGAAGCTAGAGATAAAAGATTATGAAAATGAGTAGTATTTCAAAGATACTCCCTAAAACAAAGCCCACTCCTCATCCCACACTCTGGAAATAACACTTTGCTGCTCTAGTGACTACAGATTTTACACCAGAAATCATTCTGCTCACAAAGTACTTTTCCTGGTTCCTATTAGGATTTTCGCAACAGTCAGTGATGAAAAGTCTTGACAGCTGCTGTTTACATTGTAGGTGGGGAGAGGTGAACTGAAATGGAATTGTTTGTGTTTCTTCTGTCTCACCATCAAATACCAGTTACCTTCAGCTGAACTTTCCCAGCTCAGGGACCTTACTTTTTTTTTTTTTTTCAATTTTTTTTTCCACGTTTTTTAATTTATTTTTGGGACAGAGAGAGACAGAGCATGAACGGGGGAGGGGCAGAGAGAGAGGGAGACAGAGAGGGAGACACAGAATTGGAAACAGGCTCCAGGCTCTGAGCCATCAGCCCAGAGCCTGACGCGGGGCTCGAACTCACGGACCGCGAGATCGTGACCTGGCTGAAGTTGGACGCTTAACCGACTGCGCCACCCAGGCGCCCCTCAGGGACCTTACTTTAACAAAAACTAACTCAGGCCCTGAATCAAGGCCCATGTGGAAGGACTTGGGGGACTTTGAGTTAAGGAGGAAGGAAGGGCACAGGCTGAGTTTATTGGCACCCAGAACATCATCTTTTGTCCTTCACTGGGTTCAAAGCACTTGCTTTTGCCTGGGAATTAATCACAATTTGAACCATGGCCGTGCCTACTTTACTTAATACAAGGTAGGTCCAGCGACTGGTGCCGGTCTTCTCATTTGGCAAAGGGCCCACATCCAAATCAGTCATGGGATGCCTCTCCAGGATGGTAGGAGGTCCAGGCAGAATCTCCTGCGAGGAGAGTGTTCTAAGCTGAGGCCAGGAGAGTGGACTTATTCTCCTGTGTTGTGCATTGCCCATGTGACTGGTCGTCTCATTTTCTCTGTTCTCGCTAAAGTCCTCCAGTATACGGTTCTGGAAAGACCTTCCTGTCCTGCATGCACAGCCAATGAGCTGTGCAGCATTTTCAGGGCCCAAAATAGAAAGTCTGCAGGCACGCTGCACCCCAAGGGGCCATTTTGTGCTTGACAAGAGCCTGCTTGCTCAGATGCTGTGGGGGTGGGGGGTGGGCTTCTTGGAGAAGACCAGACATCTCTCAAAGGTGGGCCTCCAGGAGAGTGCTGCTGACCCTCAGTGGAGAGGGCACCCAATTCTGACTTACCACCCCAATAGTTGTGGCAGTCATTTCAAATCTGTCAGTTGCAGCATGACTGCTAAGCCCTGGCTTCCCTGCCCTGCCCCAATGTGAAAAAAAAATGTTGATTGCTTTCTAAGATTAAACAAGCTAAACATACTGCTTTTAGGATTTCTGAGGGTAAAAGAGGTACTTGGGTATTAACACCAGACCAAGCTGTTAAGAGGAAAGAAGGGAAAAAGCTTTAAACAAACAAACAAAAGGCTTTTTCCTGCTCTGCTAATCCACCTTGAGATTTGATGACTCATGTTGTGTTGCCTTGGTAACCATGACATAAGGCTTGAGAGAGAGAGAGAGAGAGAGAGAGAGAGAGAGAGAGAGAGAGTGTTGGTGGGGAATCCTTTCGCACCTCCATCTTGTGCCTCCTCCTGTGAGGGCTGAGAGCTGACCCTGCGTGCACAGCCATAGCCCTTTTGCACCTGGACTCATTTCACTGTCATGTGGTCGGACCATGGGCTGCTTGTCATTGGCCATTTTCTCTGGGTGAGCAGTTTTGATGGATGGGGCATCTGTCAGTTTGCCCAAGGGCATCTAGAGTGTGATTAGAGGCTCTGGGAGCCTTTCTCAGTCCCCTCCCCAGCTCTCCTGATGGGAACTGTAGTTCAGCCCATCCCATGAGGCCTCGGCAGCCCCAGGGTGGTTTTGGTTCTTGGAAAGTCTGGTCTGTCCTCCCAGTCTGTGACAGTGGCCCTGTGTTATGACAGCCAGGTGGGCACATTTGATCAAGAATAGCAGAAGCTGCCTGTCTCACCCCAGCACTACCCGCTGGGGAAAGATGGGCAGATTGATGTGCAGGCTCCTAGCCTGTCTTCTCTGTCTCTAAATCCAAAGACAAACTCCTCTGATCTCTGGTTTGCTCTGGAATGCCAGCTGCAGAGAAACAACTACAACATAGCTTAAGGTAGACCCTCTCTTTGAAGCAGAATTTACAGTAATGGTTAAACCTTCAGGTGAAATCACATTACAGCAAGTTCTTTCACACAGAAATGCCTCAGCAAACCTATTCTATACCCTGGGAAAACCTCTGGATTCAGCAAGTCCTCTGCAATTAATGATCCTGTGCAGTGACCGTTTCATATGGTTCTAGTCCAGTAACTGTCACCGATAGCATACAAAGCTCTGTACGCTGAATTTTGTCAAAGGATGGCTTGTATCCGAGAATAAGTGGTGTTACTAAGAGGCAGCACAGACCTGTCAAAAAATCGACCACTTACAAGCGGTGTGACCTTGAGCAAGTCTCTAACTCAATGAACCTCAGTATATTTATTTTTAATAATAAGGACAGTAATACCTTTCAGGGTCACAGTGAGAGTTCAGGGTGTGGGAAAGTGCTTTGTGATCTGAGATGTGGCATTCCAACAGAGGTTAATACCATTGTTTTAGACTAGATTTGAATCCCTGCCAGCACAAGGACATCAAAACACTGGACGTTGGCATTGTTTTGTCATGTGACTTACAATGTTTTCCATGAACACTATCAAAACAAATTTTGGAATTCCGTATAAGGATCCCACGCTTTATACTTAAGGTATGAAACGTCTAGTCCCTTGGTGTCATGAAAACAGGAGAGTGAAGTTGTAAGGTAGGAGGAGGTGGAGTAATGGCACCTCTTGCAAGCTGTTACTAACAAGGCAGTGGCGTGTAAAGGTTAAATGCAGGAGTTTGCAAATCAGACACACCTGGGTTCCCGTTGCACTTCTCGACTTCCTAGTCCCACGTTAAGCAAGTGGCTTAACTTCTTTAGTTCTCAATTTTGTCCCCATAAAATGACATTTGTAAATGAGCCATGATAATGACTCATGGGTTTCTTATGACATTTAAGTAAGCCAACTCACATAAACACTTAACCCACTAAATGGTACACAGTAAGTGCTCCAAAGTTAGCTATGAATAGTTTCCATAATCAGTTTATATTTCCTAATCACTTAATGTTTCTTTCAAATATGGAACTTAAAATCCACTTGGTTCTGATTTCCTTTTGCCATACGTTGAAAGTATTAGAACATACACGCACACAATATCATTTCTGACTTCAAATTGTAGTACTTAGTATATGTGTAATAACATAGGTGACCCTGAACAATGTGGAAGTTAGGGGCGCTGACCCCAACGCAGTAAAAAATCTGTGTATAACTTTTGACTCCCCAAAGACTTAATTACTAATAGTCTTCTGTTGACTGGAAGCCTTACTGAGAATGTAAGCAGTTGCTTAACAAGTATTTTGTATGTTATATGTATTATATACTGTATTATTACCATAAGGTAAGCTAGAGAAAAGGATATGTTATTAAGATAATCATAAGGAAGAGAAAATACATTCACAGTACTGTACCATAAAAAATCCATATGTAAGTGGATCCGTGCAGTTCAAACCACGCTGTTTGAGGGTCAACTATAATGTGTTAGGCATGTAGCACAGTGTCTAACACACAGTGAATGTTCTAGAAACCTATCACAGATTGATGAAGGCATGTTGTACAATGTCTATAATACCAGTGTGATGGTTAATTTTATGTGTCAACTTGACTGGGACTTAAGGTGCTCAGATATTTGGTCAAATATTATTTTGGGTGTTTCTCTGAGGGTGTTTTGGGATGGGATTAACATTTAAATAGGAAGACTATGTAAAGCAGATTGCCCTCCCTACTGTAGATGAATCTCATTGAATCAGTGGAAGGCCTGCGTAGAACAAAAACCCTGACCTTCCTATAAGTAAGAGGGAATCTCTTCCCGCCTGACTGCCTTTGAACTGGGACACTGGCTTTTTTCCTACCTTCAGACTTGAACTGAAACATTGGCACTTCCAGGGTCTTGAGGCTGATGACCTTGACATGGGAACTATACCATCAGCTCTCTTGGTTCTCAGGCCTTCAGATTCAGACTGGAACTAGACCATCCATCTGCTCTCCTGGGTCTCCAACTTGCCAAATCACCCTGCGGATCTTGAGACTCGCCCATTTCCATAATCATGTGAGACAATTCCTTACAATAAATCTCTCTATATAGATAGAGATGTAGATATACACACATAAATATTATACATCAATATAAATACATACACACACACACACACTATAAATAAATATAAATCCTACACAAATCCTCTCTTTTTCCCTCTCTCTCTAAATCCTGTTGGTTCTGTTTCTCTGGAGAACACTGATTAATACAACAAGGCTCAGAAATCTGGAATGACTTTGATGAGCACTGTGGAGCCATGGATGATTACTGAGCGGTGGAGTTCCTAATAGTTACTTGGGCTTTAGGAAAACCATTCTACAATAGTATGCAGAATAGTTTGAGTGGAAGATGTCTGGATACAGGAAGATTATGACCACAATGCCAGAAGTCAAACTGTGGCAGCAAGAACAGAACATGGGATCCATTGAGAAATATGACAAAGGTAAGACCTACAGGAAGGGCTTTGAACTGACTGGAGCTGGGGCCAGAACAGAGGAAGAAGTGAAGAGGAGCATGGGGTTTCAAGGTCAGGTACTACGAAAGGATGATGCTGGTGTGGAAATGGGGAGCCAGGGAGGGAATGCTGGGAATGGGAAGGCATGTGTTCATTTGGACTAGTTGGATTTGGGGTGGGGTTGGCAGAAGTGTATTAATGTGGAAGTGCTTACGGAGCTCAGAAGAGAAGGCAGAACTTGAAGTCAGGTAAAGGAATCCTCTGCCCCAGGATTACTGGCAAAGCCACTGGCCTCTCTGCCCATATCCAGGGTGGGCGCGACAAGATGCTCCAGGGGAAGGGTGGTCAGAGCGGCACAAGAAAGGGGAGGGTAGAGCATCACAGAGGTCAAAGGGCGTGAGCATTTAGACAGGCTTGAACCGGTCAGTCACGCAGTCCCTTGCTATGAGTCAGGGAGGAGAGAGTCAAGGCTGCTGGATCTGTAATGAGGAGTCCCTCAGGAACCCTGAAACAAACAAAAAAAAATGCAAGGGTGGGTAAAGGGTGGGGTGGAGACCTGGGTCCAGATGTTCATCACTTTCCAGATGTTAGTAAACGTGAAAGGGCTATAGCTACCAGCAGCTCAGAGCAGGCCTGAGCCTTGCCAAGGACAATGCCCTCCCTTCTGGAAGCCACGCATACTGGTGACTGTGTAATGAGAGGAGCAGGAGTCAGGAGACATGGTCCTAACAAGCTGTGTGACTGGGGCAGTTCATCTTGACGTTCAGGGTCTTGCATCTAAAATAAATAGTTGAGCCAAGTGATCTCTACGGTGCTATGATAGAACAAGACTATTTTACACTTAATTTCCTCCCTGTTGTAGGAACAAAATTCAATTGATTAAAAAAAAGACATCAAAACCAAAACCTCACCACATCCCTTAATAGACGGTCCTCTCTGGTTTCCTACCCCAGCTTAAGTCAACATCTGCTCTTGGCAAAGTCACCAGGCTGCCCTGTTTTAAAAAATCTTTAAGACAGAGGAGGGAGAAGAGAGAGGAATGACAATATCCCTCTTTCCTCCCCTGCTAGTGATTTCATTTAGAGGAAAGCTTATGTGGTTTGTAGAGGGAGGGGAGGATAATTTTTATTCGACCCCCATCTCGCAATAATTCTGCAAGTATTATTATAATACAGTAAGTATTATTCTCCATTTTCATAGTTGATAAAACTCAGACCAGAGAGGTTAAGTGACTTCCCTAAACTCACACAGTTAATTAAACATTTACCGAGCACCTTCTGTGCTCAACTTCCATGGAAACAAAGATGTATAAGATCTTTGATGACACTAACTAGCTGTGTGATCTGATGTAAATGACTTTACCAATCTGGCTTCAGTTTTGTCCCTTTTAAAAAGAGGGGGATTCCATTCTGCGATTCACTAGGTTCTTACATTTCACACATTAGGATTCTGTGCCTAGGTCTCTTCATCCTCCCGTTCTGTCACACGAGAAACATTGGAACCTTTGCCTGGGCTCTAAATAGGTCTAGGATGTGGGAGCCTCGAGATGCAGAAGTCTTGGGCAAGAGATGAGACACTAGTTTTCTCCAGCAGATGTAGTTAGAGAGTTGACTGTGGAGATGATTTGCCTCTGTGTTCCAGAGATTATGGGGAGGTGGGGGCAAAGGAGAGGGTATTAGGATTCCAACCAGATTGCTTATTGGGAGAATTATTTTAAAGCCAGCACCACCTTCTGTCCAGTGAGCTTACTATTTGGAACATTCTTTAGCATATTTTCAGCCTGCATCTCCCATGGGGGACAGGAGGTCTTTATTCAGTTTCCCTAATCTGTCCTTGCTATTTTAATCCTTATGGTTGTGAATGATCAGTAGCAGAGGGTAAATCAGATTAAAAAGATAAAATGACCAGTGTCAATATAAATGTACCCATTTGTGTGCAAGCTTATGAACTTGACAGGCTGTGAATCTTCTAGAGTATTCTGCATGACTACTTTGCCAGGGCAGTAGAGGTCTTGGGGGCATGGACTGTAGAACCAGATGTAAGATAATCTGGCTTTAACATTCTTTAGATATGCATCGTGGTGATTGTCTTAGCCTCTTTGTGCCTTGGTTTCCTAGTTGTGGAATGAAGAAAATAAAAGTACCTGCTTTATAGGGTTATTTTGAGAAGAAAATGCTATAATTCATGTCAAGTGCTTAGAGCAGTGCCTGGAACACAGTAAAAATTTAAAATATGAACTGCTAATCAGTTCTTATTATTTATAGGCAATTAGCTCAGTCTCACACAATGTCCCCACATTGGCTCTTTGAGGGTCCGTAATTCTGATTGTAATTCAGCCTTCCTTCTTAGAGTAACCTGAGAGCCTGACATCAATTTCCTTAGACACTTCAGAGACCACCAGGTAACAAGTTATTATCTCTTTTTATTAATGAAAAACTTGAAATGAAAAATTAAGTATCAGTTTGTTCCAAGTTCCCTTGTACATCCATAACTCAGATGGTGGTAGAATCTCCAGAACCTTCCCTGACCTAGCTCATCTTATGTCAAACCATGTTGGCTGCGGGGTGCATGTGCAGTATCTCATCATGGTCAGAAGATCCTGTTCTACCCCTTGAAACACAGCTGGTCTTTTTAGCTAAAGGGCCACACTGGGAGACTCCAATCCGGTCTCCCTAAATGTCTCCTTACACTCGGAGTCCTCACAACACTTGCCCGTGTCCAGGTGGTCCCTTGCCCTCAGTCCCCAAGTTCACACTCAGTTGGGTCAGTGCTGATTCTTAGGAGGATTGGGGCCATGTTCCTTTCTCTCTCTGGCCTCTTGATATCTTTGCAAGGCTTGGGGGAGAGGGGTTGTTAGGACCTGTATTATTTTTTTCTTCACTCAAAATAAATATTCTTTTTTTAAAACTTTTTTTTTTTTTTTTTTAGAGAGAGAGAGCATGCATGAGTAAGGGAGGGGGCAGAGGGAGAGAGAGAGAAAATTAATCTTAAGCAGTTTCCATGCTTAACACAGAGCCTGATGTGGGGCTTGATCCTATGACCCTGGGATCATGACCTGAACTGAAATCAAGAGTTGGACGCTCAACCGACTGAGCCACCCAAGCGCCTCAAAATAACTATACCTTATAAAGAAATGTATAGATTATTCAGATAAACAAAAAGAAGAAAGAAAAATTCACCTATAACACTATACATTTACTTACTACTCATAAATACCTATCTGGTTCAGAAGGAATAACAAAAGTGAAGAATCAGAAAATTCAGTGCTGTGAAGAGTCATCACTGGACCTGGAGGTGACTAAAGAATCAAAGATTTTAGCTATGCATTTACATTCATCTATCTTTTTTGTCCCCCTAAATTCCCAAGAAAAGGAATTTGAATTGGAGAATATGCAGGACTTGCCGGCTATCTTCAATGTAGAAAACACTGCACTTAAAATGTGCTGCATAAAGGACAGAAGGGTAAACGACGCTGGTGACAGAGCATGGAGTCAGTTCCTGACTATGTCACACAGGAAACCCTGATCATGTGACCGCATCAGCCAGGAGTCCCTGATCATGTGACTGCATCACCCATGAAACTGTGATGGGAGAACGGAACCCAATTCACTGGAGATCGTGTTAAAGCCACATCCTTGTCTGGAGGTTATTAGACTGATACATCCGCAAACATGGGAAAAATAGTGTGTGTGAGTTGTAGCAAAGCCTTTGATAAACTTTCCTCACATCAAATTATGTGGATTAATTCATTAAATGATCATAAATCAAAGGCTCTAATTCATGGGCAGATTTCAGGCCAGGTAAAGGGAGATTTTGGCAGGTACTTCGCTGTACTTGGAGGTTGGCCCTGTCTTTGTTTAACGTGTTCACTCCTGATTTAAATGAAAAAATGGAAGACCAGTGGTCAGATCTGCACATGACAAAGCCAGGGAAAGACACTAAGTAAACTGAATGACAGAACCAGGATTCAAAAATACCTTAATCTGAATGAAAAGACTAATTCAATGAGAAGGAATTTGGAAGGAATAAATGTTGAGTCCTGAACCCTAATCCAAACCTCAACTATTTTAGGAGGATTGTAGGGGAGTAGCTGGGCACAACACAGTGGGGTATGCTTTGCATGGGAGTTCAGTGGCAGCCAACGGGCTGAGGGAAACGAATGCACTGGGGGAGCTGAACCTCCTGTCACTGCAGTCTCCCTGTGACATAGGTGAGCCTTGTCCTCGGCTACTTTGTGCCACTGGGGCACACGGACACTGCGGGGTGAAGTTCTGGATGCTGCCAGACCATGATCTGTGCAGAGAGTCAAGATGAGTGGTTACCAGAAGGAAGACTCTAAGGGCAACACGACTGCATTTAGGGTGTGGGTCCCCGCATCCTGTAGGCTTCTTGCAGATGAAGTATAAAGATAAAAGTTCCTGGCCAAGTGAGAAAAAGCACACCACATTTTTCATCAACAGCATTCAAAGGTAGAATTGAAAAAAAACTGTCTTGGAAAACATGGCATAAGGGTGGAATTCAGGTATTTTTTAATTTTAGAAAGGTGCACATAACCCTTTACGGGTTAGAAGGCACATCCTATAATTAACTATATTAATATTTCTGCAGCAAAAATGCCTGGATATTCACACTAAATGGGATAAAGACTATTGGGTAGTTTCATGTGAGTTTACATCAAGTGTCACTGCCAAATGAGTTATGAACTGTTTTCAAAGCCTTTTTTTTTTAAGTGTATTTATTTATTTTGAGATGGGTCATAGAGAGAGGGAGAGAGAGAATCCCAAGCAGGCTCTGCACCATCAGCGTGGAGCCTGACGTGGGGCTCAAACCCCTGAACTGCGAGATCATGACCTGAGCCAAAAGTGGATGCTTAACTGACTGGGCCCCCTAGGTGCCCCTCAAAGCCTTTTTGATTTCAGAATTGAAGCTATAGGTTGTGGATCTGTAGTGCTCCCCACATCACACATTTAGTCATGAAGAGGGAAAGAGAAAAAGAGGGAAGGAAGGGATGGGAGAGGGAGATTGTGTGAGGGGGAAAAAGGGCCAGAGAAAGGAAGAGAGAGAGAGATTGAGAGGGTGTAGGTGGGTCTACAAACCAAAGTCTAACTCTAGGTACTCACGCACCTGCATGGCTGAACTGGCACCTACATAGGCAGTTCCCAAAAGAACAGGTAGAGAATGGCTGATGTGCTGCCATCCCAAAGCCCCACCTGAACTGCTTCCCAAGTGGAGGCACAGACCACTAGCTGCTCAGCACAAGGGAGCCCAGGAGGTGACACGGGCAAGCAAAAGTCCCACAACTCTGAGGAGTGACAGAGGAAACTGGCATCCCCATACCTGCCTTGGAAGCTTGGTAATGAGGCCCACAAGTAAAATGCACTCAATAAGGTAGGGTCTCACCAGTAAGATCAGCTAAGAGAGAGGGGCAGAAGCTCCTTCTCTGAGGAAAGTGAGGTGAGGGGGGAAAGCGACCCCTCCCATATCTCACATTATAATATTTGAAGTGCTATGATGTAGAAGAATCTGCTTGTCTGAAATAACCCCCAAAGGAGTGCAGTAATACCAATAGAAATATGCTATAAAAATATATTTCAGCCGTTGATAAGTAGAAGTTTCTAGAGGCATGAAAGAAAGAAAGAAAGAAAGAAAGAGAAAGAGAAAGAGAGAAAGAGAGAAGTGGGTTGCCTCATGAGGTTTCAGCTAAGCAGGGTTACCACTTCATGTAGAGAGGGTTCAGCTGTAATTGCCATGTAAAAATTAAGAACTTTTTAATAATGAAATAGGCACCTCTCAAAATACTGAGCATTCTCTCTGTGGTGTTTTCAAAATATCTGCCATACAAGGATGTGGAGAAAGAAAGCCATTGTGCACTGTTGGTGGGAATGTAAATAGGTGCAGTCACTATGGAAAATAGTATGGAGGTTCCTCAAAATATTAGAGGTAGAACTACCAGTAGCAATCCTACTTCTGGGCATATAGCCAATGAGATGAAAACAGGATATCAAAGAGGTATCTGTGCTCCCATGTATATTGCAACATTATTCACAATAGCCAAGAGATGGAATCAACCTAAGTGTCTGTTGATGGATGACAAGAAGATGTCACACACACACACACACACACACACACACACACACACACACAGAGGAATATTATTCGGCTTTGAGAAAGAAGGAAATCCTGTCATCTGCAGCAACAAGGAAGGATCTTGAGGGCATAATGCTAAGTGAAACAAGCTAGACAGTGAAAGACAGCACTGCATGGTATCACTTATCTGTGGAATCTAAAAAAAAGTCAAACTCAGAAATAGTAGAAAAGTGATTGAATGGGCTGAAGATTGGGGGAAATAGGGAGAGGCTGGTAAAGGGCACAGCTATACGATGAATAAAGTCTGAGGATCTAACACATAACACGATGACTATAGTTGATATTTCTCGTATAATTGAAATTCGCTAAGAGAGTAGAACATAAATATTCTTGCCAAAATGGAAAAAAAAAGATGTAAATATGTGAGGTGGTGGATGTGTTAATTAATTCAGTAGGGGGTCTCTTTCACAATGTATACACACATTAAATCACCACAACTGCACACTTTAAGTATCTTACAATTGTCAAATTGTCTTACAAATTGTCAAATATCTTATAGTTTGTCAGTTATATCACAATAAAACTGAAAAAAAATCTGCCATAAAATTTTCAAGTTTTCCAAACACCTAGTTCGTGACAGGAATCATGCGGAATCCACACAGAGTTGTAGGGAGAGATTGGTTTTAGGGTTAGAGTTAATCATCTGTGAGGGGATTGGTTCAAAAGATCTTCATCTAACACATAGTATATTCCAAGTACAAGGCTAGATGCTGAGGGAAATAAAGTGGTATAAGGCACAGCCAGTACACCCAGAAGATCTTATAGCTAGTGGAGACATTGGGAATTGAGAGGTCAAGACCCCGCTCCTTGTTTCTAATATGGTGATATTGAGAAACTACCTGCTAGAGGGTAGAGAATTAGAGGAAGAGATGGGAGGAGAATTTGGGCTTATATGTGAGGAGACAGGAAACAGAGTCACAGAGAATAAAGAGGTGGGCCGGGGGTGAGGGCTGACATCAGCGGCTTTGGTTCATGGACAGATTAGGTTCACCAGGCCCAGTGCTAACTCTGAAAGGAAAGCATATCACATCCATCTTCTCTCCTATTGGTGCCAAGGCCTTGGCCCTTTGGGACATTGGCTGATAGTGGCTGATAGTGACAGACCCTACTTCTTGTGCTCCCCACCTCCCTTTGAGAAAGCTGAGGCTCTAGATAGGGTGAGCCTGTGTCTGTGACTTGGCTTGTACCAATAGTCCTTACATTTTCTGTGCTTGAGCTGTATGAGGCCATTTCGTGTCCCACTTAGCAAGCCTGGAGCGCTCTTTGATTTGGTAGATGATAACATAAGTCATCTGGCCTGTGATGGTGGGTGAAATACCATCTGATTCAGAGATTCTTTCGTGACTTCCTCCAGAACCAACTGCCTCATTCGTGTCTCCAAAAATAAAAATAGCAAGGGTTAGATCCCTATTTTTCTCCTGTTCCTTGGGGATGATGTGATTGAGTGATGGCTTTACCAGAAAAATATTGAAGCAACCAGTTTGTTCCCTTTTAATCAGAATCTGGAAAAGGTAGCACCTCACCATGGAGCATGAGCAATGTGAGTTATCAGTTCTCTGAACTTTGCTTCATTCCACCCATGGGGTTAAGGGCTCAGGAGGACCTGTTTGGCCCAACATTTTCAGTGGGGTTGTTTCATGTTGAGTTTTGCTTTCTATCTCTTGGACCTTTGCTACACATCAGTCCTGTGAACAAGATCCAACTTTTAGCAAAGGGATGGTTAAGGCAGTGTTATGGAGGAAGGGGTGGAGGTGAACTACAGTGCCTGGATTTCACCAATAAAGATCCATTTATTGGATGCCTCTCACTGAGGTAATTTCCAAAGACTCTTTAAAAAGAACATAAAGTTATAGAAAGGGTCGCACAGATTCAGAACAAGGCTATCTTACTCCAGGTCAGAGGTATGGGGGTCAGAAAGCTTAGGGAGCAATTAGATTCTAGAGTCTGAGGTAAGAAAAATCCAGAATCCACAAAATCTGCATGTGACTGCAAGAGTTCCAGTCTCAAGAGTGCCTGCTGTCTTGCTCATATTGCTCGTTTGTCCCTGAGCCACTGTTTTACTTCATGGAGGATTGGTATTTGGGATTAGGGCACTCATGACAGAGTGTGCATTAAAAATCAATCCCTTTCTCTTCCATTGAAAAGAACTCACCAGCTGTAGATCATCAGACCACATTTAAACATAAAATTCCAGGTTCCCAAAGAAGTGGGAGGTAACCAGATTGTATGGAGACTGAATGTGACCCCCTTCCTAAGGGGCCCCAGGGCAGGCAGCCACCCACCTTGGAAGGAAGTGGACCGTGGCTGGAACCCTATGCTTGGAACCCTCTCTAAATGCAAAGCTTGGCTTCTATCATTCCTGTGACCCCCCTTTCCATCACAAATACCAGTCTTCTGTTCCTTTGGCAATAAGCCCAGCCCGATCCACCATGCTCACACCCATGGACTCAGCCATGCCCGTGCCTTCTCAATGGCTCCTGTCATGAACAGTCCTCAGGGACACAAGAGCAGTTTCTCATGGTGACACTGAGATAGGCAGGGCCAGCTTTGGGCATAAAGATGACACCTCCATTTGCACTTCACTTATTTTACACCTTTCCTGTCTTTTTTCTCCTGTACCTACTACTTTCATACTACTAAGTCAGAGAGAGAAAATACATTCTGAGGGCCAACTCTGATTACTTAGTAGGTACTGACTGGCCACTGTGTTGAGACAGATTTTTTTAAAAAGTGCACGTGAACTCTGCAGTTGTTAATGTCTGCCATAGAGACATTATTTACCATCTTCTCATGTATCCATTAGTTTTTAGAAGGCAGTGACTATGTCTTATTCAGCTTTGGATCTCTGGTTATTAGAGATCCAAACTCTTATTTTTAAAATTTTAAATTATTTTTAAACATAATTTTTATTTTTTAAGAAAGAGAGAGAGAGAAAATGCAAGCAGAAGAGGGGCAGAGTTAAATAGAGAGAGAGAGAAAGAGAGAGACAGAGACAGAGAGAGAGACAGAGAGAGAATTCCAAGCAGCCTCAATGCTCAGCATGGAGCCTGAGGCAGGGCTCGATCCCACAACCCCGGGATCATGACCTGAGCTGAAATTAAGAGTCAGACGCTTAACTGACCGAGCTACCCAGATGCCCCTACCCTCCAATAATTTTTTTTTAATTTTTTTTCAATGTTTATTTATTTTTGGGACAGAGAGAGACAGAGCATGAACGGGGGAGGGTCAGAGAGAGAGGGAGACACAGAATCGGAAACAGGCTCCAGGCTCCGAGCCATCAGCCCAGAGCCTGACGCGGGGCTCGAACTCACGGACCGCAAGATCGTGACCTGGCTGAAGTCGGACGCTCAACCGACTGCGCCACCCAGGCGCCCCTCCAATAATTTTTTTATAGTTGAACTGTGCCTGTAGCAACTGTGGAATCCCCGACTTGCTTGTTCCCAGCTCTGTCCAAATTTCTGCTATCACAGAGTGAGTGACATAATGTCATAGAAATGTGTCATTTCAGTTCCCCTTGGCCTGAAGGTATGTACAAGATGAGCGCCCATAGAGAAAGCAGAGAGAATGTGAGGAGTTTCCAAAAAAACTGAAGAAGTAGATAAGAAAAGGAAGGATTCAGAAGAAGATGAGGGAATAGGTCAGAGACGCTAGCACCAACCAAAAGAAGAAGTGTTCCCAACGTGCAGTGCCATGGGCTGTTCAGGACCTCTGTAGTGCACACACATAAGAGGTACATGCAGTAGTATATACACTTGAACAGAACTGCAAGGGCTGACTGTGCGATTTTCAGGAATTTTGCAAGTCTGTTGTCATCATGCTGGTAGCTTAAAATTGACTCTGATGGGAGTATTTAAACCACAGAAATTGGCCAAGTCTCCAAACCAGGACTCATCTGTCAGTCATTTACCAGCATACCACTGTCAGTGAACCAACTGTCAGTCATTTACCAGCATACCACTGAGTATATGCCCTCCGGCTCTCATGCTAAGAGGAGTGAATGAAAGCATTAATGACCAGTCTATATGTTATCCCAAGTGGCTAATCTATCCTCGGTCGTGAGACTTGTCCAGTCTGATAGGGAGGCAGGGCTAGGAAGCTCTAGCTGACCTTTTCAGTATTTGGGGGTTTGATGGGCTGACTCATCAGAGGCTCGCCCTGGCACCAGAGTGGAAGAATGGTGGCCAGTCAAAACATAAACTGTGGAAAGGTCAGCCGCGCACAAAGGGGCTCTTATTGGTTATGAGATGCTGTAGATTAGGTATCCAGTTGCCTTCCCGTAATGACATTTTGAAGGGAAAATGACACAAGAACCCACTCTTAAGTCACCTCATAGAATGTGGAATGCTTTTTCACTGAATTAGAATGAGCCCCGGAGGACAGGCCCAAGCACACACTGTCAGGGTGCTGGCGGGAAAATGCCGCAAGGGCGCTGAGATGAAAGGCCCTTCTCATTGCAGGTCTGAGGAATTTCTCAGTGTAGCCCTTTCCCCCTCTGCCTGACTATGGTGTTGACTGCAGAGTCCTCTCAGGGATCCTGCCTGAGAAAAGGAGGCTTCAAGATTGTAGCAGCTTTGGATGCCTGGGTGGCTCAGTCGGTTCCGCGTCTGATTTCAGCTCAGGTTCATGAGTTCGAGCCCCACATTGGGCTCCTTGCTGTCCGTGCAGAGCCTGCTTGGGATTCTCTGTCCGCCTCTGTCTCTGCCCCTCCCCCACTTGCTCTTTCCCTTTCAAAAATAAACATTAAAAAAAAAAAAAGATTGTAGCGGCTGCTTTCTGCACGTCCTGAGGGCAGGAATCCATCTTTCCCACTGCTGGGGGCCATGTACCATGTCACTGGCACCTAGCCCTTCTCATGGGTGAGGACTAGACAAGGGGGTGCTGGTGGAGAGGCAGGAAGATCCAGGGAGAATGTCTGATTTGGAGTCTATTCCTTCATCATAAGCTGCTGGGGATAGGCTAGAGATGCCTCCTTAGCTGGACCTCAATTTAGGAACAACCGCCAAATAGGGCCAGAGAAGGAGGGCTATCCTGCACATTAATACTGCAATTGACCCAGAGCAGCAGGGACGTGTCAGATAAAGACAAGAGCAGGGCAAACTAAAGAAGCCAGACAGACAATTAGACAGGAGAAGGGATTAGTCTATTGTCTCTGTAGAGAGGGGAGAAGAAATATTTGAATAATATCCACTTACTGGTGGCAGTGTTTTCTGAACCTCAGTGATGTGGACTACTCGGTTTGTGCCACCTCTCCTTTCCACCTGTTCCATTTATTTATTCCATATTTAATCTTTAACTCATTAAAAAACACCTGAGCTTCATGTTAAAAGTAGCATCCTTAAAATCGTGGATTCGATATGCCACTTTACACATTGCTATACACACACATGACTATTAAAAGAAACTCTTCATTCATCTGCCCCTGATGTCACTGGGCAGGCCACTATACTGCACCCTGATGGGCATATGGTTTCCCTGGACACAGACATCACTCAGAATGAAGCCCCGGGCTTTGGACGTCCGTCATTCAACCATGCCTCTTCCTCACTCACTTGTTAAAGCTGTCATTTGGCACTGACACAATTTTTTTCTCTTGGAAGCCCTCAAGCACAACACGAATGGGAATTAGGACGTCTGTTCTCTGTTAGATCGGGTGTTGTGTTGGGTGTTTTGCTTCATTATTAGGAATGGGGTCATCGTCCATCTCTGGTAATACAACGTGCTTCTCTTAAAACAGTCTTTCCTGGAGATTATTCTAGAATAAGACATTTCCCCCCATCTAAAGCATTTTGTTTCAAGAATAAAGTTCAATAAAATTAAGGGGAAAAAATACCAAGAAGTAATATGTATTTTCATGTCATCTTTCTTTCTTTGTCCGTGTTCTCGCCTTTAACTCTTTTTTCGTGCCACAGCTCTTGTGTATTCTTAAATCTTGGTCCTTTTTTTTACTTTGTCTTCTCTTTATTCCAACCCCAAATTATGAATCTGGTTTCTGTTTTTGAAAAAATGTTTATTATAAAGCACATTTCCTTGTTAGAAACTTAAATCTGATATGCATTTTTTTTTCCAGTACAAATGATTTTTGGAAGAGAGTTTTGGGAAACATATCCCGAACACGAACACTGTCTAACAGCTTTTAATGGTGGGCCTGGCTGCCTGATTGGGTTATACTTCCACTAGGGGGCACTCTTCCCTTTAGATGACAAAAGTTCTGCAATAGTAACAATAACAATGTGGGTTTCCTTTTGAAAATAGTTGCTCCTGAACACAAATTTGGGTAAGAGAACATTAAGGATATGAGGCCACTTGCAAAGAGAACACTTGGTTTACCATCAAATTCACCCAGTCGTAGACATAATATCAATTAACAGTGCAGCTGGGGGTAGCTATGACATTCCTAATATAGGGACTTCCACGAGATCCTTTTCTATTCCAGTTGTCAGCTAGCAAATTTTTTTCCTTAAACTTAAACTGGAGCCAAAGGATTCTTCTCAGTAATATCACAAAGTACTGCCTGGACCTCTGATCTTTATAGGATCCATCCCAGGTTTGTTTTAATTTGTTTTAAGCCAGGTAAGATCTCAGCCATTACTTACTCCTAACCCCACACAGGGAGGACCCAGGCACAGGGAGATGAAACACTTTGTTTAGACCACACAGCTCTTGGTGGGGGCAACAGGAAGATCTTCTGAGACAGTGTCTTGAATTTCTTTGGTCCTTATCATCTGTCTTTCTTACAAATGCCCTCTTGTAGCTTTCAATGGTGTCTTTTGTCAACAGGATTTTGTCTTTTTTGACCACACAGGGTTCACTATAACTCAAGCCTTGTAATATTTTTCTACTGACATTGAGTTACAGTAGCTCATAGATACCTGAGGTATTGAAAATTTTTCTTTAATACTCCAAGATATCGAATTCTAATGGATGCCTTTCTTGGGCCCTGGAAAAACAAGTAAGAATAGGAGATAATATTGACGAATGAGAGGGACTGTCCCAGCATCCAAAGAGTCAGGTTTTAGTCCTAGCTATATCTTTTTTTTTTTAATGTTTATTTAGTTTTGAGAGAGAGTGAGAGAGAGAGAGAGAGAGAGAGAGAGAGAGAGAGAATGAGCAGGGGAGGGGCAGAGAGAGAGGGAGACACAGAATCTGAAGCAGCCTCCAGGCTCTGAGTTTCCAGCACAGAGCCAGACACGGGGCTCCAACTCACGAACTGTGAGATCATGACCTGAGCTGAAGTCGGACGCTTAACCGACTGAGGCACCCAGGCGCCCCAGTCCTAGCTATATCTTATAGGATGAGTTACTTTGGGCCAAATTGCTTAATCTTCTGGCCTTCATTTCCTTTTCTGTAAGGTCTAGTTGGTGACAAAGCAATGTTTAGTGAGCCAGAGACTTTGTGTGAATTATCTTACTCCTCAAAATAGCCCTCTGAGGCACTATTATCATCCCCACTTTACAGAAAAGGTAACTGAAACTCAGAGAGGCCAATTAATTTGCCCAAGACCCTAGAAATTGGGCCTGGATCTTTTTGGTTTAGAAGCCTTTACTTAAGCACAGAAAGAGGTCTTCACTCAATAAATATCCCCTCATGAAACTCCTATGTGCTTAGCAGTTCTTGTTGGCTGTAGAACTCGACATGCTCATTTCAAACCACAGAAGAATGTGAAAAGGAAATGGTTCAAGAAAGATGGTACGATATTTGAGTGACAGCATTGTGTTCTCAGGGGACATGCGTTCACGTCCCCTCTCTCCCACACATTCTGTGTGATTTTAAGCAGGTCACTTCCCCTCGAAGAGGCTGTTTCCTCAACTGAAACATGAGGGGTTGGGAGAAATTCCAGCCTTCGGTCCTCTCATGCTGCATTCTCTGGCTCTTGGCCTGAAATCCGAATTCCTTTTCCTGGCTCTGGATGCTGCCACAGGATCTCCAGCTTCCACGCGGCCCACCCCTAATCTTTCCAGCCTGAGCTCGGGATTCTTTTGTTCCTTCCTCCTGCCTCTTGGTTTCCTTACTGGGGAGGCCCTGTCCTCCTGCTCCACCCTCTGGTTCATACATAGCGGGCAAAGCAGAGGAGCCTAACAGAAGCTTGCTTTCTGGTGCGCCGGCTGTGGCTTGCTTAGGAATTCAGGAAGACTTGCTCACTGCCTGTGTTCACTGCGGCGGAACCAGGCGTGCAGGAATATAATTCTGAACCAGCCCAGTTTAATCAAGTAAAGACAATGGAGCTTACAGGCGGCGACACGTTGAGTCTCTGAAGATCCCACTGCTGCTGTCACCCTTTTCATCAAAATGATTGAGAATGTATTTCTAAACAGAATTGAGGGGCCCGGTCTAAAATCAGACTGCTGTATTGGCCTTAATGTCCCGATTTGAAGTGCTTCAGCTTCTGGTCCACAGTGCGTTCTCAATAGAGGTTTGTTATTACTGCTGATAACCACAACTGTATGAATAAACAGAAAAGACGTTCCTATTTCATGAGAGAGAGAAAAGAATCTCATTCAAACCAAGAGAGAATGAAAATTGCTCTTGTTCAGCAGCTTTACAAATCCTGCTTTCCTTTTCTGCTGGAAATGAAGCTGAGTTGAAAAGCTTATCTTGGTTTGACTTTATTCCCCCCTCAAACCAAAATAGAATAGCTGTTTAGCTTGAAAATTCATGGGAGCCCATATCAACTGGTTAACAAAACACACACACACACACACACACACACACACACACACACACACACACCTTAATATCCTCATTATCTAAAATCTCAATCACCAAAAATTGACAAGAAAAAAATTCTGAGGTTCCAACACACAGTTGAGCAGAGGATATAAACAGATGATTCATAAAGCAGGAAATACAAATGGCAAAAAAATCATATGAAAAAATACTCAACGTGCAAATAATAAAAGAAGTCCAAACTATAGCGACAATGAGATACTGTGGCTGCTCATCAAATTAGTATTTAAAAAAATTATAGCAAAACCAGTCCTTGCTTTTGGGTAACAGGTTCCTGGAAGATATGTATGAAATCCAAATATATTTTAAAAAAACACCCTAACAATAGCCTTATATGCTTTAAGGTGCAACTATGAGCTAAGAGCTAATATTGTCGAACTCTCTGGGAACAGGACCTTCCTTTGAGCTCCCTGTCTGTCATCACACTCTGCTTCCCCCAACCCCCATCAATGCCACGATCTGTGAAGCTGACCCCATGATCCACAGAGGCACTGTCCTAGCTTTTCTGTGAAAATTGTGCAAGTCCAAAGTTGTCTTTATTTTTTAAGTTCTCCTTTGGTAAAGAGTTGTATCCAGATTCTTAAACTCCACAATTTTCCCACAACGCTGTTTTTCTTTGCCCCAAACTCTGAAGTCTCCATTGGTAAACATGCGGAACCATAATGAGAATAGATGTAGAGTGTCCTCAAAAGCGTGCAATCCTAATGGTGATTTTACATCAGAAGACTGGGGTTCACAACACCCGGAAGGTGGGGGCCTGCGCTCCTTTTACTGTAAACATTCTTTGGAGTAAAGATCAATATCCATGTGACACTTGCTTGCTACCCTTGTTAGAAGACTTCTATGTTTGACTGCTGGGCTTTGCAGGTTAGAGCCATGGCCTCCCAAGTGAGTAACACAGAATGATCCACCCGGGTGAAAGAAGAATGTATTCAGATTTCTCCTCTCATCCTTGTCCTGTCCTTTTTAAATTTCCATTTTTTAAAAAATATTTTTTAATGTTTATTTTTGAGAGAGAGAGACAGAGAGAGACTGAGAGACAGAGCGTGAGTGGGGGAGGGGCAGGCAGAGAGGGAGTTGTACAATCTAAAGAGGGCTCCAGGCTCTGAGCTGTCAGCACAGAGCCTGATGTGGGGCTCGAACCCATGAACCACGAGATCATGACCTGAACTGAAGTAGGACACTTAACCAACTGAGCCACCCAGGTGCCTCTAAATTTCCATTTTTGATACTTTTATAATGTAAAGGTTAGTATAGCAGTTTATTTATTGGGGGACATATGATCAAAATTGCTTTGCTGGTAGAATATTGTTATCAAAAAGTTTGCAGACAACTGGAGCAGGGAGAGGTGTTAATGTGTCTGATCCCTTGCAATTTGGGAAGCGGTGCCTTTAGAGTTAAGTGAGGAAGCAAGGTAGGCTGTGGTCATAGAGAGTGGACCAGCAGAGCTCCTGGTAGACAGCAGAAAATGCACTGACACTGAAGCAACTGGAATGTTCAGCTGAATCACAAGGGCTTACTGGCTAGGAAAGAGTCCAGTATTTTTAAAGGCCATCTTTCCAGAAAAATCCACTTGTGTTTACTCAGGTCATGTCTAAGCACCACAGGCCCAAGATTCCAGTAGTCACCTCACTGTGGCATGCCAAGCCAAGGGTTTCATTGAGATGGTGCCAGTTGGGAGTCAATGGTGGGGAAGCCGAAAGCAGCTGAAGGGTGTGGAAATGAAAATATCCAAGCAATCTAGCTGAGATCCAAGAGACAGGCAGCCTCATCAGAGTGAAAACAGGTGTCACCAAGGGTCTGGAAGCAAATCCATATGTCAGACAGAGATGTGTATGGTTGAGAAGGGGGAGTCAGAACCTGACATTTGGAATGCCCTTAAATAGTCTTGACCCCACTGAGCTAGGGATTAGGGAAGATCCAATGGCATGATTCTCATTTGTGTTTCTTTTGCTGAAGGACCACAAACTCTGGACAATCTGATAACAAGTTCATGCCTTTATTCAAAAGGAGAATTATGGGGAAATATGTATAGATACATCAGCTCAAATGTATAATTTCTGCTGGATATGAAACCCCAGATAGCTTTCCAATTATTTCTGAGTGTCCCTACAACTTTCCTCATGCAGGCAGTGTAAGTACCCTCATGTGCTACTGCTCTGGCCTCCCTGTGGGAATTTAGGATCCCAGAACCCCTCTTGGGAGAGAACACTGTTCCAACTTCAGTATCTCTTAATGGAGATTAAGTGTGCAATGGGAGGGGCTGACCTTCACACTTAAGGATAGTGCACAGTCACAAAAAGTTGAGAGTCAAGTGGAAATCCAACTGTCAGTGTTACTAATGGGTGGATGTCAGCTAACCCCTGGTATATAGGGAGGGCTTTCTGGGGAATCTAGACTGGAAAAGGTGGTTTGGACCTGAGGACAAAGGAGGCTCCTCCTGATTCTCTACATGCAGACCCTGAGCCTTCCTGTCTATCTGGACTGTAGCCTACCTGAGGACAGGAGCAGTGCCTGGTCCAGGTACAGTGCCCGGCACTCTGCTGTGGACATACGAACCTGCTAGATGCTAACTAAGTCACAACTCATTTCAATGTAGAGCCGAGGCTCTAACATCTGCTCTAGCACACTAGAATTTGAAGGAAGAGATGGATTGAATTTAGAGCTGATTTCCTTTAAAAGTATTTATAGGAACTACAGGCATACCTTATTTCATTGCACTTCACAGATACTGCATTTTTTTCCAAATCAAAGGTTTGTGGCATTTCTGTGTTGATCAAGTCTATCCATGGCATTATTTTTCCATCAGCATTTGCTCACTTCGTGTCTCTGGGTCACATTTTGGTAGTTCTTGCAATATATTAAACTTTTTCATAATTACTGTATTTGTTATGATGACCTGTGATCAGTGATCTGTGATGTTATTATTGGAATGTTGTTTTCATGCTTTCTAACACAACATCCATTCTATAGCCTATAGATCAAGCAGTCGTTGTGGCTTTCTTTTTTTTTTTTTAGAGAATCAATTCTTTTCTTTTTTTTAATGTTTATTTATTTATTTTGAGAAAGCAAGAGAGATCGAGCAGGGGAGAAGCAAAGAGAGGGAGAGAGAGAATCCCAAGCAGGCTCTGTGCTGACAAGAGAGAATCCCAGTGCAGGGCTCAAACCCGCAAACTATGAGATCATGACCTGAGCGAAAATCAAGAGTCAGATGCTTAACTGACTGAGCCACACAGGCGCCCCATCATTTCAACTTTCAAGGCTTATTATTTAAGAAATACATTTTGGGGAGCCCTTGTAGTCAGCCTCGAGAGTGCAGGACCAAGCCAAGCACACCCTCCTTGCCAGGATGTCCACCGCCCTGGTCCTCTGGACCACCATCCAAGGGCAAGGGCACGGCCCAGATATTTCCCACTGGTTCCTCTGTCCTTCCTTCAGCCCCTCCATACTACTCCAGGCCAAAGGCAGCTGAGCTGAGGCTCCCAGAGCAATGGTTTCGTCCCCACTTCAAGTGATAAATTCATCTTAGTAGTTTTAGAACAGGCCTTCCTTATGGTTTGTACTTCAAGACTAAGGGCATGTAAAAGAGGGAAATTGCATAGCTCACCTATAGCCAGCTTGACAGCATAATTTTTAGGAATCAAGAATCAACGTTGGGTTACCCTCAGAAGTCCACTTGGATGTGGCATGTTCATGTGCACGCTTGAACGTGAAAATCATCTTCTCCCATCAAGGAGAGCCCCCTCTTTAGCTAAAGTAGTCTAAAGAAGTAGTGAAAAGAAGAAGGGACCCGCTCCGCCCGCTACCCTGCCCTATCTGACCACACTCAGCCACACAAATTAAATCAGTCTTTTGGAGCAAGGAGTAAAACTGTACAAGGTTGGACTGAACCCCTCTTTCTGCTCACACCACCACTGAGCAGCTCCGTCCAGGGCTGTCACCCACATGCAGGTCATGTCCTGTGCAAGGACACCTGGCTGAGACAGTGAGTGAGGGCTGAAATCCTGCCAGGCTCCACTCACCAAGGCAAGCTTATTGGTATTTGGCTATGTCTACTCAGACAATGTGGCTCCGTTTTCTAAGTTGTACCAAGGTACCTTGTATGGCTATGGGCAGTTCTGAGCATCCAATTTCATATCCCAGCCCTACCCAGGATTATATTCCTTACCTCGAATAGATTGAAGATTCTCATGAACAGATTAGGTATACTGTAAAAAGTGAAATATTTGACCCAAACTGAAATGAATTTCATAGGTAAAGCTCAAAATATTACCATGGATATGAATTATGTTTGTATGTATCTATATATGTATGTATGTATCTATGTACAGTTACATGGATATACATTGCTGTGTATCAGAAGTTAGCACAACTTAAACTTAGTAAATGCTTAAAATAAAATTATTTTGGGTATCAGGGGAAAAAAAAGAAATACGTTTTGTAAGGCTATAGCTGCCATAGATAGTGATTCCTCTGATGGATCTGGACAAAGTAGATTGAAAACTTTCTAATAAGGATTCATCATTCTACATGTCATTAAGAACATTTGCAATTCATGGAAAGAGGTCAAAATATCAACATGAACAGGAGTTTGGAAGAAGTGGATTCGAACACCCATGGATGACTTTTGAGAGGTTCTAGACTGCAGTGGAGGAAGTCACTGCAGATGTGGTAGAAACAGCAAGAGAACTAAGATTGGAAGTGGAGCTGAAGATGGGACTGAATCACTGCAAATGTCATGATCAAACTTGAACGGACAAGGGGTTGCATCTTATGGATGAGCAAAGAATGTGGTTTCTTGAGATGGAATCTACTGCTGGTGAACAGGCTGTGAAGATTGTTGAAGTGACAACAAAGGATTTAGAATATTAGATAAGCCCAGTTGATTAAGCAGCAGCAGGGTTTGAGAAGATTGTCTCCAATTTTGGAAGAAGATCTACTGTGGGTAAAATGCTATCAAGCAGCATTTCACACTACAGACATATTGTGAAAGAAAGAGCCGATTTATGCGGCAAATTTCATTGTTGTCTATTTTAAGAAATTGCCATGGCCACTCAACCGTCAGCAACCATGACCCTGGGCAGTCAGCAGCCATCAACATCGAGGCAGGACCATCCACCAGCAAAAAAGATTATGACTCACTGAAAACTCAAATGATGGCATTTTTTTAACAATCCAGTGTTTTTAAATTAAGGCATGCACATTGTCTTTTTAGACACAATGCTATTGCACACTTAATAGACTACAGTATAACGGAAGCATAATTTTTATATGCACTGGGAATCCAAAAAATTCATTTGACTTGCTTTATTGTGGTGGTTTGATACCAAACCCATGATATCTCTGAGGTATGCCTCTATAAGATTTCCTAATTGTCTGGAAATGGTATTTTTGTTCAGTTTTGCTTTCTTTTGTTCTGTGTTTATGAAATTTTATTTTGAGATCATTGCAATTGTTATGTGATTGTAAGAAATGCAGAGAGATCTTTGTACCTCTCCTCACACCACTGGTAACGCCTTGCCAAATAATCACGTTATTTCACTCCAGACCGTTGACTTTGATATCGTCAAGATACAGGAGATTTCTACCCCCATAAGGATCCTTTGTGTTTCCCTCTATAGGTATATCCACTTCCTTCCTTAATCCCTGCAATCACTATCTCCATCTATAAATTTTCATTTCAGGAATGCTATATAACTTGCAACCAGTAGATAATAAGTCCTAGACATCTAATGCACAGTATAGTGGATACAGACAACAACATTGCATTGTAACTGTTGAATGTGCTAAGAGACTAGACCTGAATTATTCCCACTAGAAAAAAGAAATGATAATCATGTGATGTGATAGAGGTACTATCACTGCAATGGCAGCCATTCTAAAATATATAAATGTATCCTATTAACAGATTATACAACTTAAATTTACACAATGTTATATGTCAAATATATTTCAATTAAAAATGCAAAAAAAAGAGATTGTTATATAAACGGAATTATACATTATATATATCCCTTTGGGATCGCCTTTTTTTCTAACCTCATCATTCTCCAAAGAGTCATTCAGGTTGTTGTGTGTATCAATAGTTGGTTCATTTTTATTGCTGAATAGTATTCCATGTTACGGGTGTACCACAGTTTAACTCTTCCCCTGTTGAAGGACATCTAGGTTGTTTCCAGGTTTGGACTAGCATAGAGGTGCCTTAAACATTAGTGTATAGGTTTTCATGTGAACATAAGTTATCAGTTCTCTAGGATAAGTGCCCAGGAGGGCAATTTTGGGGTTGTATGGTAACTGCATGTTTAGTTTTTAGAGAAGCTGCTAGACCATTTTCAAGAGTGGCCGTACCATTTTACATTCCTATCAGCATTGTGTAGTTGATCCTCAGCACCATTTGGTCTTGACATGATTTTGGTTTTAGCCATTCTGATAGGATGGTAATTGCCATGAGGACAGAAACAATGCCTACTGGGTTAACCACTGTAGCTGACCTATTGTAGGATCTTCCTGTGTCCTTCTATCTACCCGTGTTGAACTGAAATTGAATCGAAGAATTTATGATCTTACAGTACATGCTTTTACACAAATATTTGAAGGTACCATTTTTGAATACTTATCATTCATATAAAGATCCTTAGCCTTTTCTACATTTTCTCTTCAGTCTCAGAGATAAAAATCTTCAACTCTTATCTCACTTACTTTAGACTTGTTCACAACCATCTTCAGCTTTGCTCAGAATTTAATTCTCTTAACTTCCTTTATGACTATGAACCATCACCACTGACTTGAATTCTTCTTACTTTATTATTTTTCTAAAAAATTTTAAATGTTTATTTATTTTGAGAGAGAGAGAGAGAGAGAGAGAGAGACAGAGTGCAAGCTGGAGAGGAGTAGAGAGAGAGAGAGAGAGAGAGAGAGAGAGAGAGAGAAGGAGACACAGAATCCAAAGCAGGCTCCAGGCTCCAAGCTGTAGCACAGAGTCCAACATGGGGCTCAAACTCATGAACTGTGAGATCATGACCTGAGCTGAAGTTGGACGCAACCTACTGAGCCACCCAGGTGCCCCAAGTTCTTCTTACTTTAACAGCCCAAGTAAGAACTGGACTCTACAGGGAGAGACTTAGCCCTCACTGCCCATATTCTTTCTCTTTCTCTTGCTTTTGTGGATCCTCTAACTACGTGGCCAGAGGAGGCAGTGTATGGCTATGGCTTCAAAGCTTCATGCTACTATTTATTTCTTTGAGTTTTTCCATTTAGAAAGATAATACATTTTCTCTCTGATTAGGCATTTCAGTTACTATCTGCCCCTGGAAGCCTCACTGTTATAATATCCTATCATTTAGGTTGTCCCAGGTTTCAGTAAATTTCATGATGGTTTACTGATAGTATTCTTCTAGTTAGATCCCTATCTTATAGCTGAGCAGAGTTTTCAAAATAATATCTAAACAGCGTGTACTTACCTTGACTCTTTTTTTAAAGCTTATTTATTTATTTATTTATTTATTTATTTATTTATTTATTTATTTTGAGAGAGAGAGAGAGAGAGAGAGAGAGAGAGAGAGAGAGAGTCCCAAGCAGGCTCCGCACTGTCAGCCTGATGCAGGGCTTGAAGTTACAAACTGTGAGATCATGACCCGAACCAAAATCAAGAGTTGGATGCTTAACCGACTGAGCCACCCAGTGCTCCTTACCTTGACTCTTAGCTTGTCAGTGTGTGTGTAAGGCACTCAAGGTCTCTTTCTGACAGGGATGCCTCAAACCAAGATCCTCCTCATTATTAATGGGCTGATTAGAAGGGCAGCCCAGGTGTCATCAATAATATGTTCTAAATCTAAAAAATCCTGATAGCTAATAAAGTATTACTTTAAGAGCTGGTTTCAGTTTTGGAACACTCAACACACTGAAACCTTAACTCATGGAAAAGATATTTTAGAGTGACTATTCATTAAGCCTTTTTGGGGGGACTATTGAACTATTTTATTCCATCACACCAGTTTCCATCAGATATTCCTTTTCTTGTGCAATTTATGTCTCATCTGTATAATGGCACCACACATTTATGAGGATTTGGTTAATGTAAATGAAACAAATAAATGGCATGTATATATGAATAAGTAAATGACTAGGACGGAATGAATGAATGCCTCAGCGAAGTAATGGCCAAATGCATGAATCACATGCTGTATGCATTTGCCTATTGTAGCTTCCAATTTCTGTGTTTAAGAACAAATCATTTCAGGCCCAGAGGGTGCTTTTTGAAGTATATTAGACAAGATTACCAAACAAACAACTGCGAACTTGGACATCAATTCCCTGTCAGGCACTGTGTACTGCATTTTTACAGCAATTGGCTTCTTTATGAACCTTACATTGAAAGTTTGAGAATAGGTCTATACCTTGAATAAAAAGCAAAAACAGAAACAACAACACGTTCTGAATAATCAACTTCCAGGCCAGACTGTATAAATCACATCCTCTGGATGAGGCAGAGCCTGGTGCCTGCCAGGTCTTTTACCAGGCTCTGGACGTAAAGTGATGAACAAGACACACAGTGGCTCTGACCTCATGGAACTTCTATCCTAGAGAAGCAGACAAACCAAAAGGAAGTAAATAGTCATAGGCTGTGATGAATTCCAGGGAAGAACCTAAAAGGGTGTTGGGATCCAAAATAACAGGGGACCTGTTTTAGATTGAGTGGTCTCCAAGGAGGAGAACTTTAAGTTGAAGGGCTCCATTTTCAAATGGGTCACAGGGGACATCATGTTTGACCTTTTAAAGTTCTACTTCAGTGGCATGAGTTAGACCTACTATCACACATCTTCCACTCACGATGGTCCCATTGGACACCAATCAACACTCTGCAGAGGGTGCTGGGCTTCCAAAATATGTCTATTCTGCTTTATTGCTTTTCTGCCTTTTTCTCTTGAGAAACAGTCCATAGTTTTATATACACTTCCCTGGCAGGGGATGGGGGTTATAACTTTTTCTCCCTGTTAATAGGAAGCTTCACTGGAAATATGGGTAGTTATTGAGAAACTGCCACCTACTGACTTCTTGTATAAAATGTTAATTATGAATTAATTTGGGAACAACTTTTCAATCTATGTAGATAGAAAGAAAAACTACAGGCCATGGGCTTTGTACACTGAATGCAGCAATAGATTTGTTCATAATGTAAGTAGCCGAGCAGGTCAAAGGAACTGAGCAAGTGGACCCAAGTGGTCTGGTGTCTCTCAATTAAAATATGTCATTTCTTCTTTTTCCTTGACTTTGCCTCTGGCCTGATATTGAATGAACTTAATGTCTGTGCCCAGAAAGATGCTTGAACTGTCTCTGTCCATTTGACATGCGTGAATGAAAAGAGAGAATGGACGGATACTAAAAGTGCATAAATGTAAAGCCAATGTCTTATTTTTCTGGTTGGATGAAGTTTTTAAAACAAACTTCAGGGGCACTTGGATGGCTCAATCAGTTAAGTGTCCGACTTCGGCTCAGGTCATGATCTCACAGTTCATGGGTTGGAGCCCCACATCTGACTCTGTGCTGACAAGTCAGAGCCTGAAGCCTGCTTCGGATTCTGTGTCTCCCTCCCTCTCTGTCCCTCCCTGGCTTGCATTCTGTCTCTCTCTTTCAAAAATGAGTAAACATTAAAAAAAATTAAAAACATAATAAATTGCAAAAACTGTAAATAGCAGCAAGTTGTCTTTTTGCCAAATGTTTAGCTGATGGGCGTAAATATATACATATAGATATGTAGATATTTATTCAAATAACCAGGAAAACATATGTTCATATACGTACATAGGCACTATTGACAAACTTCATGGTAGCATAGATGCTTGCCCTTGGGCTGAGAGCCAAAAATAATTCTTGTCATGGGAAAAACAATTTTAAAGCTCATTAATTATGCCTGAAATTTACATTTTTATTTTTATTTCAAGCCTTGATTGCAGTCTATTAATAAATGAAAATGTGCTTGCATTTTTAAGTACTTCTGGATTTCACAAGCTTTTGTTTTCAAAGAGGGGAAAGCTCAGCCAACACTTTAATTTACTAAGGGAATAGTCCGGGGAAAAGTCTTAATTAAATAAAGAAATTATCTTTGAAGAAATAGTTGGAGTTGAATAAATGTACTCAGTGCTTACTGATGCTTTTTTCTCTTTTTCTTTTTAATGTAATTTATGTTTTTTATAAAAGTAAAATAGAGTTTTAAAAAATCAAAAACACTACAAAGCATATAAAGCAAAAAGCAGTACATTATTCCCAACATATTCCCCACTCCTGAATCATTTCATGTCTTAACTTTTCCCTGAATTTATATTTGTATTTTTCAGGAATACAGTATTTTTGTTTTTGTTTTTTTTTAATTTTAGGAATTATCTATTGATATCACAGTAAAGACAGATTTGCTTCTTCCTTTACAATCTTTACACCTTTTTATTTTATTCCTGGCTTATTTCACTGGTTAGGGCTTCCTCTATGATGTTGAAAGGACTTTGCCTTATTCTTGCTCTTTGGGGTACAATTATGTTCTTTCCTGAATCATGAAATATAATGTTAATTGCAGAGCTTTATAGATTCCCTTTAGCAAGCTGAGGAAGTTTCCCTCTATTCCTAGTTTGCTGAACTGTATTTGTTTATTTGTTTTTTTTAATGTTTTTTTTTATTTTTGAGACAGAGAGAGACAGAGCATGAGCACGGGAGGGGCAGAGAGAGAAGGAGACACAGAATCCGTGGCAGGCTCCAGGCTCTGAGCTGTCTGCACAGAGCCCAACGCGGGGCTCGAACTCACAGACTGTGAGATCATGACCTGAGCTGAAGTCGGATGCTTAATCAACTGAGCCACCCAGGCGCCTCTGTTTATTTGTCTTAACAATGGGTATTAAATTTTGTCAATTGTTTCCCTGTATCTATTAAGATGATCTTATGGTTTCTCTATTTTTGGTCTGTTGATATGGTGAATTACATGATTAATTTTAGAATATTAAACTAACCCTTGGGCCATAATGTATGATTGTTTTAAAATATTCTGGACTTGAACTGTTAATATTCTGAAAGATTTTTTTTGTGTTTATATCCATATAATATTGGTCTTTGGTTTTCATTCCACGTAATAGCTTTGTCAGGTGTTGCTATCAGTATTCTACTGGCCTCCCAAACTGTGTTGGGGAGTATTCTCCCATTTCCTTTAATTTCTGAAATAAGTTGTATAATTATTTCTTCCATAAATGTTTGATAGAATTTACCAGTGAAGCCATTTGAGTCCAGATGTTGTCTGTGAGGAGATATTTTATTATCAATCCAATTTCTTTAGCAGGTATAGAATTCTTTATAGTTTTTATTTCTTCTAGTATCCCTTTGGTAAGCTGTGGTTTTCAAGAAATTTATTATTTTCCTCTAATTACTGAAATTATTAGTATGAAATTATTCCTAATATCTACTTATTAGCCTTTAAATATCCTCTTTTTCATCCCTGATATAGGTAATTTTCCCTTTTTTTCTTGATTAGTCTAGCTACGAGTTTATCAACTGTATTAACTTAAAACTACTTTGTTGGGTTTTCTCTATTGTCTATTTTCTATTTCATTGATTTCTGCATATTATTTCCCCTCTTCTTTCTTTAGGCTTAATTTGTTCTTCTTATTTTATTTTTTTATGGTAGAAGCTCAGAACACTGAGTTTCCATTTTTCTAATATAAGCATCTAAAGCTATAAATGTTTTTAAAAAACACTGTTTTAGGTGTACCCCACAAATTTTGTTATATTATGTTTCCATTATATTACAAAATACCTCTGAATTTCCTTTTTTATTTGTTTTTGGTGTATAGGTTATTTTGAGGTGTGTTATTGTTTCCAAACAATTGGGGATTTTTCCAGACATTTTTTCATTATTGATTTCTAATTTAATTATTTTGTGGTTAGAGAAGAGACCTGGATAGTTTAAATCTCTTATATTTACTGAGATATGTTAACGGCCCTAAATAAGGTCTATCCTGGGAAAGGTTCCACGTGTATTTGAACACAATGCATATTCTACTATTTAGTAGTAGAGTGTTTTGTAAATGTCAATTAGGTCAAGTTGGTTGATGTTGCTGTTCAGATGTTTTCTATCCTTACTGACTTTGTCTCTACTTGTTCTATCACTTTTTGAGAGACAGGTGTTGAAATCGCTGACTATAGTTATGGGCTTGTCTGTTCCCCCTGTAAGTGGAAATTGTGTTAGTTTTTGCTTCATGTGCAGCTCATGAACATAAACATTTAGGAATGGTATAGTATCTTGACAGATTCACTCCTTAATCATTATCATATGACTTTTTAAATCCCTGGGGAATAATTCTTTGTTCTGAAATCTATTTCATCTGATATTAATATGACAACTCCAGCTTTCTTTTGTTTCGCGTTAGCAGGGTATCTTTTCTCAGCCTTTTATTATTAGCCTTTGCGGGTCATTACATTTAAAGTGGGTTTCTCATTCCCCAGCCCCAGCCTTCAGCAGCTGCTTCTTTGCCCTTAGAGAAGACTTACATGCCTCTGAGGCAATTTCTTTCAGAGCTTCCGCCTTGCCGTCAACTGGGGATGGATCATCACGTTTCAAATCTATTACAGCAACCCATCCATGACCATTAATTGCTAACAATTCATCCTGCTTTTTCCTCCTCTTGTTTATGGTGGGTTATGTCTCCTGATGCTCCATCGGGAACGAAAGCAAGCATGAGTCTCTTCAGTCCTCCAAAGGTCTTATTACTTTCTGGTTTTTACTTTAGATTCCCTCAGCCTTCTAATGTGTTCAGTAAAACTATGATTTTGTAGCTTATCCAACTTATTCACTGGTAGGTTGATGTAGTGGTCTCTTACAGCTTTCTACATCCTAATGAGAGGCCAAAGCCTGAATTGTTTTTATGGAAGGAGGAAACAAAGCTCTCCTATTTCCCTGTTGTCCTTGAAGCTCTCACTGCTCTTACATTCATACCTCCCTCTATCTTTCTGACATAGGTCTATCAATTTTGGTTGATATTTATGCTCGCTCACATCATGTTAACTATATAACCTTTGTTCATTACTGAATCACAGTTCCCTCCTTTTACACCTTTTTGTTTCTCCTGGACTTAATGGTTAGTGATAGGAATATAGAAAGTTTAGTAAATGAAAACCAAGAGCCCAGATTTTCATAGGGTCTAATGAACTCATTATCAGAATTACAAAAACCTACCCAATCTTAGTATTTTCTACATGCAGAACACATCAAGAATCCTATTGGCTCCTTTCCTCATGGAGCCCTCTCTACCGTTCCACTCTGGAATGGTTATGCCATCTCTGGGGCACAGCTGACAGCCAGGGACTTTAGTTCACCTCTTCCCACACTCAATCTTTTGCCTCAGTTCTTTGTCTTCTTTTTTCTTGGTTCATTCTCTTGTTTTGGTGTCACATGGCCCCAATCACTGTCTGAGAAACAGAGTGTGGGAGGTCAATTTTTTCAGTCCTTGCATATTTGAAAATGTTGTTGGCTGATAGCTTGCCTGACTATAGAATTCTAATTTAGAAATCAGTATCTCTCTGAATTTTGAAGAAATTTCCTCTCTGCTCCCTAGCAGACCTAGAAATATTGGTGTGGAAAAGCCCTATTCTATGCTAAGACCTATTTTTCTTTTTTCCTGTTTTGAAGCTTTCAGGATCCTCTTTATCTGCAAATTTCTGAAGTTTTGTGATGAAATGCTCTGATGAACTATTTCCATGGGCAATTTGAATTTCTGGGTTTCTTCTCTTATTTTCTTCATACTTTTCTGTTTCAATTTTTTCTGTTCTCCTTTCTGTAGCACTTTGTGTATTTGGTTGTTTGACCAGGTTTTCTCTTTTCATTTCCCTTCTTTTACCTCTCTTGGTCTTTGCGATCTACTTGCTGGGAGTTTTCATCAACTTTATCTTCCAAACCTTCTCTTTCTCTCTCTTTTTAATTTTGCTATCATATTTTTAATATAAAAAGAAATGATAATTTTAATAGTATTTTTTCCTTTTAATGGATGAAATATCTTTCTTTCTTAATGGGTATTTTAGGGTCTTTTTTTTCAGTCCTTTGAGTTTCTCTCTGGTTTTTTTTCTTTGTTTTGTTTTGTCTTTCAAAAGTGCCTCTTTTATTCCAAGTTCTATTTTTCTGGCTTAAAATATTTTGGTCTCTTTTCAGGTACAAATTTTCATCAAATGTCTGTTTTGTTCCTAGCTGTTCTTAGTTCTTAGTTGATTCGTAATTAGAACAAGGCATAAAGGAGTACCTGTCGTGGCTCAGTCACTTAAGTGTCCAACTCTTGGTTTCAGCTCAGGTCATAATCTCACGGTTTGTGGGTTCGAGCTGCACATCAGGCTACATGCTTACATTGCAGAGCCTACATGGGGTTCTCTCTCCCCTTCTGTCTCTTTGTCCCTCCCCTGCTCACACTCTCTCTAAAAATAAATAAATAAACTTAAAAAAAGAAAAGAACAAGGCATACAAATGCTGTGTTGGTGTAGCTTGCTGACTAGTGGGTTTTGCTCTTGGGCACACTACCCATTTCTTAAGGGAATGTAGACATGTCAATATCTCTATGTATTTCCTTCTCAGAGGAGAAATAGCTAATCTCCTATGTGGTGTGGATATAGACCTGGCTGCCAGCATCCGGGAACTGATCAAGAGAGGTGGGTCGTGGAGGGACTTGTGGTTGAGTGTCTCACCATTCAGTACAGGGACTTTTGGCTGACCCTTTGTTTCGCTCCTTTCCTTGCTCTTCCTCTCGGCTGTCTTGATTACCCAAAGTTTAGTGTTTCTGGATCACTTTCTCAGGATGCACCTCCAGCACAGGCCGGGTTGGGAGAGGGGATGCTACCTGAATACACAGGATGAGTGAGCGGATCTGGAGACCTAACCTTAAACCAGTCATTTTCACGTCTACTTGTGTCTCATCCTGACTTTCAGAACCCACCCATACCTCTAGTTCTTCAGCTCTCTTGTGTTCTGATGAGAATATTACCTTGCTTTTCATAGCTATGTTTTATAGTATATATATCAGGACAGCTTTGTCTTTTCTGTAGAGACTTCCATCTTCCTTGAAGTGACAAGTGCTTTATTTTCTAAATACTTGCCCCAACTCTATATCCCATTTGTGTAAATCTCCTCACCATATGTTCAGAACATTTGATATTTCATTAATTTTCATTTTTTGTTTCTGGAAAAAAAACCTCTTGTGAGCAATTTGATCTGCTTGAATCTCAACTGGCTGCCCTCCAAGCCTGCTGCATAACTGTTGTGTTGGGATATTTTCAGTATCATCTTAGGGATTTCCATCATGTCTTTTCTGTTGGCTCCTCTTTTACCTGAACTCTATTGCTTCCAATTCACTGGTTTATTCCTTTATTTTTATGAGAACTAATCCCTAGGTTTTTTTCACTTTTATCTTCCAAACTTCTATTGGGTTGTACATTTTCCTATTTTTAACCTTTACAAGTTCTTTTCTTTCTTTTCTTTTTTTAAAAAATGTTTGAGAGAGAGAGTGTGTGTGTGTACACGCATAAGTAAGGGGGAAAGGTAGGAGGAAAGAGAGAATCTTTCTTAAAAATGTTTATTTATTTATTTTGAGAGGGGGGAGGGCAGAGAGAGAGAGAATCCCAAGCAGGCTCCACACTGCCAGCACAGAGCCTGACACGGGACTCAGTCTCACGAAATGTGAGGTCATGAACAGAGCCAAACCAAGAGCTGGATGTTCAGCTGACTGAGCCACCGAGGCAGTCCACAAGTTCTTTATGCTATTCCCTTTATTTTTTTTGACAGAAACAATTTAATTCTGATTGTTTAAAAGATGTTTTCCTATGAAGATATTAATGATGTTTTTCTGATATTTTCCTCTGCCTACAGAATTTTTTTCTGTTATGCTGGTCTTTGAATTTCAGGTTAGAGGGTTTCTTTAAATGACTGCCCACTCAGCACTAAGAGCTGATTAGAAGCTCCATGCTTGTTGAGTGGGTGTTATCAATCTCAGATGTCAAAATCTTTAGGCCTGTTTTTGAGTTGGTCGGTTTCCCCAGAGAAGGTAGGAGGGTAAGATGTCTAAGACAGGCTCTCGTTATTTGTATCATATTGTATGTACGTTTTGTTAATCTCTCTATTTCAATAAGGCACCCATTCCTTCAACTGTAGCTGATACTCCCATTCAGCAGCCCTGTGTTTTACCTCTTGAGAGAATAATCAGTTGGTCTTCTGTCAGGAGAAGGAGGGAGGAGGGAGAAGACTTGTATCCATCTGTATAGAATAGGAGATGACCTAAGGGTCTAAGTGTTTCTCAAAGAGGATTTTCAATTAATCCTCCTTCCAACCCCTCCCCGCCCCCCCCACCCGACACTCCAACTTCTAGAGAAAACTACTGCTTCCAGTTCTTGAGCCTTTTCAGGGATCTTTAGTGCAAATTGAATTACTTCTCAGGTTTTACCAACACTTGCTTAGTATTCAGGTTTTTGTTTGCTTGCTTGTTTTTTCTCGATTCCTGAACTATTATCTCTTCTACTTAAAAAAAATTCTGTGCTTATAAGCTTATGCTGTTGTAAGCATCTTTTTACTACTGCTTTAGGAGACTCTGGCAGGAAATGGATGATATGATTTTTTCCAACTACAATGATATGTCATTCTATTATATGTTCTTTTATTAAGTTTTTAATTTTAATTCCAGTGTAGTTAACATACAGTATTACATTAGTTTCAGGTGTACAATTTAGTGATTCAACACCTCCATACATCACCCGGTGCTCATCACCACAAGTGCACTCCTGAATCCCCATCACCTGTTTCACCTACCCCCCCCCCCATGTCCTCTCTGGTAACCATCAGCTTGTTTTCTGTAGTTATGAGTCTGTTTCTTGGTTTGTCTCTCTCTGTTCCCCCCCCCCCCCTCCATTTGCTTGTTTGTTTTTTCTTAAATTCCACATATGAGTGAAATCATATGTTATTTATCTTTCTCTGATGGACTTATTTCATTTAGCATTATACTCATTATATGCTGTTTTAACTAAAATTCAACAACTGGATAAAAGCCTTTGTAGTGAAACACCCCCAAATAATAATAGCTTGTTAAGTGCTATTCTGCGCAATGTTCTGGACAATGTGCTGAGTCTTTTAGTATTCACTGAGTTTATTTCATCCTCACAATAGCCTTATGGAGGGGGTGCTGAAATTATCAGATTACTATTAGCATGACTTTGGTGTCATGACTAAAGAACCAGAAAAAAGTATGGGAGATGTGTAGCATCCAACCAAAGGCCTTGTGCCCTGTCAAACAGGATGGCAAAGATTAAAAAAAAAAAAAATAAATAAAAATAAAAATGAAAGCAGAATTCAAGCATATAGTAAAGAGATTATTATAGAGATTAACAGTAAAGATTATTGAAAGAAGTTAGACCCAAACAGTTTAGGTGAGTGTAGATGAAATAATTAGATGACAGTGTACTTTGCCCTCAGAAGACATTGGTAAAATCAACTCTACTTGAGGAGTAAGGACTTTGTGTCCTTTAATGTTGCAACCATAGAAATGAATGCATGTGTCTGTTGGGGAGAGCTTTCCTGGATATACAAAACTGCCAGATTTCTTTTCCTGGTCTTGGATCTCTAGTTGTTGGTCTTTTACTTGCTGGAGAGAGTAACCTCAATTCTCTTACGACAGTTACTACATTTGTCTGGGACTCTTACTCATGAGGCCAAGAATCTTTTAACTCCAAGAAGGTTTAGAATTGAGTTTAGAGGGGATGAAATTAAAAAATCCATAGTACTATTACCTTCATGTTAGGTTTAAGAAAATTGAAATCTTTGTGTGTTTAGTGTTTACAATGTTTAATATAACTTGAAATTCATTATATTTTACTTATTAAATTTACAAGAATTGAGTTCTTAGAAAATTTTTGGCTAGAAAGGCAGATATTTGAAGGTCTTAAAAAGAAGACTCAATATATTAAATTTATAAAATAGAGTTTAAGGTGTTTAATTAACTAAGTTGTAAATGGTACTGATTGAAGAAGTTTTGTCTGTTCAACTTGGAGTTGATTAAACATTAATAGAAGGCCATCTTAAAAGTGATTGCTGAAATTTTCCATATTTGGATATAAAATTATAATTTTAAGTTAAATTCAAGGACTAAGGAAAGCTAGGTTTTCAAATATGCATTATAAATAAATTATTAATTAAAATTTCAAATAGCAAAAAGTAGACTTTTCTGAACCTGAGAAGTTGCCCTTACATTAACAAACAAAATCCCTCACATTGATCCAGAAGAGAAACTGAGACTCAGAGAAGTTAAGTAATTTGCTCAAGATCACAGAACTTGCTAGATGGCACCTTTGCTCGCCTCCAAAGCCAGGATGCCTAACCATTGAAATCATTTTATACCACCTCAAAATACACTTCTTGGATTCATATACTTTCAAAATCCCTTTTGAAATGGGTGCCATTTAGTGTATCACTACAACTTATTAAATCTTAATTGTGGAAAGAAAAATCCAAGCAATCCCAGGGGTGACTTTGTGTGCATTTTGCTGATACTGAACATTAGGCATTCCTTAGGAGTAACATATAACCATAGGCAGTTATTGTTGGAAATAGCTTATTATTGAAATTAGAAGTAACATACGTAAAGTGTAATGAGAGCACTTGGGGAACATGATCCAGCTAAAAATTTAATGCAGGTTAATGTAAGAGGGGGTCAGAAGAACAATTGGAATATTCATTAGCTGTTTTTATTTATGTTTCTACCCCAAACCTTAATATTTAAGTAAAGGCTTCTTTTTTGATGATAGCAGCAATAAACGAAAGTGTGTTTGCAATTCCCAGGTAGGTTTAAATTTGTGAGTCTTGATCTTACACCAGGGAGCCTGAGTCAACAGCCCCTTTTACCGATTAAAACCACTCTGAAAGAGCCTGGTTAGGAAAAGAGAATGAACTTTCAGTTCTTACAGATAGAGTTTCTAGGACTGGGTTTTTTTTTTCCTATATGATTCTGGGTGAGATATTAACCTCTTGGTCTCAGTATTTGTGAGTTGGATATAACAGTGCCTACCCTTCAGAACCACAAAGCCTGGAGATGACCTGATAAATCGTTTATTCCAGGGCTTCAAACAAGTAAGGGACACCATAAATGATAGCTATCATTACCATTATTATGGTCTTTAAGAATGAACACCTTAACTAAGGCAATTAACTAAACAACCAGAAGAAAATACACAACTAGAACAGTGCAGTAATCTATACACTGTGGTGTATGTGTGTGTGTAAGTATATGTGTGTTTGTGGTGTTGGGATTATTGATTACAGAAAAAGAAACCTACTAGATCCATTACCTTTCAAGAGGAGCAAACATCCATGTTAAGTGAGTGTGTAGGAGCTTGATAAATCTATGAATGTAGACCCTCATTCATTCCATTGTAACTGACCACATGCTGTGTTCTAGACACTGTGCTCAGCACCTCAGATCTAAAAATCATAAGGCACTGACCTGGAGGAATTCATAATCCAGTATCCAACACAGGTATATTAATAAATAAATCAGATACCATGTGGCACATGCAATGATGAAAGTGGTGTGGAATAGTTCCCTGGAGGGACTGACACCTGAACTGAGTGATAAAGAATGAATAGGAATGAACTAAGCAGAGAGAGATGGAGAGGGCATTCCAGGTACAGCAAGAACAAAGAAAGGCACAGAGTAAGGAAAAGCATGGTTTATGAGCTACAAGCCTCAAGCGATTTGCGTTGCTAGAGAATAGGGGAGGGGTGAGAAATGGAGGTCGTAGTAGTGTCTGCCCTTTTAAGAACTATGAATTTTATCTTGGAAATACTAGGGAGTTTGAGAAAATGGGTGTAATTATTCCCTTTTTAAGACTCTCTTCTAAAAACAATGTATTTGTACAAGGACATTTATTATAGCATTCTGTGTAACAGCAAGAGATCGAGAACAACCCACATATTGGTTAGAAATAGGTAACTAACCCGTGGAACATTGAGACTATTACATATCAGGCAGCCATTAAAAGAACAAAGTACCTTCATGACAAATGAAATGGAAAGATCTCCAAGATATATTGTGAAACAAAAAAGAAATGGTAGAAAAACTTGTATGGCATGATCCATTTGTGTGAGGAAACAATGACAACACAGAATTCTTTCTTTCCATTTTGCTTATCTTTGTATGTATCACTTCATCTTTATTTCTTTCTCTTCTTACTGGCTGCATCAGCTTCTCATCAAAGCAAGATGTGTGGCCATGAAATTTAACAAATTTTACATCTTATATCTCCAGCCATAGAGAGAGGTCAACAAGATATTTGGACCCTGAGTCTAAAACTATAGGACAAAACTCTCAATGGGAACCAATTAACTATGGCCTGAGAAAATGGCAGCTCCTGGGAGGGGGTGCCAACTTTATTCAGGGTGTTGGAGGGAGGGCAATTCTTAGAAGAAAAGAGAGGAGATGGGTGCTGGATAGAAAAGGGGGAAAATATGGGGCTCCTGGGTGGCTCAGTCGGTTAAGTGGCCAACTTCGGCTCAGGTGATGATCTCATAGCAAGTGGGTTTGAGCCCCGTATCAGGCTCTGTGCTGATAGCTCGGAGCCTAGAGCCTGCTTCGGATTCTGTACCTTCCTCTCTCTCTGCTCCTCCCTACCTCGTGCTCTGTTTCTCTCTCTCTTTTAAAAATAAACACTAAAAAAAAATTTTTTTAAAGGGGGAAAATATTACAGACTTTTCTTATTATATAAGAATATATATACCTTTATTATATATATAGGGGATGAAATTATTATGTATGAAGGTGTATATATAATATATAAAGGTATATGTCTATATCTATATATCTCTTTATTATACCTTTATTATTTGACTCTTTGGGAAAGCATTCACTATTTTATAATTTTTTTAATGCAGAAAATAAAGGTGAATGGGAAACTGTTGGATCTGTAATTTAAGTGCCTCACTCTGAAGTCTGTATAGAGAAAGGATTTAAGAAGACAAACGCTGTGGAAGGCACACACGTGAGGTGTTTTCTTCCAGCCTGAGAGGGAGCAATGAGGAAGGCTACCATTATAGCAGTGGTGGCTGAGATGGGAGAAGCATACTCAGGAGGTGAAACTGACAAGTCAGTGTGATGGATGGACACAGGAGGTGAGAGAGAGATAGAGGAAGCCAAGAATGACACCAAAGCTACACCAGGGTTCTGGCTGAGACAATTGTGTAGATGATAGTAGAGAAAAGGGAAGGACTTTTCTGTGGAGAAGGTGTAACTTTTTTGGACATGTTGAGACTGAGATGTCTGGACATTTAGGTACAGTGTGAGTTGGGTGCCCCAGGTGGCAATGTAGGGAAGTCTGGCTTGGAGAGCTGGGTGAAGAGTAATACACATTCAGTGGGACTAGAATCTGAAACATGCTCACATACCAAAACTGAATTTACAGGATTTCCAGACACCCTCAGATAAGTGGCTGCTGGTAAGGGGGTTGGGGGCAGGGGGGGACGAAGGGGCACGAATCAGAAACTACCTTACCTGCTTCTCTGTTTTTCCTCATATATAATTTTTTAAATATTTATTTATTCTTGAGAGACAGGGAGACAGAGTGTGAGCGGGGGAGGGGCAGAGAGCGAGAGAAACGCGAGCGCGCGCGCGCGCACGCACACACACACACACACACACACGCACACAGAAGCTGAAGCAGGCCCTGGGCTCCGAACTGTCAGCACAGGGCCCAACACAGGGCCCGAACTCACGAACCATGAGATCATGACCTGAGCCGAAGTTGGACGCTTAACCGACTGAGCCTCCCAGGTGCCCCGTTCCTCATATATAAACAGGGACAAAATCCCAGTACTCCTTTCCTTTAGTATTATAGTTAGAGTTGAAACAAAACCACTCAGGACCATCCCAGGTCTAAAAGCTATTTTACGTGTAAGTAACCCCAAGCTGGAACAGTGCCCCCAGGCCACCAGCAGCAGGTACTACATCAGGTAGCCCAGACACTAACCCTGGCTGTGTGGGGGGAGCCTAACCCAGTCCTTGGGTGCTCCATCTTTCCATAGCACATGTCAGGAACTCAAAGAGCTCTTGCATTTTCTAGAACCAATCCTGGCAAAAACTCTCTTAGGTCAGGTTTTCTGGAAACGGGCTCTAAGACAAGCGATTTGTGTGCACGAGTGTTTTTAGGGAGTTGTTATAGAAATTTATCTGGTCTTTGCCCCAGATTCCTGGCACAAAGCTTCAAAAACGCTTGGAATTTCCGGAGTGATAGAACTGTCTTTGTTATGCTAATAAGGTGACTCTGGATGGGCCCCTAGCTAGCTTCTGGATGGTCACCAGAAAGACCAACCACAGGATTGGGAGGCTGGGATTCTGAGCTAGCCAGACCTCCAAGGAGGGGGGGTGGGGGTGGTAATGATTTCCTGCCCAAGGATTTCATCAATCAGGGCAATGTAATGAAACTCCCTAACAATACTCTGGCCCTGAAGCTCAGTAGAGTTTCCTGATTGGTAATCATCCATTATAAATCATACATCCATGTGCCAGGAGGGTGATGCACCCTGATTTCATGAGGAGAGGGCAAAGAAATTCTGTGTTCCCTCCCAGACCTAACCCCATGCATCTCTTCATTTGGCTGGTCCCCCTCAGGTGTATTTTTTATAAGGAAACTGTAATAATAAGAGTGACTTCCTGGGTTCTGGGAGTCATTCTAGTAAATGATCAAAACTGAGGTGTTCATGAGAACCCCGAGTTTGTGGCCAGCTGATTAGAAGTGTGGATGGCCTAGAGACTCCAAGAGCTGCATCATGGGAGGCTTGCAGTGAGGGAGTCATGGGGAGGAGTTTGGCCTCAACCTGTCGGGGTCTCTACTAACTCCAAGTGGCTAGCATTGGAATTAAACTGCAGTTGGTGTTAGACCATTTGGAGTCTTAAGAGAGTAGGAGTGCTCTGAGCAATGCCCATAAGAGAGGGAGGGAGCTGGATTGGGCAGAGGGGAAAGTTGAACGGCAATTTTCTTGCACGAGGGGGCTCAGCTGATGCCACAAGGAACTCTGAAACTTGCATGGCCCTTCAGAGGGATCCTGGATTGAGGCAAGAGGGCTGGCCCCTTGATGCCTGCACTTTGACGCCCAGGGACAACCGGACAACCATTGGCAGAGGACAAGGTTTGGGGAGGGACTCAGCTGTAAGCCAACAGCATGTCACGCGCATGGAATCTGGAGAAATAAGTGCCTTGATCCTGAAGAGGGCGTCGGGGGGGTAACCACAGCATCCAGTATATACCTACTCAGTCATATACAACTGTCCGCGTACTGAGCATTTGTGCTTGGATTGTTAAGCATCTACACACATACAATTTTCCCCCGTAGTCTGAAATAAGCCAACACCTTCCCTTGCTCTCCTTATCAAAGGATGCTGAACTAAACTCTGCTCAGAAAGAATGTGTATGAGGGGTGCCTGGGTGGCTCAATCGGGTTAAGCATCTGAGTTCGGCTCAGGTCATGATCTCACGGTTCACAAGTCCAAGCCCCATGTCGGGCACCTGACAGCTCAGAGCCTAGAGCCCGCTTCAGATTCTGTGCCTCCCTCTCTCTCTACCCCTCCCCTGCTTGAGCTCTGTCTCTCTCTCTCTCAAAAATAAATAAACATAAAAAAAATTGTTTTTAAAAAATGTTTATGATTGTTGCAAGTTTTTCTCACTTGCCAAGGCAGGCATAAGTGTGTGCAGTCAGCCAAGACCCATGAAGCTGTTCCTATGGCTGGGGCGGGGGCTGGGATGCAACCACAGGTAGATGTGCAGAGACTTTATATAGGGTGGGACTTTTCAAAGTGAAGTCTAGAGGTAAGATGTGTTGCCAATTGCACAGTTTCCTTCCTCATTAGTTTATACATGGATCATTCTTTTCTGTTACCATCTTGTTTAGTTTCCGCAGTTTTTAAATTCTGAGTAGTGACCCCATTTTACTTTATCCACTCTACAATTTTTTTTTTAACTAATGCATTTTTTCCTTCACACTTCATGTAACTATTGATGTGTTTAGATTTCTGTCCGTTTGCCATAATAGCCTTCCTTCTTGCAACGTTTCATTTCTGCCCTTTCTTGTTTGATTCTCTTTTCATCATACTGCTTTTTTTCCTACTAGCTGGGAAGACACGCACTCTGTTGCTGTCCTTACAAAACCCTAACTTTGCTTTCCACTCTCTGACCCTTAGCCTGTGTTTTAATTTAACTTTTCTTTCTGTGGACCTTAGGTGTACAGAATTGGGTTAAACATAATCTTTGGTTCATGGCATTCTCTCAATATTGGTCCTTTTGTGATGCTCTTTAACTTAATTAATTGGTTATTTTTTAATAAGGTAATTAGCACCTGTAACCTACTCTCTAAAACAAACACCATGATCTTGACTATAGCCTTATCTATCCACATTAGTTTCCCCCCATCTCATCTTCCTGTCTCCCCTCACCCAAGGTAGCCATCACCTTGGATCCCAGGTTTGTCATTCCTTTGTAGACAGTTTTATTGCATCTATATGCATTCCACACATATATATAATTTCAGTTGCTTATAACTTTTATAAAAGAATGTTATCCTGCATATAGTCCTTTAAGACCTAACTTACCAATTAGCTACATATTATTGCAGTTTATTTGTTTTTCTTGCTACATAATATCTGTTTATGTGGCTATCTCACAGTTTATTCTCCTATTAATGGAATTTGAGATTGTTTTCATGTTTTTGCTAAATAATGCTTCTTTAAGCATTGTCTATCTATGTCTCCTGTTAATGTGCAAGAATTTCTCTTCAGTATAAACCTAGGATGAATTATTGGATCATAAATTGGTTAACGTTCAATTTAGGAGATACTGCTAAGCAGTTTTCTCATTGATGGTGCCATCAGCAATGTAAAATAAAGCCTGTGGATTTACATCTCCCCCAACACTTGGTTTTGCCCTGCACTTTCTAATATTTGACAATGGAATGAGTGGAAAATCTTATCTCATTGTGGTCTTGATTTTTATTTCTCTGATCTTTGAGGATACTGAATATCTTCTCATAACTTTGTTGGCTACATTTCTTCTGAAAATATCTATTCATGTGTCTCGTCTATATTTAATTCCTTCTTACATCTTAGACCTTCCAATTATGATCACTTTCTTTCAGCCTAAAGTTCCTCCTTTAGTGTTTCCTTTAGAGAAGTATGACTGGTGGCAAACTCTTTCCACTTCATTTCTGGAAATGTCTTTACTTTTGCCCTCATCTGTGAAATATAGTTTCATCTTGTATAGAATTCTGAATTGACAGTTATTGTCTTTCACCACACTGAAGATATTAGTCACTGGTTTACAGGCTTCTGTTTTTGCTGTTGAGAAGTTAGCTGTCAGTTTAATTGTTGTTCCTTCAAAAGCAATCTCCCCCCCACCTTTGAAAGCCTTTAGTATTTTTTCTTTGCATTTGCTCTACTGCATTTTTTACTATGATGTATCTAACTTGTTTGTTTTTTAAAAATTTTTTCTAACCTGCTTTGGATTTTGGAATTCTTCACTCTCTAGTTTACTATCTCATTGGTTCTGGGAAATTTTCAGTCCCCTCTTTAAATATGACCTCAATCCCTAGTCTGTCTCTTCTCTTTTTCTGGAACTCTGGTTATAGGTAGGTTAACTTTTTTTCTTTCTATCCTTCATACCTCTTAACCACTCACATATTATTTTTCCTCTCTTTGTCTTTCTGGCCTGCATTCTGGATAATTTCTGCTGACCTGTTTTCCAGTTTGCTAGTTTTTTCTTCAGCTGAATCTAATTTATTATTAAATCTATCTATTGCACTTTGCATTATAATTATTACATTTTCATTTCTTTTCTGGTTATATTTGGTTCATTTTCCAAACTGCTTCATTAGTTTTTGTAGCTTCTGCCTCCTCCAGATATTTACAAATGTGTCTTCTATTTTTCTAAATGTATTAAGCATAAACTATTCTTTTGTTTTTAAAACATCTATTTATTTTTGAGATACAGAGCATGAGCAGGGGAGGGGCAGAAAGAAAGGGAGACACATAATCTGAAGCAGTTTCCATATTTCAGCATAGAACCCCCCACAGGGCCCAAACTCACAGATTGCGAGATCATGGCCTAAGCTGAAGTCCAATGCTCAGATAACTGAGTCATCCGGGTGCCCCAGTATTCTATATAGTGTCTAATAATTTCAATTTCTGAAGAGTTTGATAGTTTATTCCTGTAATCTGTTATGTCTGCTAGTTTATGCTCCTGGTACCTTGTTTCCTGATGTGCATATGGTAATTTTTTGCTTTGAACTGCTTATTTTCCTTGGAAAATTGTGAGAATTCTCTGAAGATTAGGATGAAAGTACATTCCTCCAGAAACATGTGTAACATTTATGTGCAGAAATCAATAGCAAACAAACAAATGAGAAGATCAGATCATCAGATTGCCAATAAATTCTAATAGGAGCAAAGTCAACCATTTACAATAATAACAATGACCAAGAAAAGAAAAATATTGGGAAGTAAACTTAATAAGAATCTTGTAGGCTCTATAAGAAGAAATATATTAAAACACTTTTGAGAAAATACCAAAGAATTAAACAACAATAAAAAAACACAATCTATGCCAAGTATGAAGATGTAGTGTCATCAAAGTTAAGTGGGGTAAAGAGAAGTTATTTATTAAATGGTGTTAAGACAACTGGGTATGTATTTGGAAAAGAAATATTAAGTTTATTCTATGCCTCACATTTTGCACCAAAATAAATTCAATATAAATCAAAGGCTTAAATGTAACAAATGAAATTATAAAATTACGTAAGAAGCAAATTGGTTTTTCCTCTTCAGAGTGGGAAATCATTTTAAAAATGGCATGAAAGCAGGCTGACTGGGTGACTTAGTTAAGTGTCTGACTCTTGATCTCAGCTCAGGTCTTGATCCCAGGGTCATGAGTTCAAGCACTGTGTTGGGCTCCACACTGTGTGTGAAGCCTACTTAAAAAAAAAAAAAATATATATATATATATATATATATAAACATATATATATATAAATATATATATATGTTTATATATATATATATATATATATATATATGAAAGCCAGACACTGATGAATTTGATCACATAAAAATAAAGATAAAATTTTCTGCCTGGCAAAACTGTTTTAAGTAAAGCAAAAAGACAAATGATTGTGTGGGGGAAAGAATTGCACCTTGTATTAGAGTCAAAGGGCTAGCTTCCTGCATATAAAAAAAACTCTTGCAAATGAAAACTAACATAACCAAAAGGATTTAAATACATAGACACAGAAAAGAAAATACAGATGACACCTGAGCGTAAAAATGGGTCATCAATTTCATTCATAATAAGAGACATTAAAAATAAAATCACGCTGAAATAAGACAAATAAGAGAAAGAGCTAGCAGGGGTGGAATAGTAGGCAAATCATGTATCACTGGTGAGAATGTACATCAGTGCATCTTTAAGCACTGATGCTTTAAGCACTTGGTGCTACCTACCAAGTTACGAATTAGGTTTCGACTCAGAAATCCCAACTCCAGTAATTTATCCCACAGATAAGTTCACATAGGTGTGAAATGGTGCATATGCAATTTCATGTATTGTACCCTTGTTAATAGAAAAATATTGGAGAGAACTTCAGCGCCCATCAAAAGGGAACTATTTAAATACATTACTGTACATGCACACAAGGGAATGTTCATGGCAGCTACCAAAAAAGAAAGAATAAGGAAATTACATACTGATATAGACTAATGCTTAAGATTGTTTATTTTATTTTTTTTTTTAATTTTTTTTTTTTCAACATTTATTTATTTTTGGGACAGAGAGAGACAGAGCATGAACGGGGGAGGGGCAGAGAGAGAGGGAGACACAGAATCGGAAGCAGGCTCTGGGCTCTGAGCCATCAGCCCAGAGCCTGACGCGGGGCTCGAACTCACGGACCGCGAGATCGTGACCTGGCTGAAGTCGGATGCTTAACCGACTGCGCCACCCAGGCGCCCCAAGATTGTTTATTAAGAAAAGCAAGATGCAGAGTAGTATGTAGAGTGTGATTCCATTTGTGTCAACACTAGAAAAAGACTATGAGTGAATCTTTGCTTGTATGTGCAGATAATGTCTCTGGAAGAAGAAATATAGCCTATCTCTGGGGAAAAAAAAACAAGGACAAAAGAGAAACTATCTATCTGGGGGACAGGGCTGGGGAAAGGAGATTTCTTAGTCAATTCCCTTTGAAACTGTTAAATTTTGACTATGACTATGTGACTCTGTTACTTATTATAAAAGTATGCTAAGTTTAAATTTGCAAAAAACATCCCTGCTGTGGATTTAAAGGAGCTAAAAATATTTCCTATGATGACAAAAAAAGATTTCTGCTCACTTATTTTTGTGTTGATTTTTTTTTTTTAAAGAAGGTGGGATACACGGCCCATCCTAAAGTCTAAAAGTAAATATCAGTTATTTTTGAATGATTGGAATCCAGTTTTGAAGGAGAGTTCTGGTATTTGCATGGCTATCATCTGGTGGCATGGGCACCAAAGCCTGGAATAAAAGTAACCCTTGAGGAAACTTCTAGAGAAAGTTTCTATAGTGGTCAAAGCAAGGAGTTGAGCAGGTTGAGAGAGGGAGAAATATTTTGTTGAGAACTCTGGTTTCCTAAATTGGCTAACTCAGTCTATGACTGTTGGTGTTATTGTCAATTTGATCTCTTATTTGTCTTGCCGTAGTGTTGTTTAAAAATCCCCTAAAGTATATTAGAAAAGCACTGAGTCATTAAGAAGAATCTTTATAGGAAGGATGTTTAGAGGGTGAGATGAGGTCTGTTCTAAGTTTTCCCACTGTGGTAAACTTTCAAAGATGGTGCCTGAAGAACTACATCTCCCAGTGTTCACGCCCTCATGTAAATCCTCCCACGTGGCATCTGGGCCAGGCCTGGGACTCACACGAAATTATGGAACTTGGCAGAAGTGACCTTGCACAAGCTCTGGACCTAAGCCTTCAGGATGCCTGGCAGCTTCCTTCTTGATACTTTTGGAACCCTGGAGTCACGTAGGATGTTTGGCTATGCTGCTGGAGAAACCACATGTACAGACCACCTGGAGGTGCCATGCGGACGGGAGAGGCCCTGAGGTTTCATGTAGAGGGAGAGAGACCCAACAGTCTCAGCATCCCAGCCAAATCTTCCATGACTCCAGCCCCAGCTTCCATCTGACTGAATCTGCACAAGAGACCCCAAGGGAGACCAAAACAACTGCTGAGCTCAACGATCCAACCACAGCACCATTCTGAAAGGTGATAAAATGGTTATTTCAAGCCTCTAAGTTTGGGGGTCATCATGCCATGATAAATAATCAAAACACCCATTTTCACAGAAAAATAACCAGAAATGAGAAAGCACTCTCTTTGCCACATAGGCATTTGCTGGCAAGGCATGGAGGCCTTTCAAAGACCCCTCCTTAGACCCCTCCTTCTGACTGAGTTGTCTGACCAACCCTAAAACTGGGGCAGGCTAACAAACATGAAGACCTGGGGAAAAGCAGTCAGAATGGCTACAGTTTTAAAAGAAAGGGAAGGGGCGCCTGGGTGGCGCAGTCGGTTAAGCGTCCGACTTCAGCCAGGTCACGATCTCGCGGTCCGTGAGTTCGAGCCCCGCGTCAGGCTCTGGGCTGATGGCTCAGAGCCTGGAGCCTGTTTCCGATTCTGTGTCTCCCTCTCTCTCTGCCCCTCCCCCGTTCATGCTCTGTCTCTCTCTGTCCCAAAAATAAATAAAACAAAAAAAAAAAAATAAAAAAAATAAAAGAAAGGGAAAAGAAATGCCACGTAGTATACATACAGATACACACACACATTCACACATATATGCCATGTGGATATATATCACATATAAGGAGATTTATTTTAAAGAGTTGGCTCACCTGGTTATGGAGGCTTGCAAGTTCAAAATTTACAAGGTGGGCTGACAGACTGAAGACTCAGGAAGAGCTGATATTATAGCTCAAGCTGTCTGCTGCTTTTTCTTACTTGGGGGAGATCCATCCTTGGTTCTGTTCAGGCCTTCAACTGATTCAATGAGACCTACCCGCCTTATGGAGGGAAAGCTGTTGTACTCAAAGTCGACCAGTTTAAGTGTTAATCCCCCAAAACACCCTCACAGCTACATCTAGAATAATGTTTGACCAAATACCTGAGTGACATGGCTCAACCAACTCGACACATAAAATTAACCATCACCAATAGTTAAAGAAATGGAGGCTTGGAGGGGTTCAGTGGCTTGCACCAAGTTACAACTCACAGCTACTGTACCATTATAGTACTGTAGCAATTGCTCTCCAGTGATGGTAGAGGAGACACTGTTATGGAGAGGAGAGGAGTCACGAAGGCAGGAACATGATCCTAGAGTCAGGAGGCTTGGGTTCCACTCCCTGTTTAGCCACACACCAGCTGTGTGTCTGTGGGGAAGCCACTTCATCTCTCAACTTCCGCTGCCTAATCTTCCCTTGAAGTGTATTCATATCTGCCCTCTATGCCTCATACAATTGCAGGGATTAAATGAGATAACATTAACTAGAGTTCCTACCACTTCGAACACAATCAGTAATTGCTAACCAATGTGTACTTTCTAAGATAAGAGGCCTTGCAAGCAATAAACAGTTTAATTCACAATGCAGTCAAGATAAGTCACCTCTAATATTCTGTCTTGAGAAAGATGTACAAATATTTGAAGAGTAAGTGAATTGGCCCTGAAGTAGGCCAACCACCGTCTACGTGGTTATATATACAGATTTTTTTTTTTCTTTTCAGAGCTGACCTCACCTTTAAACTCCAGATGCATTTATCCATCTGTCTATTTGACATCTCAACTTGCATGTATCAGAAACATCTAACATCTCATATGAGTTCTTGATTTTCCCAAAGCTGTAGTTCTTGTACGTCTTCCCTATCTTAGGAGATGGCACCAGCCAGGTACTCGTCTAGAAGCTTAGAAGCCTAGAAGTCATTCTTGATTTTTCCTTTATCTCAGGCCCACCCCTAACCCAGAGAAGACTTTGTCAATTAAGTTCCCAAAACATATCTCAAGTTCATCCACCTGTTCAATGCCACCATCTTGATCCAGGTTATCATTATTGCTTGCCTGTATAACTGGTATAGTGTGCAAATGGTCTCCCCAGATCCAGTTGATTGTGGCCATCAGGAGTAACCTTCTTAAATGGAAACATATCATTTATTTGCTTAACTCTCTTCAATGGCTCCCCATTACCCTTTAGAGTGAACCCCAGCATCCTGCATGATTAGCCTCTTGGCCTATTGATTCAACCACATCTCAGGATACCTTCTTACTCACTAAGCTCCAGGCCTACTTTTTTCTGTTACCTTTCTGTTCTTCACACTGGCCAAGCCTTTCTTTGACCTTTTCCTTGTGTCTGGAACTCTCCTGTGCATCACCCGGCTGCCTTCTACCAGCAACCATGTCTCCATTCAAATGTTACCCTTCTCAGAGTGGCCTTCCCAGCCACCCTATCTAAAGCTATCCCCTCCTCCAAACCACCTCCCCAACACACAGTCTCAGCTAAGTTGCTGTTTCCTGCACAACACATCGCAATTGACAGCTTTTTAAATCACTTGTCCATTTATTTGTATTTTGTTTTTCTTACTAGAACAACATTTGGTTAAGAGTAAGGATTATTTCCATTTTGTTCACAATTATATATTTAGTGCAAAACAAGGTAATTGGTGCTCAGTAAACATTGAATTAATGAGAAAATGAAGACTTCTTTTAAAAAGGTCAAACTAGGGGCGCCTGGGTGGCGCAGTCAGTTAAGCGTCCGTCCGACTTCAGCCAGGTCATGATCTCGCGGTCCGTGAGTTCGAGCCCCGCGTCGCGCTCTGGGCTGATGGCTCAGAGCCTGGAGCCTGTTTCCGATTCTGTGTCTCCCTCTCTCTCTGCCCCTCCTCCGTTCATGCTCTGTCTCTCTCTGTCTCAAAAATAAATAAAACGTTGAAAAAGAAAAAAAAATTAAAAAAAATAAAAATAAAAATAAAAATGTCAAACTATACTCTTGAATCTTAAGCTTGGAATCAATGCTTCTCTAGCTTTGTGAGATTCAATCGTTGACTTGTTTGGTTCTGTGAGTGGCTCACCTCTCTTTCCTGGACATGTGGGATGGGTATAATTGACTTCTATAGATGTGCTCCTAGTCATTCGGGGGTTTATTACAGTTTTTCTAACTCTCAGCTCTTTTTAAATACATGTGGGCAGCTTGCTCTATAAAAGAATTTTCTATTGTGAATCTTTTTTTTTTTTTTTTTGTAAATGGAATGACTCATTCCCTGATTTCTTCTGGGCTAGCTTAAAGACAGATATACCTGAATTACATACATTTATATTAGACAAACTTTGAAATTAATTTGACTTTGACTATGTGGTGACTCTCAGTGGTCTTCAGCCGGCTGACTCAATGCTTTAGGTGTTACCTTCAGTCCTGTTTTTAGCATGGTTCAACAGGGCTTTAGTTCCTAATACACTTGATTACTCTAGCCCAAGAATGACATTAGGTTTTCCCCCTTGAGATTCATCTCTCTGCTAACTGAAATGCCATGAAAAGCAAAGAGGCTTTGAAACAAGGGAAAATAAATACTTGTGATAGTATGAGAGGCCATATTGATTACTTATGGTTCACTGTCATTGGACTTACTCTAAATCCTTAGGCAAATCCACCAACCCACCCTTGTATGCCTGCAACCCCACTGGCCCTCACATGCCAGGCCTATGCCAGCTGCATTATGAGGCTAACCTTTCCTAACACCCCTCCCTCCTCTCTGCTGCTGTTCAACGTCACCCCACTCCCCCTGGGTTTGACTCAGGACCTGTCTCTGCAATCAGCATTTTGGACTTTGGCCCCCTTAGCAGCTTCTGGCTTCACTTGTTCCATATGCTGGCATCCCCCACAGGCTAAGTAGCACCCACCCTACCTTGTTCCCTCTGTACCACTCATACACACCCTGGCCGCCCAGCTGAGGCCCCAGCTGGACAGACTCCTCCGACTCTGCGGAGGTTGGGGAACTGGAGCAGACTTTATCAGAGTCTTTCTTCATGTGGAGAAAGCATAAAAAGAGTATGCTGTTTTTTGCTGCTTCAGAACTGCTCAGAAAAGAAAGCAAACCTCAATGCTGGGGAGGAAAATTTCCTGCTTTTAACTTCCTTACTTTGCTTATAACAGTGCATGTCCCAAACCTACCAAATCTCTAGCTGTTGTAGAATCTCCCATCCAGGAGGGAAGAGTCTTAACATCAATGACCACCAAGTGCCCAATGAGCATCCAAATAGCATGCTCCCCTCAACCCCCACAACATCGACTTTGTTGTTCAACAAATGTTTATTGAATACCAGTAAGGTGCCAGGCACTGTGCTGGTGAAAACTACATTAAGACACACTCTCTGCCCTCAAGGAGTTCACAGTCTGGTGAAGGACAAATATAACAAAGCAAACCATTCCCTAACGATGACAGCTATTATGAGAGTGACTATACCAAGAGTTATTGGAGCACAAAGGCAGGCAACATTCACTTTGATGGGGTAGGTGATGGGCCTCAGGGAAGGATTCTCAGAAGAAGTGACGTCTGAGCTGGATCCCAAAGAGTGAGTAGAAATCTTTCAAAGAGAAGAAAGCTGAAGAAAGGATACTGAGTCAGGGAGGCAGGAAACGACTGGTGGGTTCCCAGGAAGGTGAATGGATCAGTGTCGCTCAATACCTGAGGAAAGGAGTAAGCAGAAGGAGAAGTGGAAGGGCAGGCTATAAGCAGAATAAAGGATATACAAGGAGCTGGGACTTCACTTTCTTCGGGCTTCACCATTCCACATGCTGGCATCCCTCACAGGCAGGGCTAAGTAGCACCCACCCCAGCTGGTTCTCTCTGTACCACTCCCATGCACCCTGGCTGTGAGGGAGACAGGACTCAGGAATTTAAGCAGGGCACAAGCAGGTCTGAGTTTT